>NW_025813526.1:18889654-19493864 GCF_021976095.1 Xenia sp. Carnegie-2017
ATATCTTTATTAGCTAATGTTAAAATATTATTACCCATCAATCTTTTTTATCTAATATGATCATACGGCTGGGTATTAAAATCATACCAGGACTGATAGCCATATTTAAAATAACATTCGTGTCTTTTATACTCTTTCTCATGTTAGATATCAATACAGTCGTATCATTCTGTACTATAGTATCTTTTAATAATTTCCTAAAAACGTTTTGAGTTTGCAGGCTTTTAGCTCCATGATTAACTATTGACCATCTTGTATTGGCTTGGGCTCCTAGAATTGTATAAACAAAGCTTTCAATGCTCTCTTGAAAAGAACATTTCCGATTTTTGTACCTTCCGAATGATATGCAATGAAGCTACGATAATCAGTAGTCGAATATTGAAAATTAACATAATACCCATCACCATTTTTATCGAATTTTAAAATACCTTTATAAGGTATATGCTTTTTCAATTCCGTAAAGTCATATTTGTCTAATAACGATGGATGCTTCATAAATTTTCGGATCTGATAATACAAATGATATTTAACAAGGCTTTGTATAATTCTACTTTTATCAAAATTTAAATGATTAAGCCCGATTCCACATAAAAAACTAGCCACATAAGCCAAACAAATCATAGCGTAGTAAGCTTCTTTTTTATAATTTAAATGACTTTTAATATTATATCTTATACCAGTCGGCTGTTCTTTTTTACTTTTAATTTCACTTGTCCACGTGGCTGTTATAGGTGGTAAACTACTCATAAAATAATCATTCTCTGTCACATACAATCTGAAGTTACAGATATCGACATTTACCGGCCTTTGAAATGTAGGTTTTACAATAAACTTTGATGACCACCTATGTAACATATGATCGAAATAGTCCTCAGAATGACCTTCATCTCCATTAACAGCTGCTATTAGATTTGAAAACAAAGGCGTTTTATTTGTTTCTAAATATATTTTTTGGCCATGTTGTATATGATACATGTTTTAAATCATCATCACCTAATTTTATAGCATTTTCTTCTATTTGCTTGTTTGACATATAATATAAGCTATATTATATATGATAAAGTTCACTATTTTTATAGACGGAGATAGTAAAAAGATTGACTTACAAGAAAGTATAGTAACATCTAGCTATTCATATTTATATATCAAAAAAAGCTTATTTGTATTGGAAATATAAAAATATAAAATTAAATAATACTTTAGCTTTTACAATAGGCACAACAAAATATAATATAGATGCTGGTTACTGGACTTTTAAAATGCTTAAAACGTTTCTTGAGTCTGTTAATGTAAAGCTTGAGATGGTAGAAAACAATGGAACTTGTAAAATAACTAATAATAATGACGATATTAGTATTATCTGATACTCTTATTAAAATGTTAGGTTTTAATGATACCATAAAACTATTAAAAAAGGTATCGTACAAAATGGTGTTTCTAAAGTGGATATAAACAGAGGATTAAAGTGTGTGCAAATTTCTTCTAATATTGTAAATTCAAGTTATAATTATAACCCTGAAGGGAAAAAAAGTAATATAGCTTTAACTTTACCAGTAATAACAATTCAGTCATTATTTGGTACTGTATACGAATATAATGATATTGAAACTAGGGTTACAATTATAAAAGAGCCTTTAACGAGCTAATATTTAATATATTAGATCAAGATTTTAACCATGTGAATGTAGGTAGTATTCTACTTGAATGTTATCTTGAGTAAGTTAAATGGATGAAGACATTAAAATTGAGCAAAGTTTAAGAGATATTTATTATGATCCTAAAACAGGATATCAATCATCAGAAAGGCTTTATCAGAAGCATTAGAAGAAGGTATAGATGTTAGTAGAAAACAAGTTAAAGAATGGTTAATATCTCAAGATACATACACTAGATATAAACCTATTATTAGGAGACATAAATTCAGACAAACAAGGGTAAACTATCTTGGTGAACAAATACAAATGGATTTAGTTGATATGGGTTCTTATAAGTATAAAAACAATGGTTATTATTGGATATTAACAGCTGTTGAAATATTAAGTAGATATGCATTTACTATCCCTGTTTATAGGAAAAACACAAATAATATGACAAAAGCTGTTGAAAAACTATTAAGTCAATTTAAAGATAGATTTAATCATTACCCGAAACTAGCTCAATTTGATGATGGTAAAGAATTTTATAATGTAGGTGTCAAATCATTATTAGAGAAACATGGAATTAAGTACTTCTCTACTAAAATGATAAAAGAGCTGCGATTGTCGAATGATTCAACAGAACTCTTAAAACATCTATGTGGAAATATTTTTATAGTAAAGGAACATATAAATGGTTGATATATTGGGTGATTTAGTATATAATTATAACAATACAAAACACAGTACAATCTTGATGAAGCCTAAAGATGTTAATAAAAATAATGAAGATGAAGTATGGAATACATTATACGGTCATGAAGTTGCTTATTTACCATTACCTAAGATTAAAATTGGTGATATGGTTAGGATATCAAATTATAAATTTATATTTACGAAAGGTTATGAAGCAAATTTTACAGAAGAGCTTTTAAAGTGACTAAAGTTATTAGAGGAGATCCTAATTTATATGAGATAGAAGATTTAGAAGGAGAGCCTATAATTGGTAAATTTTATGAAGAGGAACTATCAGTTGTGAATAAGAAAGATGATGTTTATAGAGTTGAAAAGATATTAAAACGTAAGAAGGTTAAAGGTAAAAAGATGGTTTTAGTTAAATGGTTAGGTTATGATAATAAACATAACAGTTGGATTCCTGAAAGTGAAATACAAAATATAGAGTAATCTATATAATGGCAGAAGGAGGTTTTGATTATATTGAATTAGAAGATAAAAAGCAAGAAGATAATAACGATGATTGGCAAAATTTTCAATTTATTGATGATGATAATGAAGATAATAAGCAAGAAGATAATGAATATTATTATGAAACATCATTTACTGATGATAATTATGGTGTAACAATAAGAAAAAAGACAAATAAAACTAATACTCTTCCTGATGTTCCTACTTCCACTCCTGTTTATACAGATATTATTAGTCCTGAAAATAAATTTTCTTTTGCTGTTGAAAAGTTCATTACAAAAAATTATAAAAAAGATTTTAGATTTAGTAACCTAAAAGGTATGGCATATGATGAAGGTTTAAATTTTAGATTAAATCTAGGTAGAACTGATATAAATAATATTACTTACAAACCATTAAATAAAAAAAATAAACGAAGCAAAAAAGGTATAATTGTTTTAACACGTAATAATAATGGAATACTACAATATAATAAAAATAAAATGCTAAAGAAGCTGTTAAACAATTTAAAACGAAATTAAAAGAATTATTAATTTGCAAGATGAATTTATAAAAACTGAAGAAAGTATGCCTATGGTTGATTTAAATAATCAATATACAGAAAATTTCAATCAAATAACTAATCAAGAACTTAGAGAACATATAGGTGTGATGACTCCATCTGGAACTATTGATAAAAGAACACGTCCACAATTTATAGAAGCACAAATAAATCACTTTGCTGAAGAGCTAAACAAAACTATAGCTAGAATAGATGAAATAGAAAATGAAAATGGTATTGACAACAATATTGATAAAATTAATTAACTAATTTGCATGAAAGAGCCGAGGAATTAGAAATTATAATTAGAGAAGAAGAAGAACAATTAGAGAAAGAGGATGTACGAGAGGAACAGGAAGAAGACATTACTAGATTACAGCGGTTTAAAGAATGGGTAAAAAAAAATATCCCAGAAATATCAGCTTTAGCTATATCTATAGCTAGTGTAATTACAACCATTATCATTGCTGCAAGAAAAGCAATCCTACAAGGTGCTCAAGCTACTAGTAAATTTTCTAAGGCTTTAGCAAATATAGGTAAAATATTATGGCCAGTGTTAGGACCATTATTGAATATTATCGCTCAGGCTATATCTGGGGAGCAAAGGTCTAGCATGGGTAGCTTCTAATCTATGGTTTTAGCTATTGCTGCTGCTTTGTTAATATATGATCAGTATAAACAAAGAAGAAAATAAAATATGTTTTAATATATATGAACAGATTATTACAAGAAGAGCTTTTACCTGGGTATAAAAAGACTGCTATGGCAAAAATTAAAGGTAACCGTACTTTTTATAGTATAACCTTTAATCCTAATAGTCTTAAACCGAATGAACAAGTTTATATTAATATTCCGAAATTGAAAGCAAATAGTTGCTTAGTGCCTGGTTCACTTAATCTATCGTGTGATCTTAAAATCAGTAATACAAAAAGTCACTTTATAAATAATCTCAGTCAGATTTTACAACATAGACTACAAATTAAAGTGGCTGGGGAAACCCTTTACGATTGTAGTGAACATAATGTTATAAGTGTATACAAAGACTTGTGGTTACCTAAAAGTGATAGACAAGGTCTTATTGAATATGGCATATGTAGTCAAAATCTAAGAAAACTTATTTCTAAGGATGATAGTGCTGCAACAAGTGGTGATTCACAAAAAGTAGCAGACAAATTAATGTATGATTTTATGGTACAAGGCAGAAAATTAATATTGATAATATTCTTAAAGATCATGGGCTTTATTGTCCTTTCAATATGAATAATAACTTTCAATACATAATAACTTTACCCAAAAGTGATCAAGTCCTTATCGCACAAAGTGGCCAAACTATCGGTGATTATGAATTAGAAAATATTCAGCTAGAATATGAAACTATTGAAAATCAAGAAATTTCTGATGAGGTAACAAATTTATATTCTCAAGGGAGGAGTCTATTTTATGAACATATAACCCTTTTAAAAAAAGAAAAATGGGATAAGTCAAGTACATTACAGAATGTTAACGTCAATGTTCCTAGAAAAAGCATGAAAGGCATTATACTACTATTCAAAGAAAATTCAGTTAGTGATAGTGAAAATTTTGTATATCCACTCGTCGATGAAGTTAAAATAACTGTCGAAGGAGTGCCTAATGTATTTTGCCCAAGGTATGAATAAAAACAATTTTATGAAGAAGCAAGAAAATTTTTGATAGAACTATTCCGATAGATTGCTTCATGACAATTGAAAAATTTTATAAGGATAAATTTGCATTAGTTATCGATCTACGCACCTTTCAAGAAAAAATATTGCTGGTAACGGAAAAAAAATCGTTAATACTCAAAACGGCATTCTCCTAGAAATTAAAAAGAGAGCATATACAAAAGATTTAAACTGTTACATCTATGTCATTAGTGATGCTCTTGTTCAATTTGTTAATAATGATTTACAAAGTATTCAATACTAGAATAACCAGTAATATATAAATGAACACACCCTTTAATATGATTATTTTAGGCATGACTGCTTGCGGCAAAAACTTCTTTCTTTTAAGAATGTTAGAAGAAAACTTTAATAACATTTTGATTATATTATTTTATTATGTCCAACGCTATCATATAATAAAACCTATCAAGAATGGAAATATATAAATGATTCTGATTTAATTAAGGTAGAATGTGACCAAGATCAGGTAGATATTGTTTTAAAATATGTTAGTGATGTATATAAAGGTACCAATAGTCTTATTATACTTGATGACTGTGCAAGTTGCTTAGATGTTAAAAATAGGACATCGCAATTAATAAAATTAGGCTTTAGTGCTCGTCATTATGGGCTTTCTACTATTGTTATAACACAGCAATTGACTAGTATTTCTAAGCCTTATCGCGAAAATATAAGTTATTTAGTTACATTTTATAATACAAACCGCAATGATATGAAAACAATATTTGATGATTATCTTTATGGTGTTGAGAAAGATGATATAGAAGAAATAACCAAAAAATTGAAAAACAATAAGTATGCACATTTAGAAATACAACTTGTATATCCATACCAATGGAAAATTGTTATTCCACAATAAAACATGTGTTAATATATATGCCAAAGCGTAAAGAACCTGAAACAATTGATGATATAATTAATGAGATTGATTCCACAAATGATATTATCAAAGATGGTATGTGATGAAAATATACAAGATAAACCGCAAGAGGGTTTTAATAAAAGAGATCAACTACTTAAACTAGCTGAAGATGGTGATTTAGACAAGTCAGTTGCTTACATTAAAAAGCTAGTCAAAAATTATTGATAAATTATACACTGAATACGAGAAAAACGATTACAAAAGCTAATGAGTTTTTAACTGATTTAGTTATATCAAAATTTTCAGATATATTAAAAGGGTTTGATGCTATTGAAGATCCCAAAGAATTAACAAAACAGCTTAAATCAGACGACCTTTTAAAACGAGATGTTTATAGTTTAGTAGAAAAATATCACCCTATTACCTTTTTAGGTTTTTTATCTGGTGGTATAACAACCGTTAAACATGTTTACGAACATAAAAATAATAAACCGGATATAAAATCTGAGGAATAATATAAATGAGCTTATTTTATGGGCATGATAAAACAGATATTAATGTAAATATACAAGGACCTGTAGATAAAACACATCTATCAGATAACCACTACACTAAAACTCAAGTTAATAATAAATTTAATGACTACTATACTAAAACACAAGCTGATGGTAAGTATGCTTTGACTTCTAATTTACTAAAATATTATACTAAAATGCAAGCTGATAATAAATATGTTTTTGTTTCAAGATTAGCCAACTATTATACAAAGAATGAAACAAATGGTAAGTATGCTTTAAGTTCTAATTTAAATAAATATTACACAAAGACTGAAACAGATGGTAAGTATGCTTTGACTTCTAATTTAAATAACTATTATACTAAAACACAAGCTGATGGTAAGTATGCTTTGACTTCTAATTTAAATAACTATTATACTAAAACACAAGCTGATGGTAAGTATGCTTTGACTTCTAATTTAAATAACTATTATACTAAAACACAAGCTGATGGTAAGTATGCTTTGACTTCTAATTTAAATAACTATTATACTAAAACACAAGCTGATGGTAAGTATGCTTTGACTTCTAATTTAACTAACTATTATACTAAAACACAAGCTGATGGTAAGTATGCTTTGACTTCTAATTTAACTAACTATTATACAAAGAATGAGATTGATAGCAGAGTAAATGGTAAAGTAGTACACCATAGCAATCAATTAAATTATAAAAATTTTAATAGTCGACAAGATACTATCAGAATTTATTTTAATAATGTTAAATTTATTGAATTTACACTTTTATTAATAAATCCGTCTGATAACTCTAAAACAATTGAATTAGATATGATGGCAGATAAGATTAAAAAAATTAAAATAACAAATGATAATGAAAAAAGATAGTTAATGCATTACTAGATTTATATCACGTATACTGTGTTGATGATGATTTAACATATATTTATATTATTATTGAACCAAAAAATCTACAGTTTCAATTGATTATGACGAATGGAAAAGAAAATGGCTTAAAGCATTTAATGGATTAACCAAAATACAAGTTTATTCACAACATCAATCTACATTATCTATGACATTTAATGGTTTTCACATAATTTCGGGGCTACTATAGAAGATAATATTCTATCAACTGAAAAATTTGTAAATGATGAAATCGAAAAATTAAAAAAATTATTAAAGATAACTATCAAGCTAAAACTTAAGATGAAGAATAATCCTCATGTTTGACTAAAACTGTTTGTAATAAGTAATTAATACAAAAGCGATATACAAAAAAATTCAAAATCCTGAAACAATTAGTAAAAACACTTTTAACAAAATTATATAAAACATTGTTAAACATGTACATGTGACACGCACTTGACAGACAAATTAAAAACATATAGATTCCATAGTTTTTAAAGAGCATCTATGACATTGTTGGCTCAAAATTTCAGGCTTAGTTGCCTGAAATTTCTCGACACAACGATTTAAAAGATGCTTTATTAACACTTGATTATTAAAGAATATTTCTACCACGCGCTGAGTTTCAAGACCATTGTTAAAGACCACTAGTTAATCCAATATACCATTGACTATAAAGCGCTGCTACTGATATTTTAATAACATTTTATTATTAACACTTGATTATTAAAGACGGTTTTTAAAATTTAAACGCACCTATATATTTCAAAAACATATAGATTCCATATTTTATAAAGAGCATATATTAAGCCTCTGGTGTCCTACGGACACCAGAGCCGAAAATTGTAGCTAAAGCTAGAAGTTTTACCCACCAGGCTCGCATGAATTCTCGACGATCCATCCCTTCAAGCATGGAGTAAATATTACTTCGTAATATTTACATCATGCATGCGATGCCGGATCGTCTCGAAACGATGCTTTCTTAACATTTATTTCTAAAGATAGTTTTTAAAATTTAAACGCACCTATATATTTCAAAAACATATAGATTCCATATTTTTAAACGACAGATTGAAACCTCGAGATTTTAACCCCCCTTTGAAACAATGACTTTTTTACGCAGCTTTTTTACATGGCCTTTTGCGAGAGGGACGCCTTTGAAAGATGGCCTTTTTCACACTACTTTGAAATAATGACTTTTTTTTTGCACAGCTTTCTTTACATGACCTTTTGCTGAGGGACGCCTTTTGAATCATGGTCTTATTTTGCGCTGTTACAAAGATAGTTTTTACCCAAGGTTAAAAGTAGTATCGTACATGGGGGGATATAGAGCACTAAAAGTGCTCTAGAACCCCCATGTACTATACTACTTGTTTCTACTTAAGGCATTTGTCAATATCTATTTCAGTATTATAAAATCATATTAAATGTTTCAATTAATCATTGAAGATCCTCAAATAATTCAGTTTATCATCTTTGTATAAGAATGTAGATAATGTACATACAAACCTGAACATTGTACACCAGCATCATTAAAATGTACACAATTATGCAATCCCCATTCTCTATGTGAACAACTCGAAATATTACTTTCATTTCCTACACATTGAACGTCGTCTAACCATATCCTTCCACTGCCACGTGGAACATTACGTCGTAGTAAAGCCCTGAAATAATAGTCATAACCAAGTTGTCGACACACAACTTTAGCATCGTTTATATCCCAGCCATCATCACAAATTGTTCCCCATTCTCCATTGTAAAATACCTCTACACGACCTTTGCCAATAGAACTTTCTGGTCCCCGAAGTCTAACAGAGTTGATAACTGATAAAAAAAGAAAATCAAGAGATAATGCAAAACATAGAAGTCTCAACTCCGAAATATTCTAAGTTACATGTATACATATAAATATCCTAATATGTTAGATGCCATTGCAAAATCTTCTTAGGCGAAATTAATGAATTAAATTAGTAACAAAAATTAATAAAAATATTACATGAGTACAATATCAAAACGTTTTAGACAAGTAGACACTATTTGACTTTCATGAGTCTAAATAATTTTTATTTAGATCAGTCCTCATTTCTTTTGTAATATAAATATCTTATTAACACTTTAACTTGCGAATGTTCCCATTAGTTTTCCATCAAACATTTGATTTTATCGCCATATGGTAACACTGACCCATAACTTGTTGAAACAAGAAAAAAATAAAAGTAAATTGTTTACATAGACTCTTCGCTCACAACGTGGAAAACTATATCGTATTTTAAAATAACTGTCTTTTAATTATTCAGAAATACGTTTCTGGTGCTCTCTAGGCATGGCTTTAACTGAACCTTAACGGTCAGTTAAAAACAAATTAAAAATGAATTCTTAAGATAGACAGCACGATATTAAAAGACATAAAATTACACTCAGTGTTAATTTGGAGATGCTTCTGTTAAATATGCAAAAAAAATTTTAATGGGCCTTTATAAGCCACAGCCTACAGCCTTAAAAAGCTATAATGAAGGTAAACAATCGTAAAAAAAACAGACAATTTAAGGATTATTACATTCCTCCACGGAAAATTTGGTCAATGGACTGCCCTTTTTCTCAAGTATTATCGAATCTTTCTATGGGCTATCATAAAATAGTTATGTTTAATTATGTCCTCGTGGAACGAGTTGTGTTTATATGTTTAATTTACGTCCGAAGCTGTGTTTATACTTAACGAATTTGTCAATATTGTTTCAGTATTTGAAATCATATTAAATGTTTCGATTAATCATTGAGGATCCTTTAAATAATTTAGTTTATTATCTTTTTAAATAAATGTAAAAAATGTAGAAACAAACCTGAACATTGTATACCAGCATCTTCATCATGTGTACAATTATGTGATCCCCATCCACTATGTGCACAACTCGAAATATTATTTTCATTTCCTACACAACGAACTTCGTCTAACCATAATCTTCCACTGCCATGTGGAATTACCTCCTAGTAAAGCCCTGCCAGCATAGTCATAACCAAGTTGTCGACACACAACTTTAGCATCGTTTATATCCCAGCCATCATCACAAATTGTTCCCCATTCTCCATTGTAAAATACCTCTACACGACCTTTGCCAATAGAACTTTCTGGTCCCCGAAGTCTAACAGAGTTGATAACTGATAAAAAAAGAAAATAAAGAGATATTGCAAAACATAGAAGTCTTCACTCCAAAATATTCTAAGTTACATGTTTATATATAAAGTATCCTGTTTTGCTGGGTGCCATTGTAAAATATTCTTGTGCGAAATTATTCATTTAAATTAGTAACAAAAATTTGATAAAAAAACTTACATAAGTACAATTTTAAAACGTTTTGGACCATCAGACACACTATTTGACTTTCATGAGTCAAAAAAATTTTTTATTTAGACCAGTCCTCAATTCTTTATGTAATATAAATAAGTTCTTAACCCGTTAACTTGCGAACTTTCCCCATTGGTTTCCCATTAAATCATTTCATTTTATTGCAATATGGCAAAATTACCCCATAAATTGTTGATACAGGCAAAAAATAAAGAGTAAATAGTTCACTCATACTCTTCGTTTAAAACGCGGGAATCTTTATCGCATTTTTAAAATAACTGTCTTTTTAATTATTGAGAAATATGTTTCTGGTGCTCTCTAGGTATGGCTTTAGCTAAATCTTAATGGTCAGTTAAAAACGAATTTAAAAATGAATTGTTAAGATAGACAGCACGCCATTACAAGACATAAAATTACAGTGCAGTGTAAATTTGGAGATGCTCCTTATTAATGTGCAAAAAAATTTTAATGGAGCATCATAAGCTACAGCATACAGCTTTAAATAGCTATAATGAATGTAAACAATCGTAACAAAACTGATAATTTAAGGATTATCATATTCCTCCAAGGAAAAGTTGGCCAATGGACTGCCCATTTTCTCTGGTATTGTCGAATCTTTCTCTGGGTAATCAAAAAATTGGTTATGTTTAATAATGTACTCGTGGAACGAGTTGTGTTTATTTGGTTAATTTACGTCCGAAGCTGTGTTTATACTTAAGGCATTTATCAATATCTATTTCAGTATTATAAAATCATATTAAATGTTTCAATTAATCATTGAAGATCCCTCAAATAATTCAGTTTATCATCTTTGTATAAAAATGTAAATAATGTACATACAAACCTGAACATTGTACACCAGCATCGTTAAAATGTCCACAATTATGCAATCCCCATTCTCTATGTGAACAACTCGAAATATAATTTTCATTTCCTACACATTGAACGTCGTCTAACCATATTCTTCCACTGCCATAAGGAACATAACCTCCTTGTAAAGACATGTAAGCAAAGTCATAACCAAGTTGTCGACACACAACTTTAGCATCGTTTATATCCCAGCCATCATCACAAATTGTTCCCCATTCTCCATTGTAAAATACTTCTACACGACCTTTGCCAATACAACTTTCTGGTCCCCGAAGTCTAACAGGGTTGATAACTAATAAAAAGAGAAAATAAAGAGATATTGCAAAACATAGAATTCTCAACTTCTAAATATTCTAAATTACATGTATACATATAAAGTATCCTAATATGTTAGATGCCATTGTAAAATCTTCTAAGGCGAAATTAATGAATTAAATTAGTAACAAAAAATTGATAAAAAATATTACATGAGTACAATATCAAAACGTTTTAGACAAGTAGACACTATTTGACTTTCATGAGTCTAAATAATTTTTATTTAGATCAGTCCTCATTTCTTTTGTAATATAAATATCTTATTAACACTTTAACTTGCGAATGTTCCCATTAGTTTTCCATCCAAACATTTGATTTTATTGCCATATGGCAACACTGCCCCATAACTTGTTGAATCAAGCAAAATAAGAAGTAAATTGTTCACATAGACTCTTCGCTTACAACGTGGAAAACTATATCGTATTTTGAAAATAACTGTCTTTTACTTATTCAGAAATACGTTTTGGTGCTCTCTAGGTATGGCTTTAGCTAAATCTTAACGGTCACTTAAAACGAATTTAAAATGAATTCTTAAGATAGACAGCACGAAATTAAAAGATATAAAGTTACACTGCAGTGTTAATTTGGAGATGCTCCTTTTAATATGCAAAAATTCTTATGGAGCTACATAAGCTAAAGCCTGCAGCTTTAAAAGCCATAGTTAATGTAAAATCGTAACAAAACAAATAATAAAGGATTATCACATTCCTCCACGGAAAATTTGGTCAATAGGCGGTCCTTTTCTCTGGTATTACTTAATCTTTTTATGGGCATAGTATAATAGGTTATGTTTAATTATGTCCTTGTGGAACAAGTTGTGTTTGTTTAGTTATAAATCCATACCCTGGCACGAGTTACATTCTCCTGAGTATCCTTTCATACACTTGCAGTTTAATGATCCATTAATTTTACGATAGTAAGTGTTGGGTCCACATAAAGGAAGTCGAAAAGTGTTTGTCGCTATATAGAATAATAAAATTAAAAATAAAATCAACTATGGATTTCAAAGAAAACATGTTCTTTCTCAAAGAACACAATTTGTTATTCAGTATCCACTATGACGTACCCAGATAGGAGATTTGTGATGTATTGTCGATATCTTTGGTGTTTACGAATATCGTAAAAACAAAACAATTAAATAAATGTTGAAAATTTACAGAGTATGAACAGATTTGCTGGCTGTTCGGGATACTATAAAGGATGTATCTAAAGAAGTTAGATAATTAAGAAATGTTCAGGAAATTATCAATTCATCAATATTTCTAACAAAATGTGCCAAAGCTCATGTATTTTGGCATTGCCTTGTCTTGATTATTTAAAAGTAAAATTGAATTAAGATTTAATCTCGAAAACCATGAGCGTACTTCGTAATTGCCTCACTTTGAACTGCATGCAGAAAGAAAATGAAAAGTTTCAAATCTAGTTTAATCCAAAGATTTAAGAGTTTGAAGTCTGTTTTGCAATGTACTAAATATTTAGAAGATTTGATAAATATTAAGCTCACTTCACAACATGCTCAAATTGGACGTTTTTGTCTTTCATTCTATTTTCATGAATTTTTTTCTTATTTAAAACTGGTTACAAGCCAGAGTGATTGTTGAAATGATGTAAGAAACAATAAGGATATAAATTTAACACCCAACAAATTTGGCAAGAATAGACAAACGGCAAAAACATCCAGATTAGACACTTTGCACTTTAAACTTAATGTTTATCAAATTTTCTATAATTTTGGAAGGAAGAACAACCGTTTAATAATGCATTGTAACTTTAAACTTTTTAACGTCTTTCAATTTTAAGTACATTAGCGTGAGAGTTTTTGCAAGTCTTAGCTTGTTATGTCAAATAAGTAAATATTTAACTACCGTTTGAGTCAGGAGTGATACTGTGTATAGCTACAGCCAAATCAAGATAACCGTTGTTTACAGGAAGAACATATTTACGCCTCATACGTTGATCTGTTGTGTTATGGACACTAACGACACTTCGTCCGACACTAGTTATGATATAAATGAAATCTTTAAATACTGCCATGGGACCTCCTGAAGTTCCAAAATCAATTACATCATGGGAGTAGTAATCACAAGAAAAAACATTTCCGTTTGAAACTCGCCAATAAATCTTCTCTTTAGCCATGTCAAGCGTTAGATCATGTGCTATTGATTGAAGTGAAACTGAGAAGATATGATGTTTATTTGCATTCATGCTCCATAACCATAAGAAAAGTTCTGTACTTTCTGCCAAGAATAGATACCTTAATAAAAATATTTGTTTTGTACATTGTTTTCTCTATACGTAATGAAATACATAAACAATAAACAGGCTAATATATGCATAAAAGGAAAGATAGATTTTTTTAATTTAGACAAAGATGTTGTCAAAGTATTCAGAACTACTTTCATATATAGACGGTTTAATGGAACATATTCATGAAATTTGTAATATAGCAACATAAAGCTATTTTAGCTAACAGGAAAAGATCATCTTTAATATTTGAAGTCCCTCGTTTGAAAACCGAACTAAAATATATGAAGTAATTAAACATTGCATGTGATTCAGAGCATAATAAATGTAATATGTTATTTTTATTCACATAACTTCTATAATGATTGGTATTGTTTGAGATTGTTGTCGGAATGAGTAATGCTGTAGTTTGGAGTGGCTGCTGAATGAATTGTGTTGGTAATTGATAATGCTAAAAATTATCTGATGCGTGGAAGTTTTGTTCGAATTGAAAATTTGGTGTTGGTAAATGATATGCACCATTTAATGTAGATATAAATTTAAGAAAGCTTTGTCATTTCAGGTTTAAGCTTTCTTAATTTTTCAGTTTCATCTCGCATGAAAAGTAGCAGCTCCTTGGATGGATCATCGTCTACAAATGTCTTTAAAAGAGCTATAGCTTCACAAACATTGTCTTTTGTTGATACTTTTTTTTAGTTTGTTTGGACAAACGATTTTTTACAACTATCTTAACCTTCTCTAATCAAATGTCAAATTTCTTCATTGTTTTTCTGAAAAATTAGAAAAAATTGACACTGGAGCTAGCACTATTGGTATCATTTAAAAATGATTATTCTATCGCCATGTCATGTTCATGTTTTAAGAATCTCTGGATTAGACAAGCTGCAAAACTGCTTGAACACTATGGCCTTACTTTATCAAAATGTTTTATGCATCTGGCAGTTTTAATTATCATCGCAGCATATTTGCATTCTTTATACATTTCTTAAATATATTACTCATTTGAGTAACAGTAAAGTCCTTGTCTTCTTGTCGTTCATTTCACCTTGCCCCGAAGTCTATAAAAACTTTCTCGCATATACTACCATTCTTTTGGTTTTTGTGTTCGTAAAAATTATTTTTTCTTGTAATATGATAAAAATTAATGCCCAACATAAAGTTTTAATTAGAGTCATAGAATTAGACCAAAAGTTTTAAAATGGAATTTATACCGACGTTTCGTCCTTAGTCAAGACATATTCAGTCAAATTTATAATTTATAATGCGATGTTAAGACAAGATATTGTATTGATGTAAGACAAGATAGGTGTTAAATTACGACTTAAGAGGCGGTGTCAAATGGAATATTTGATAAAGAAGTTGGGAAGTAAAATATACTTAAGCTAAGAGAGGTTAAGTGCAATGGAACTTTCTTTAACGATGGGTGAAGACTTGTATTTATTCATTAGAAGGCTTACATGAATGGAGAGCTCGTAGGAATCGTTAGAAAGGGAAATTTTTTTGAAATTCGTAAATTACTCATAACATATTCAGAAAGTTCTCACTTCACAGGCTGTTCAGCCAATTTATTTTTAATCTCTAACATGATTATTATCTTCAGATTCATCATCAGTTGAGCAACTACAGATCTAACGTTTGCATCAATTACACTAAGAAACACAGCATGAACTAAAGGTAGTGGAACGATTTTCGATTCCGGTGATTTGATCGGATGTGTGATTGGATTTATTAAAGAGTAGTGTGCATACAGTTAATTTGCAGCTCTTGCCTTTTCAACATACTCCGCCATTCAATGCAAGTTAAAAGAAGGCTTGAAAAACCATAAACTTGATATACTGATTTTTTTCTAAATTGCCACATTTTTTGAAAATTAAATTCTTTTTTATATTTTTGATGTAACTACGTGGGAATGTGCGCATATTTTTTTTATCTTCAATAAAAAACGAAAGGTTGAAGTTTTTGACGTTCATTAGCTTCGTGAATTTTTTAAAACTTTATTGCTATTTCGTATTGAGATTGTTGCACATCTCTTACACTGTCTCAAAAAGGGTTATAGTAATTGAAAGGGCAAAGCAAAGCAACAAACAATGCTCCCAATCTGGTGAAATCTTTTGCGTAGGTTATATCTTATTAAGCATATGATTATTATGGAGGCGTCAAGCAAATTGCATTTTCTCACAAAGAAAAGTGCTCTTGGGTGGCCAGCAGAAGCCAGTAATCTTAATAAATGTAGAACACCAAGTTGCACAGTGAAATTGGAATACTTTTTGTTTGTAGGTTGTGGCAAACCAATGTTGTGTGAGTATTTGACTGAAGTTTCATCGGTAAAGTATTTATTTAATACTTTATTGTAGTTTCTATCTATATGTTTTATTTCATTCAACGAATTCATCAATTATAAACATTGTTTTCTCCGTTGTTACATTTTTGTCAAAGCTCTTTGGTTGCTTAACATAAGTATCGCTGTCGATTTTTGCAATTTCAGGATCTGCATGTTATTTTCTGCTGCGTGTGTGCTGAATAATCACACGAACTGAGCTCATCCTTGCAGTTGGTTTCAAATGCCTCATAGTCACGCAATAAAATATTGCTGGCCAAATCTCGTTGATTTTATTGAAAAGCTGTCTAAATATATGACGTTTGTTTCTTTATACACAAAAAATACTTAATATTCGCACCCTCAGGTAAAAGCGAGTTTTGTTTTTCCTCGGAAATCAATATTTTTTCTATTCTTGTACTTTCAAATAACAGGCCATGATACGGACTTCAAAAATTCAACTTTTCTATTAAATTAAAATGCAGTCTCTAATAACAAAAACTCTTAGCTTACTTAAGAAAAGCCTCCAATAGATTGACATAGTTTCTTAATTTTACGTTAAAAAGTTAATAAAAAGAATTTCAATATCGCCTTACCCCTGTTTTGAGTCAAATGCGATGCTAGAAAATCGCAAGCCTGGTTGAAGCCTCATAACACTTGTAATTTTCTTTTCCAAAAAAAATTGGTAGATAATGTTCGTGGAGTCAATGTAAAAGATACGACGACCAATCCAGTCAACTGTAATATCATGAACAGAAACATTTTCCGCAACAATTTCGTTTCCAGTCAAGTCAAAATTTCCCCGTTTGATGTCTTTGTCATCAATGTAGTAAAGCATATTCTCAACTACATCAACTTCAATGTCATTATATTTTGATGCATGGTCAAATTTATTCTTACTGGAGCCATTAATAGTGCTGACATGAATATCTCCAGTAATAGAATCAACAGAGTATATTTGATCAAAGCTCAAAATAATGAAATATGGCTTTGGATAAACACCTAAATAAATAATAAAAAATATATAAGTAACAACGATGCAGGTGGAATAGTAAAATGCAAACCTTTATAGACTTTAGTATCATAATATTGGTGAAACCAGAAAGAGTGTTTTTAGAAAGAGTTTTTCACAGTAGAAATTTAGTACTAACTGAAATTAGATTGGCTGCATAACTTCTACCTATTATTGATGCATACTTTTATTTTAGTGCTATGAACAAGAAACTATGAAAATTTGTCAAATCTAAAGATTATACCTTTGTAAAAACACATTTCCGTTTGCATTTGCATCATTTCTTTGTTGTATTGTTTTACTTCCTTGCATGCAGTTGTGTTATCGTCATTGCCATTTTTATCAACGCAAGTTTCTATCCATTCTTTCACGTCGTCTTTAGTGTTTCTAACCTTTTCTTGCAGATTGATATGTCGTCATTACCATTTACTATATGGCACTAATAGACAGGATTAGGAGAGTCCCAAGAACCACTTTTGTTGAACTTGATATCATCTTTATTTTCTATTTATTAGAAGGTGGATGATTATTAATTTCTTTAAAGCTTTTGTAGTAAAACATTTACTTTATTTATGAAAGGCTTATCATCAATATAATCATATAATCAGTTTGTTCTTAAACTTTTTTAGGGATGTATAAATCAAGTATTGATTTCTATAATCATGTAACATTTTAACTTCCTTATCCAAAGAGTATTTTCACGTTTCCTTTCAGAAAATTGATGATGATTGAATATTGTTGCAATAGATTAGGCAAATTGTTCATTATAAAGACTCATGCTTACAACAATTCATATAAGAAGAGTTCACCAGCGTAGAACGTGTTTTGAATAAATAGATATAAGGTTTCTAGGAAAGCATAGAAAGATATAGTACATTTTAATGTCCACCATAAGGAAATGACGCAAATTATGAAATTCACGAAGAGCAGTTTACAAAAAATTTAAAATCGGTTGATTTCAAATTTGCTTTTGTTAACTCAGTTTACCAGATGAATGGGAAAAACGTATTGCTAACTAAGCCAGCAAAATTAAACGCAAAATAATCTGTTGCTTAGTGTTTAATAGACTCGTTTGTCTCTGTAACTACATGCCGTCTAGTTACAGAAAGGGAGGCCCTTTAAGCAATACATGATATTCTGCTTTACAACATCTGTTAGTCGTATAAAGAAGTTCGACTCTCCTAATTATATAAGTTCTGAATTAAATGAAATTTATAAGCATTTTGACAGAGCTGCTAAAGTAAAGAAAGTCTAAAAAGCTAAATAGAGGAATGCAACTTTGCAGTATTAAAAAATTTCTACTTCTTCAATTATTTTGTTTCAATATTCTTGCAATATTGAATGATTGTTGCAGAAGCAAGAAACATAGAACAAACAAGAACAAACAAGAGCCAAGAAATGTATCATTTGTTCTGCATGTACTTCTTGCTCTTTATAATGACTTCGGTATTGATGTTTGATGATGATTTGCGCCATTTTAATTTGTTGATTTATGTACCTCTCTTTCTTTATCATTTCCTTCAATCATAAATTTCAGTTTTAATGTCCAATCAAGTATTCTTTATCACACATGCATTCAAGTTTTAGATTACTATTTCCTCTGGCGTATCAATATAATAATAATTTAATACATTTCCAGACATTCCTAAATATCAATTAGTAGAACTTTATCGTTGGTTGTGATCAATCAATTCGTTTTTGTTTTCAACATAAGGATAAATATGAAATGATAAAGAGATTTGCAAAACGGTAAATTTTTTTAAAGAATTTTAGACTAGTCAAATTACCAGTTGGCAGCTATGTATATATGATGCATGCTGCGCTACCCTTAATTACAGAAAATGCTTAAAAATACATACAAAATGTTTCATAAAGCTTTAAGTATTTTATAAGATAAAGATCGTGTTAGATTATCTGTTGGATTACGTATAAGCATGACTATGATAAATGAAATGTATGTTCTTAATAAGGAAGTGAAATCCATAAGAGCTATTGTTATAAAGTAAATGGTTTGAACCCGCGTGTATCGTTATATGTTTGTAAATGATGATCGTCCAGGTTAATAAAGTCCTGAGAAGGACTGTTTTTGATGTTGTTGACTGACGTTTCGACAACCTTAGCGGTAGTCATATTCAGAGTCAAATGAGGAGTAAACGTCAGGTTAGCCGTATTTGTTGTCTGGTTCTTACGTCATTGTATTGTGTGTACAGGAAATGTGCAGGAAATGTATTGTATTGTGGATTAGTGTGAAGTGAAATATTTTATTTTTAGTTGTGATGTGTGATTTAGGTGTGACGTTTTAGTTGTAGTGTGTGAGGGTGTCAATTGTGTATTTGTCATTGTGAATTAGTTTGAAGTGATTTTTTAGTTGATCGTTTGTTTTATTGTGAATAAGTCGTTTGTAAGGTGCCAGTAATTGCTGTGATCTGTTCAGAGGGTTTGTTCCAAGTTGGTATACCAACTTTCTAATGTAAGCCGTTGTCTATAGTCAGTACTGTAAGTGATGCATTTTGCCGAGTCCCAGTCAATGTTGTGCTTTGTGATTCGGTGATGTTCGGCAATGTGATTAGTTTTGTCTTGTTTCTTAGTAGCTCGTTTGTGCTCAGTAAGTCTTATGTTTAAGTTCCTGCCAGTTTCCCCGATATAGGAGGCGTGGCAGTCGGAGCAGTTTATTTTGTAAACTGCACCTTGTCGTTGTTGGGTTGTTCTTTGTCCTTTATGTTCGTTAGTACTTGTCGTAATGTTGTGATTGGTTTATGTGCGACACGTATGTTGTATGGTCGTAAGATACGCGAGATAGTCTCAGACGTACCTTTGATGTAAGGTATCGTTGCTGTTGTCACTGAGTTGTTCGTTTCGTTGGGTTCGTTGGGTTTGTAAGTGTTGCGTTTGATAAAGTCAGAGTTATAGTTGTTTTGTCAAAACACGTTTGAGATAGTTGTTTTCGTTTCGTAGAGCGTCCGGTGAATCACATATGATTTGTGCACGTCTTGTTAATGTTCTGATTGTGGTGGCTTTGTGTGATGTAGGGTTGTAAGATGATTGGTCTAGTAGTCGGTCAGTATGTGTTGTTAATAAACTGTTGTTCCTAGTTTTTGATTGTCATGTTTTACCAAACAGTCGAGAAAAGGAAGAGTTCCGTTTTCTTCGACATCTTTGGTAAATTGTATGTGGGTGTTCTGTTTGTTGATGTGAGTATGGAAGTCATCAATCTCGTCTGCATGTAGTGCTGTGATTGTGTCATCTACGTAGCGAAACCAAAAAGGTAGTGCATGTTTGTAAGTCATGAGTGCCCGTTCCTCTATAGATTGCATTACAATTTCAGCAACTACAACAGAAGTGCGTCCATTTTGTTAAAGTAACCATTCCTGTCCATGGACAGGAATGATTACTTTAACAAAATGGACGCACTTGTTAACGACAGACAAACGTACGAACAACTCAAACGAGACCCAACACCATCACTAGTACGCAAACTTAACAGCAAGATCTTCTCTATGAGAAAATCTAACATTATATCTGAACGTATTTACTATCGACTCAGATGTTCAGTACCACGACCACCCAGACTATACGGACTACCAAAACTTCACAAACCACAAATACCCATGCGACCAATTGTATCATTCTGTGGTTCGCCTACTTACGAACTTTCAAAGTACTTGACCAACATACTGCAACCACTTACAAACAAATCAAAACACAAGCTACAATCCACTGAAACTTTCATTAAAAAACCAGACAACTATATACTAGTGTCTTTTGATGTGAAATCCCTGTTCACCAGTATTCCACTTAATCTGGCACTTACTTGTACAAAAACCCTCATTACAAACACCATGGACGTACTGCCATTACCGACAGAAGACATTATGGAGTTACTAGAGCTCTGCCTCACCTCGACTTACTTCCAATACAAAGGAACACACTACAAACAATTACATGGGACAGCAATGGGCTCCCTTTTGTAGTTGCTGAAATTGTAATGCAATCTATAGAGGAACGGGCACTCATGACTTACAAACATGCAATACCTTTTTGGTTTCGCTACGTAGATGACACAATCACAGCACTACATGCAGACGAGATTGATGACTTCCATACTCACATCAACAAACAGAACAGCCACATACAATTTACCAAAGATGTCGAAGAAAACGGAACTCTTCCTTTTCTCGACTGTTTGGTAAAACATGACAATCAAAAACTAGGAACAACAGTTTATCGCAAGCCAACACATACTGACCGACTACTAGACCAATCATCTTACAACCCTACATCACACAAAGCCACCACAATCAGAACATTAACAAGACGTGCACAAATCATATGTGATTCACCGGACGCTCTACGAAACGAAAACAACTATCTCAAACGTGTTTTTGACAAAAACAACTATAACTCTGACTTTATCAAACGCAACACTTACAAACCCAACGAACCCAACGAAACGAACAACTCAGTGACAAAAGCAACGATACCTTACATCAAAGGTACGTCTGAGACTATCTCGCGTATCTTACGACCAAACAACATACGTGTCGCACATAAACCAATCACAACATTACGACAAGTACTAACGAACATAAAGGACAAAGAACAACCCAACAAACGACAAGGTGCAGCTTACAAAATAAACTGCTCCGACTGCCACGCCTCCTATATCGGGGAAACTGGCAGGAACTTAAACATAAGACTTACTGAGCACAAACGAGCTACTAAGAAACAAGACAAAACTAATCACATTGCCGAACATCACCGAATCACAAAGCACAACATTGACTGGGACTCGGCAAAATGCATCACTTACTGTACTGACTATAGACAACGGCTTACATTAGAAAGTTGGTATACCAACTTGGAACAAACCCCCCTGAACAGATCACAGCAATTACCGGCACCTTACAAACGACTTATTCACAATACAAACAAACGATCAACTAAAAACATTACACTTCAAACTAATTCACAATGACAATACACAATTGACACCCTCACACTACAACTAAAAACGTCACACCTAAATCACACATCACAACTAAAAATAAAATATTTCACTTCACACTAATCCACAATAACAATACACATTTCCTGCACATTTCCTGTACACACAATACAATGACGTAAGAACCAGACAACAAATACGGCTAACCTGACGTTTACTCCTCATTTGACTCTGAATATGACTACCGCTAAGGTTGTCGAAACGTCAGTCAACAACATCAAAAACAGTCCTTCTCAGGACTTTATTAACCTGGACGATCATCATTTACAAACATATAGAGCTATTGTTCTTGCGTTATGTTATAAACTCTGAATTTTAAGTTTTCTTTATGTTTTCTTTGCTTACCATTGAAGAGGAAATTTGGCTATCAATGAAATTTCTCCTTCGAATTCTGATAATTTATTTTCTATCCTTCTCCAACAGCAGCTTAGAAAAAATGTAACTGAAACAAAACTTGTCGTGTCTTAAAGTGCTAGTAATATTGGCTTTTTGAATTTTGACATCACGCAAGACAAGTACTTTTATGTGGACGGGGACACAAATTTTCATGATTTTTCATTATATTTTGGGATGAAGAGCCATAATTGCTGAAATATAGTGTCAGAAAAAATATGCAACAAAAAATTGTTTCAGCAAGTCCAAAAATACCATTTACATTGAAAATAACAGACCAAATTATTTTAATTCCTTATAACAATACCCGGAAAAAATGTTTATTTTGACGTTATTCAAAATTGGTCAAGTATTTCAAGTGTCTCTACAATCTAAAAGAAAAATATGCACTGCAGATGTTAGTTTCTGTTCATAGATAAGATACAATAAGCCAAAAAAGAGTACTGTCTATAAACAACTTTTGTTCAATTTTTAGAGTTCATTATATTATGTTTTATCCATTTTCTACTTAACCCAACATGAAACTTTCTAAAGTTCATCATTTTCAGACAAGGCTAGTTTCTTAGATGATTATCTTTATAGATGAACTATATACGTGACGGTGACACAAATTTTCATGATTTTTATATATATTTGGGATAAAGAACAATAATTGCAGAAGTTTAGTGTCAGAAAAAATATGCAACAAAAATATTGTTTCGACAATTCCGAGAAATATCATTTACATTGAAAATAACAGACCAAATTACTTTAATTTCAAATAACAACACCCGTGAAAAATATGTTTATGTTTACGTTATTCAAATTGGTCAACTATTTCAAGTGTCTCTATAAACTAAAAGAAAATGTGCACTGCAGATGTTAGTTTCCGTTCATAGATAAAATACTACAAAGCCAAATAAGGAGTATTGTCTATAAGCAATTTTGTTCAATTTTATAGTTAATTATAATATGGTTTACCCCCTTTTTACTTAACCTAACAAGTAACTTTCTAAAGTACATCAAATTGAAACAAGGCTGGTTTCTTAGGTAATTATCTTTATACATCCCATTTGGCACGATTTTAATTTCTCATGTTTTTATTATATTTAATTCATTTCAACGTATTCATTCCCTTTCCTCTCTCAAAAATAGTGAAAATAAGGACAAAAAAGAGACATTAATGTTGTAAACCCTCCCCCCTTAAACATTTTAAAAGCAAAATTTATGAATTACATTATTCATGATATACATGATATTCTGTTTACAACATCTGTCTGTCGTAGAGAGAAGCTCGACTCCATAATTATATAAGTTCTGAATTGAATGAAATTTCTGAGCATTTTGACAGAACTGTCAAAGTAAAAAAAGTCTCAAGAACTAAATATAAGAATGCAAGTTTGCAGTATTGAAAAATTCTTACATCTTCAAATATTTTGTTTCAGGCAGTTAAAAGGCGTTTTCCATCTTCAAAAATGGTCTTGTAATATTGAATAATTGTAGCAGAACAAACAAGTGCCAAGAGATGTATCGTTTGTTCTGCATATATTTCTTGCTCTTTAAAATGGCTTCTGTATTTATGTTTGATGATGATAGTAGTATAGTACATGGGGGTCCGAGAGCACAAAAAGTGCTCTCATATCCCCCATGTACGATACTACTTTTAACCGTGGGTAAAAACTATCTTTATAACAGCGCAAATTAAGACCATGGTTCAAAAGGCGTCCCTCAGCAAAAGGTCATGTAAAGAAAGCTGCGTAAAAAAATCATTGTTTTCAAAGGGGGGTAAAAAACTCGAATTTTCAATCTATCGTTTAAAAATATGGAATCTATATGTTTTGAAATATATAGGTGCGTCCGGTGAATCACAAATGATTTGTGCACGTCTTGTTAATGTTCTGATTGTGGTGGCTTTGTGTGATGTAGGGTTGTAAGATGATTGGTCTAGTAGTCGGTCAGTATGTGTTGGCTTGCAATAAACTGTTGTTCCTAGTTTTTGATTGTCATGTTTTACCAAACAGTCGAGAAAAGGAAGAGTTCCGTTTTCTTCGACATCTTTGGTAAATTGTATGTGGCTGTTCTGTTTGTTGATGTGAGTATGGAAGTCATCAATCTCGTCTGCATGTAGTGCTGTGATTGTGTCATCTACGTAGCGAAACCAAAAAGGTAGTGCATGTTTGTAAGTCATGAGTGCCCGTTCCTCTATAGATTGCATTACAATTTCAGCAAGTACAACAGAAGTGCGTCCATTTTGTTAAAGTAATCATTCCTGTCCATGACTGTGGTCATGGACAGGAATGATTACTTTAACAAAATGGACGCACTTGTTAACGACAGACAAACGTACGAACAACTCAAACGAGACCCAACACCATCACTAGTACGCAAACTTAACAGCAAGATCTTCTCTATGAGAAAATCTAACATTATATCTGAACGTATTTACTATCGACTCAGATGTTCAGTACCACGACCACCCAGACTATACGGACTACCAAAACTTCACAAACCACAAATACCCATGCGACCAATTGTATCATTCTGTGGTTCGCCTACTTACGAACTTTCAAAGTACTTGACCAACATACTGCAACCACTTACAAACAAATCAAAACACAAGCTACAATCCACTGAAACTTTCATTAAAAAACTGTGCACTATACAAATACCAGACAACTATATACTAGTGTCTTTTGATGTGAAATCCTGTTCACCAGTATTCCACTTAATCTGGCACTTACTTGTACAAAACCCTCATTAAAACACCATGGACGTACTGCCATTACCGACAGAAGACATTATGGAGTTACTAGAGCTCTGCCTCACCTCGACTTACTTCCAATACAAAGGAACACACTACAAACAATTACATGGGACAGCAATAGGCTCGCCCGTTTCTGTTGTAGTTGCTGAAATTGTAATGCAATCTATAGAGGAACGGGCACTCATGACTTACAAACATGCAATACCTTTTTGGTTTCGCTACGTAGATGACACAATCACAGCACTACATGCAGACGAGATTGATGACTTCCATACTCACATCAACAAACAGAACAGCCACATACAATTTACCAAAGATGTCGAAGAAAACGGAACTGTTCCTTTTCTCGACTGTTTGGTAAAACATGACAATCAAAAACTAGGAACAACAGTTTATCGCAAGCCAACACATACTGACCGACTACTAGACCAATCATCTTACAACCCTACATCACACAAAGCCACCACAATCAGAACATTAACAAGACGTGCACAAATCATATGTGATTCACCGGACGCTCTACGAAACGAAAACAACTATCTCAAACGTGTTTTTGACAAAAACAACTATAACTCTGACTTTATCAAACGCAACACTTACAAACCACACGAGCCCAACGAAACGAACAACTCAGTGACAACAGCAACGATACCTTACATCAAAGGTACGTCTGAGACTATCTCGCGTATCTTACGACCAAACAACATACGTGTCGCACATAAACCAATCACAACATTACGACAAGTACTAACGAACATAAAGGACAAAGAACAACCCAACGAACGACAAGGTGCAGTTTACAAAATAAACTGCTCCGACTGCCACGCCTCCTATATCGGGGAAACTGGCAGGAACTTAAACATAAGACTTACTGAGCACAAACGAGCTACTAAGAAACAAGACAAAACTAATCACATTGCCGAACATCACCGAATCACAAAGCACAACATTGACTGGGACTCGGCAAAATGCATCACTTACAGTACTGACTATAGACAACGGCTTACATTAGAAAGTTGGTATACCAACTTGGAACAAACCCCCCTGAACAGATCACAGCAATTACCGGCACCTTACAAACGACTTATTCACAATACAAACAAACGATCAACTAAAACATTACACTTCAAACTAATTCACAATGACAATACACAATTGACACCCTCACACTACAACTAAAAACGTCACACCTAAATCACACATCACAACTAAAAATAAAATATTTCACTTCACACTAATCCACAATGACAATACACATTTCCTGTACACACAATACAATGACGTAAGAACCAGACAACAAATACGGCTAACCTGACGTTTACTCCTCATTTGACTCTGAAGATGACTACCGCTAAGGTTGTCGAAACGTCAGTCAACAACATCAAAAACAGTCCTTCTCAGGACTTTATTAACCTGGACGATCATCATTTACAAACATATAGAGCTATTGTTCTTGCGTTATGTTATAAACTCTGAATTTTAAGTTTTCTTTATGTTTTCGTTGCTTACCATTGAAGAGGAAATTTGGCTATCAATGAAATTTCTCCTTCGAATTCTGATAATTTATTTTCTATCCTTCTCCAACAGCAGCTTAGAAAAAATGTAACTGAAACAAAACTTGTCGTGTCTTAAAGTGCTAGTAATATTGGCTTTTTGAATTTTGATATCACGCAAGACAAGTACTTTTATGTGGACGGTGACACAAATTTTCATGATTTTTATATATATTTGGGATAAAGAACAATAATTGCAGAAATTTAGTGTCAGAAAAAATATGCAACAAAAATATTGTTTCGACAATTCCGAGAAATATCATTTACATTGAAAATAACAGACCGAATTACTTTAATTTCAAATAACAACACCCCGTGAAAAATATGTTTATGTTTACGTTATTCAAAATGGTCAACTATTTCAAGTGTCTCTATAAACTAAAAGAAAAATGTGCACTGCAGATGTTAGTTTCCGTTCATAGATAAAATACTACAAAGCCAAATAAGGAGTATTGTCTATAAGCAATTTTTGTTCAATTTTTATAGTTAATTATAATATGGTTTACCCCCTTTTTACTTAACCTAACAAGTAACTTTCTAAAGTACATCAAATTGAAACAAGGCTGGTTTCTTAGGTAATTATCTTTATACATCCCATTTGGCACGATTTTAATTTCTCATGTTTTTATTATATTTAATTCATTTCAACGTATTCATTCCCTTTCCTCTCTCAAAAATACTGAAAATAAGGACAAAAAAGAGACATTAATGTTGTAAACCCTCCCCCCTTAAACATTTTAAAAGCAAAATTTATGAATTACATTATTCATGATATACATGATATTCTGTTTACAACATCTGTCTGTCGAGAGAAGCTCGACTCCATAATTATATAAGTTCTGAATTGAATGAAATTTCTGAGCATTTTGACAGAACTGTCAAAGTAAAAAAAGTCTCAAGAACTAAATATAAGAATGCAAGTTTGCAGTATTGAAAAATTCTTACATCTTCAAATATTTTGTTTCAGGCAGTTAAAGGCGTTTTCCATCTTCAAAATGGTCTTGTAATATTGAATAATTTTAGCAGAACAAACAAGTGCCAAGAAATGTATCGTTTGTTCTGCATATATTTCTTGCTCTTTAAAATGGCTTCTGTATTTATGTTTGATGATGATTTCCCCTATTTCAATTTGTTGAATTATGTACCTCTTTCTCTTGATTATTTCTCTCAATCCTAAATCTAAGTTTCAATGTCTAATCGAATATTCTTTATCATACATGCATTCAAGTTTTAGTTTACCATCAGTCTCATGTAAAAACGTAAAACACTTTAATTGCTGAAATTTAGTGTCAGAAAAAATATGCAACAAAAAAATTGTTTCAGCAAGTCCAAGAAATACCATTTACATTGAAAATAACAGACCAAATTATTTTAATTCCTTATAACAATACCCGGAAAAATGTTTATTTTGACGTTATTCAAAATTGGTCAAGTATTTCAAGTGTCTCTACAATCTAAAAGAAAAATATGCACTGCAGATGTTAGTTTCTGTTCATAGATAAGATACAATAAGCCAAAAAAGAGTACTGTCTATAAACAACTTTTGTTCAATTTTTAGAGTTCATTATATTATGTTTTATCCATTTTCTACTTAACCCAACATGAAACTTTCTAAAGTACATCATTTTCAGACATGGCTAGTTTCTTAGATGATTATCTTTATAGATGAACTATATACGTGACGGTGACACAAATTTTCATGATTTTTATATATATTTGGGATAAAGAACAATAATTGCAGAAATTTAGTGTCAGAAAAAATATGCAACAAAAATATTGTTTCAACAATTCCGAGAAATATCATTTACATTGAAAATAACAGACCAAATTACTTTAATTTCAAATAACAACACCCCGTGAAAAATATGTTTATGTTTACGTTATTCAAATTGGTCAACTATTTCAAGTGTCTCTATAAACTAAAAGAAAAATGTGCACTGCAGATGTTAGTTTCCGTTCATAGATAAAATACTACAAAGCCAAATAAGGAGTATTGTCTATAAGCAATTTTGTTCAATTTTATAGTTAATTATAATATGGTTTACCCCCTTTTTACTTAACCTAACAAGTAACTTTCTAAAGTACATCAAATTGAAACAAGGCTGGTTTCTTAGGTAATTATCTTTATACATCCCATTTACTCAGAAATACTGAGTTTATGGTCTATGGGGAAGTGTTTGTCGATTAATGAAAGGAATTTGTGGCCAATGTTCGATGTTTTTGCTGAATGGAGGGTTGTACCAAAGTATATTTTGTCGAAGTCTGTTTTTCCGTTTGGTAGTAGAGTCTGAGTCGAATTTTAGTATGTATCGGTATCCGTTTTCATCGAGTGCTTTTTGGTATGGTGCAGTTATTTGGTCAAATGATGCTTTGTCCGATGATAGTGAAGATAGACGTTTGTTGATGGCGTCGGGTATGTTCTTCGTTATGGATGGTGGATGGTTGCTTTCGCTGTGGACGTATTGCAGAGAAGTGTTGGGTTTTGTGTAAGGGCGATATGAAAAATTGTTAAGATTGAAGGTGATGTCAAGGAAGTCGATGATTTTTGTTTGCTTCAATAGTTATGCGTAGTCCATTGTTGTTGAATATCCGGCATATTTTCTTTTTAATATTCTCTGTTTCTCGAGGTGTGGTGTTTGAAATGGCAAGTCCGTCGTCTCGATAAAGTCCTATGTCTGTTGTGATGTTTTGTAGTTGAGAAAGGAGTTAGCTTCCTACGAGTTCGCATGTCTCAGCTCCGTCGAAGCTACCCATTGTGACGTCGAATGTTAAGTTATATTTCTTTTGCCAGGGTTGTTGGTTGTGTATAAGGAATGAATTCTTAGCGTGTATAATGATGTTTTTCGGCGTTTGTGATGTTGTCGTAGGTTGAGGCAAAATCCAGTGCTTTGTTAAGTAGGTCTTGATTAATGGATGGATAAAAGTCTACGATGTCGAAGGATATGAAGGTGACGTTTTTTTTGTGTTTGATAGATTTGAACCACTGGATCACAGATGATGAGAATAAATTAGTAAATTATTAAATAATAATTTATATAAGTATTTATAATATTAGTTTGCTCATTATTTCTAATATTAAATATTTCCATAATTAATGATTAAAGAAAACAAACGAAGAGTGGAAAGGCATCTTTTTTGAACATGATGAAAACTACATGACGTTTTAGCTACTGGATCTTATAAAAACATCAAAGTTCGCTTCAAAAACAAAGATTTAATAAAACCAACTTACTTTACCATCTTTACAATCTTTCATAGCTTTCTTTACCATAATACGTGTGTCTAATATCACCTCCAACATTCTAAAATAAATCAAACTTTTTGAACATATAACAGCCAAAGATATCAAGACCCATTTAGGACAGTAAAGACTTAAAAAGGAACGCTATGTACATCGAATGACAAAGAAGGAACGCTATGTACAACGAGTGACAAAGAAGGAACGCTATGTACATTGAATGACAAAGAAGGAGCGCTATGTACATCGAATGACAAAGAAGGAACGCTATGTACATCGAATGACAAAAAGGAACGCTATGTACATCGAATGACAAAGAAGGAACGCTATGTACATCGAATAACAAATAAGGAACGCTATGTACATCGAATGACAAAGAAGGAACGCTATGTATATCAAATGACAAAGAAGGAACGCTATGTATATCAAATGACAAAGAAGGAACGCTATGTACATCGAATGACAAAAAAAAATTGCAAAATATACTACAAAATGCAAATGTTATTTTTTCAATAATGTTTTGAATCAATAAAAATGTGACCTGTAACCAAACCAAATGAATGTGAAATATCCCACATTACCTGGGTAAATTTCCTCGTCTTATGTTAGATTTTACAAAAACAGAGCCGTTGCGCTTAGATGAATATCATCTTGCAGTTTCTGAAAGGAAATTTATTGTTTCAAATGTATTGCTTGTCGTAATGGTAATTTAGTAAAAATTCTCACCTCCAGTAAAGTTGGAGGAACATTCAACGATGTACAACCAAACTCAAAATGAACAACGACAAGTAAGACAGAGAAAATGACTTTTTACCTTAATTTTACAATCCATGCTACACGACAGAAGAAGATGAGCAGATTTCGGAAAGAATCCTATTGCAGAAACACCTTTAGAGTGTGACCAGACCTAAGAGAAAGATAAAATAATACAATAATACATAAGTACGAATATCTCCATTGCCTTCTTTTATCACGACGGTAGAAGGATGAACTACAGGAAAACAAATACTTCAATGTTATTAAAAAGTGCTGTATAAAGTGAATATTTGCATCAGGAAGTATCGTTACGTTTTTGTCGAGGTTAGTAGAGTCCTGTGAAGGACTGTTGCTGTTGATGTTGACTGACGTTTCAAAAACCTTAGCAGTAGTCATCTTTAATGTTAAATGATCAGTAAATGTCGGACATTAATAACGCAATATTTGTTAAAGCTCTCAGACCCGCCATGGAGCGAGTAATCACTCAGGAATTTAAAGGCGCTGGTATTTATCTTCCTGGGTCAAGAAGTATAGAAGGTGATAGCTTTATTGGAAATCTTATTGGAAAACTCATACCTACGGTCACTAAACTCATACCAAAACTGTTACCGTCTCTAGGCCTAGCAGCTATATCACGTGCTATCACCGGCAGCACGCAAAAAGCAGTTGCTGGTAGTGGTGTAGTTAGGAAAGGTGGTGCAGCTGCTAAAGGTGGTGGACGTAATAACTACACAGTTCACGGCGTTACACTTTCAACGGCTCAGAAAAATAACCTGGCAAAGGCAGTCAGAGAAGGAACCGCACTGACTATACGACTTACCAAAAAAGCACTTGACGGCCCTGACATGCTTATGCTTACTAAGACGCAAATTAAGCGCATAATGGATCTGGGTTGGATTTAAAATTGTCTAAGAGTCAGATTACAGCCATGGTTTCATTTTATAAAGTACTAGCAATTTTTTCTCGCAATAGTCACCATCTTCTGTAATAAAAATAATCACTATGTGTACTTTACCTTGACAAAATACTAATGTCACTTAAGTTTAGTTCCTCTCTTTGAGCAAATAATAATGTTCACTATCCTTAGCAACAATTTCTTTTGCAGAATCTAAAGAGAAACAAACAAACATCAATTTGTTATCTTACTAGAGAGGTTACTAAAAATTGATCTCTTTGTTTTTAGAATTAAAATCAATCAATTCAAAAAAATCCTACCAATTTTAGGCTTTTTTGCAATGGATTGATTTCTTAGATAGCAACTTCTGGTTTGATGTCGTTCAACAAGGCTAAGTGCAACATTAGTGAAGTTTCCAAAGTATGAAGCCAATCTTTTAAAGTAACTGTGCTTTGCTTCATATTGCATGCACCAGTTCCGAATCATTGGTCCAAATCTGAAAAAATCAAGGACTTATGTTAGATAGAGGGAAACCAATGATGAAATTTTTACATGCATTTTGAGTTACATACCATATTTTTATTTATAAACTAAGATACAAACTAGCAAAATCATACCTGTAAATGAGTTGGGTAATGAACCAAGTAATGCATCTTGGGTATAACTGAAAGCCCAGGATAAAGCTGGGTGAATTTCCACAAAAATTTCTTCAGGTCTCTTTCCAGGATAGCAAGTTCATCAGTGCTTTTGATTGGTGAAAAAAACAATGTCAACAATTTTAAGGAGCAACAGAAAATGCATCCACTTTTCTTCATCCTGAGGAATGGCAATGCCGAGAGCTAAAGGAAGGAATTTTCCAAGGCACCACATTTGTCTTGCTATAAAAAGAAAAACCAATCATTTAAATCAAGGGTGATGGTATTAATTCTTGTGACAATCACTACACCCTACCTTTTTGCTTTAAACTATTGTTTTCACTCCTCAAAGTTGTCCGCGTGATTGGTGATGGCTTGTTTTTATCATTAAAATATCCATAATCAAAAGAGTTAATTCTTTCATTAAGTTGCTCCACTGTTAAAAATTTTTCTTTAAATATAAAGTCCTTCAGCAATTCTTTACATACATACTGAAGTACTCCTTCTAGTATATCATGCATTGCATCACCTGGCATGCCATCTGCTAGATGAAAATACCTAGAGTTGCGAAGAACTGATCTCCTGCAAAGCCCATATGCTTTACTCAGTTCTGGGTTTTCTTCAATTTCTTCAATCTACATTTTATCTATGTTGAAACAGGTTAATAATGTATTATAATAAACATACATACTTTCTGCTTTATTTGTTCAGTGGTTCCCATGCATTGCTGGCATTTCAAATGTGCACCTGGACTTTCTTTGAATCCACCCATGAGTTGTGATCCAAGATTGTCTCCAGAAACCAACACAATAGTCCCAGAAAATGACATAGGTTCACCTTTAACAATGAACTGGTGACCACCATCCTCAAAAAAGAAGTGTGACAGTTAATTTTAAGCAATTTTTATCAAACTACTTTTTCTGCACAATTATCAATAACAGGTAATAAGCTAAAAAACAATAAATAGGATCCTTACTTGTTCAAGGTATTCAAGGTCATTCATGAAAGGCTCAAAGAGAATGTCAATGCCATATTTTTTGATAATTAGAACTGTTGCCATAAGGAGTAGGTGAATGTTATCACGCTTGGATCGATATCGAGGATCAATATTTCCAGTTGTGTAGTAAACAACTCCTGTCATATAGAAATAATGGCATATGATGTAATAAGAGCTTCTTATAGCCTTTCATTGCTCATCCACTTTTTTACATTTGAGTGACTGATTTAGTCACTATGATGTCATTAAATTATTACCTAACTTATGATTTCCAGTTTTACTACCAAGGGCATTTGCAATTTCCAACTCATCATAGTAAAGCATGATTTGTAAAGCAGTTGAGTCCTTGGAAAACAGTTGATGGGTTTTAAAATACTGGCCATCGCAAACATCCTCAATCACATCATCATGTTTATGTTGCCGAAGATGACCATGGTTTAGCTGAAATTGAAATCGAAGAATGAAAATATTAAATTTATTAATAAATTAAATTTATTATTAACCAGCAATGGAAATGTCTGGTGGTAGGATGGGTGCCTTCCTACCATCAGACTTTTCAAATTAAAATCAGGCTATTTTCATATTTTCATGAAATAATTGGAATATATTTTTGGAAATGTGCTCTAATAAACGCATGTCACCATTGTTTTTGCTTTTATGGAAACTAACACAGTAAAACACACATAAAGTTCCTTTTATGGTTATACATAGAACATGTATTAATATTTTGCAACCCTGTTATTGATATGGGTACTTGCAAAGATGTAGTTGTCATAGTTTGATAAACTTGCCAACAAAAAAAAAACACAACCATGCTATTAACAATCTGACCTGTTCAAGTACTCCTTTTACATTGAGCACTTTTTCCAAGGATTTAAGCAGTGGTATGTACATGATTTCATCATCTTTAATAACCTCTTTGTACACAGTCCTTGAAAGTCTTTTCACAATCTGTGTCCAAGTTTAATTCGTCTGAGTTGCTACAATTAAAATAATGATTATGCATAACAAGCACTAAAGAGCAGCTGGCTCAAATCTGTTAAAAATCTTAAAAACTTTATTCAAAACTCTTAACATTCTAAAAACAGTCAAAAAACATAGAAATAAAACTTACAACTAAGCCAAAATGCTCCTCAAAATAAGCATTCTGTTTATACTTTGTGGAAATATGTTTGAATGGATTTGAGATAGCATGTCCTTCATCAAATAATTCATCAAGACCTGGCACATCATTATAATTTAATCCAGCTTTCTCTAAGCAATTTTGCAAACGGTGTTTAATTGCTTTGACTGTTCCTTGGACAAGTTCAGTGGATTCTTCTACAATGTTATCCACACATTTTTGTGTGAGCAGATTGATTTCTTTTGTTTTTAGAAGAAATTGGGCCTTTTTGTGTTCCATTGCTTGAACAGAGTCATCAAGTTCATTTTCCCTGTTGAATTCATCAATTAAGAGTTCAAGTCGATCCTCATCAGGACAAAAATTGGTTTGAGTGCTACTCGCTGATTCAACGCAACATAGATCACGTGAGTTTAAGTCAACATTGGCGTGCTTTCTTCTAAGATGACTTTTGTAAGAGTTAAACTAAACAACAAATCCGTGAACGCACTGAATAAGTAAATATTTTTAATAAATAACAAACAAATCAGTGTCGTATCAAGAATCAAAAGCTTACCTTAGCGAAGGTTGAATTACATTCCGGCACTTCGCAGAAATATGCAATCTGGCATCGTGTTTATGAACAGCGACCAAATGATGCAACATTCCAGCGACAGACGTTGAAAAAACGTTGCACATACCTGACAACACAATCGTGGCATAATTAATTGAACTTTTACGAATATTCTCGCGTCACTAGTCAAGTGACAACACCGTTACCGTTTGTTAGAGCAATGAATGAGTGAATGAGTAAAATCGATTTGGCCACTTGACATCCCACTACGCAAAGCGGCACGTGCCTGACTGCTTGTTGCCGATGTATGTAGTCGCGTGGCGTGTTTCTAAACTTCTTGTGCTTTGTTGAAGTGCATTTAAGCGTTGAAACTCTTGTATTGTGGGCAAAATGGAAATCAACAAACAATCATCCGTCGCTGGCATTATTCTTTTTTTGAAAAACAACAAATTGGATGAAATTGTCGAAGATTTTAAAGGTATTGTCTCATCCTGAAATGTAGGTCGCATGTGTGAGGGTTGTTGTCTCGTGCATAAATCTAGTGTAGAAAATAATTCAAAATTAGATTTATAGATGACTTGCCTTGTTTACGTTTTGCTAGCAGGCAGATTTTGTCGAGCGCTTTTAGAGAATACCAACAGCAATAACGTAATTTCATTGACGTTTTGCTTCTTATATTTTAAAGCTAATCAAGTCGACGGCGAGGATTTTTCAATTTAGAACCAAATGATATTTATCAGATGATTCCTCGAATAAAACTTCACAAGAAGTTTACGTGTATTTGGAATGACGTTACTCAAAAGGTAAATTGAAGCCTTACAGGTTTTCTACATAAAATGGTTCAAAATACTTGGTTTGTTATTGGTTTGTTGATTATATTTTTTACTGCCATGTGCTTTGATTGTGTCGTTATAAAATGAGCAGAAGTAAAATTTCAGGCTTCATCTATTAACAGGGTCATCAGCTTCAACAACACACTCTTGTGTCACTTCCAACAACATAAGAACCATCAACAAGGATGTGAATCCAGACATTCCGAGTAATTCTGCTGATCATCAAGAAAATCATGATGAGGTATCAAGCAACACAGCTTGACTTGTTTTGTCTTGTAATTGTGTGGATCCAGATGAACCATTGCTCCCATTTTGCATGAAATAGCTTAAAAAACATTTAGTCTGCTTACTATACAATGTTTTGTTCGTCTATGCTTTAGTTATGTTGTATTATGTTTGATGAAGAGTCACCATAAGTAGAATTTATGATTCAATCCTCCATTAACAGGGCTTTTCAGAATCAGCTTCAACAGTGCACTCGCACATCTATTCAAGCCACATAAGAACCATCAACTTGGATGTAAATGAAGACATTGTTCTTAGTACTTCAGCTGATCATCAAAATGATGAGGTATAAAGGCTGAAGCCATTATTTGTATACAATATTTGTTCTAATGCTAGATCATAAATATACAATGTATGTAGTTCATAAATATACAATGTATGTAGTTCATAAATATTTTGCTGCGTTATTTCTTTACTTCTTTATGTTGTATGTTAAGGTTGAATTTTACTATTTTTTAAGAACATTCGACCAGAGAAACATCTCAAGGACAATGCTCCAAAGAGTCCCTTGACAGCTAATGTGAAAAGACAAAGCAAAAGAATATCAGCAGTATCCTTGAAGAGCTGGAGGATTGTCCAGTTGAAGATGAGAAAGGTTGGTGTAAAAATCAATAAGTTAAAATCCTTATTTATACTGAAGTGTTAATGCTTTAGAGAGTGATAATGGTAATATATTCATTCTATGCTATGTTGATTATTTTAGAGGTCAAGAACCGGTGTATAATGGCATGTTTGCCTTATGTGTTAGATGACCAATGCACCCATCGAGATATGAACAAAAAGCTATTTTGGGACATTGTTGATGTAAGAGTTGATATTGTCACAAATAATATTTTCTGCATAAATGTGTGAAAAAATTGATAAATAATTTTATCGCTGTTGAAGGGTAAAAGCTTGGGGGAAGTTCAAGAGATCATTAATAAAAGTTCATCTCCTAGACTCCTATCAACAGGAACATTAAGAAACATTCATTCAATAATGTTGGTGGCTGGGGATGACTGTGGCAAAGCTGAAAACGGAAAATATTGACAATGCAGTTATTATTTTACTTAGTTCTTTTATACTTTTAATGCGAGTATCCTAAAGGCATTAATGGACATTGCAAAATGTATTTATTCTTTTAGAACATTTGCTTTCAAATTCAAAATGCAATTTTAACGCTCAATTGCCAACTTTTGTCGATCATTTTATTTCTTCTAGGAAGTAGAAAACTTTTGTAGTGTTAATTAATGGCATGTAGTAGAGATTTTAAGTATTCTGTGTTTGCAAAAAATGTGCTATTTATAATTGTGTGAATGATTTTCTTTAGCTTAGTTAAAAAGATCCTCTATATTGGTCAAATGGTCATGGATATGCACCTGAAAAAAAATGCTTATTTAATGGTAAAAACAACCAAATAAAATTGGTCAAGTAAATTTTTAATTTTAACCATTTTTGTTTTTGGTATTTTTGACCAATTTAGGAATTGGTTGTTTTGACCTATAAAAATTGTTCTTCTCAGGTGCATTCAAATGACCAATTTTTTTTGGTCATTTTGACCAATCTATTTTTACTGTGTAGAACATTGGATTCCAGGGTTAGAAAATTACTTGATCATAAAACTATAAATGCATTTTCAAATCTTAAGAAAGTTTGACGTAAAATAATATTAAATATATAATTTTATTTTGACTATGTTAATTAATCTACTTCATTCAGTAGCTAAATAATTGCAGGCTACCAACATGTATGAATTGCGTGCCAATTTTTTTAAATGTATGCCATTGTATTTAATAAACGCAGTGTTTTGGGAGATGTACCCAAAAGCCAAGAAATGAAAAGAAACGTGAATATTCATGATAACTACGATAAATAATGTTATGACAAATGTCTTCACTTGGCCCCAAATGTGGACACTGTTTTTTTTCCAAAACAAAACGAAATGGGAGGGAAAACCGGCGGATCCGGTAAAAAACCCTCCAATAAAAGAAAAAATAGAAAATTTAGAAGAATTGCTTCAAATTTTTGTAGTTTTTTATGATGTTTTATACTTTTGTTGTTTTCAATGATCCTGATGATCTACTTTAACATGCAGCGTAGTCAGATCGTGCGTCTTATACAGTCGTAGAAAAAATTTAAATTTACGGAGCAATAAAAATGTGGGTTGACTACTCTATTGACAAAGCAAATATTATTCGTACATAAGAAACGCAAACTTTTGTAGAGCACAAAAAATGAAATAGTGCAGAGTGTTAACAAAAATTGTAATCAATAGACGAAAAACGAAAACTAATAGCAGCCATATATAAATCATGTATAAAAATTATTCAGTACGTAGGAACCTGACCATTCACCTGTCCATAACAATTAAAAATGAAATGACTAAAGAGACGTTTTGACTTGCACAAAAATAAATTTTGATGTCTGCTAGACTTTATTCCCTTAAAATTTTCTATGTTGCCTCATTAATTAATAGCTGGCTTTCACTCGTGTGTTTTATCAGAAAACTTAACAATTTTGAACATTTAGTTATACGGAAATTTTTAACGCTCGAATTTGAAAATGCATTATACTGATAGACATTATGGATAAATAAATTAGCAAGTGTGCATTTTATAATAACGACGCTTGTTTCTTGGTGTGTCTGCCCGACTTCGTCGTTCATTCATTGTCCAGTTAGAAGGCCTACAGACATAGCTACTCTATAAAAAACACGTTATAAATGTCAGCATAATGAAGGAACAAAAACAGAAATTAATTATATTGAAAAGAACAAAACTTTAATACCTGATTTCCAAGGGTTGTCCTGGTTAGTCTGATCCAGGCGACTTGGTCGGTCTCTTCCTTTTTTTTCACCGCATAGTTTTTACGTTGTATCGTTGAAATTAATTGTAAAATTTTTATCTTAGTAATTCAATGAACGCTATTTGCATCATTGCAATTTTCTTAATGAACGTTAAATAAAATTAGTAAAAAGTAGCGAGTGAAAGCCAGCTATTTTCTCACAGCAAGTGACATCTTTTATTGACACTTTTTAAGCTGGGTGTTTTTCATGGTTAAGTTTCAAATTATAAAAATAGACCATCAGGTTCTTTTTAACTATCTCATGCAGTTACTCACACAAGTTAATTTTAGCACTTATATCTACTCAACTTACAAACCACAAGATATAGATCGTGTTTTTCCATTCGCTTCTTTTCCATCTTCGTAGAATGTAGTCCATTTTTATAGTGCAATCCCTTCAATGTAAATGTTCATACGTACATATGCTGTTATGCGATGTCCATTCATCATGTCGATACCAATCCATACACAAAGTAAGGAGCATCATCAACCAATACAGAAGCTACTGATACGATGAATCGCCCCTTCGATATACTACAATTCACAATGCACTGTTATGGTAACTTCAAGCGAAGGAAAAGGGACCGCCCTTCAATACCCTAGTTGTATCATTACTCAAAGAATGCTTAGTGCAGAGTTGATCTTCTGTGAGTATCGGTTGACCACCTTTAGGTGGGTTCATATAACAATGGGGCCCATCATCATTATATGAACAAACAACTGACATCAACAAAGAATCCAAACTACAAATGAACATTCTTGGCCATGAATCACCATGACACATGAGTAATGAGAAACTAGTAAGAGTAATTGAAGTGAATGACAAAGGTGGTAAAGGGGCTTTCGCAACTCCACTCTTGTGGGATCTACAATATAAGAAAATAAGAAAGACATGTATGAGATTTCATGATTAATAACTTTGCATATGACGTTAGTTTGCGTTTTAAATTTTTAATCAGATATATTGAGAATGAGCAAATTGTTATATGTTTTGTGTTTGACTATTTAAACGGTAGAACATTCACCTTCATTGCACGAATAGCTTTAGTGAGTTGAGTTTGAACGATGTAACAAGTTTCACACGATCAAAGACTTATAATCGCGATGAAAGCATTTTACCGTGAAAGCTCTCAAATTACGAGGAGTTCATTATTCAATGTAACTCATACTTCAGTACTCGTCAGTAAAAAGACAGAATTTACCTTTCTTCCTACAACGTCAAAGTGAGTAATTTTCTGTTGAAGTAAAACACGAATTTAAACATGTTAACGTTTCTTTAATTGACGTCATAACTAAAATTATTATTGTGATTGCTCCTTAGGAGCATGTCACCTTTCACAAAGACAACAAGTAATCCTTTAATGCGTTTTATGGCCTGTTTCAAACATTACATTTTACACGAGCCGAATGTATTAAAGACAAAAGATAATAAGGAATTTTATCTCATTATCTTTTCTTTCCAATGCATTGGGCGTGTGTAGAATGCAATGTTTGAAACAGGCCTTAAAAACGCATTGAAGGATTACTTGTTGTCTTTGTAAAAGTTGACATGCTCCTAAGGAGCCAATCACAATAATAATTTTAGTTATGACGTCAATTAAAGAAACTTTAACATGTTTAAATTCGTGTGTTTTACTTCAACAGAAAATTCAAAGTAAAATGACTACCGCTAAAGTTGTTGAAAGTTAAATATTCGCTGTGCAAATTATTTACCATCCAGTCATAATGGACTTTGCTCTAAGAAACTTGACAATTTACAAGGTGTAAATACTGTGAAATCAACTCTAAAATCTCGCAAAAAACTTTTTCTCCATGACGAATGAACGAAAACGGTCACTTTTAATTTCGCGTTGGAAATGGGCTCTTGGTAGATAAATGCAAAATGTGCCACAGGAAAACAAATAGTAAAATATCTTCGCAAAGTGAAAGTTTTAATGAGAAAAACATGTTATTTTTTCATTATGAAAATGATATCTATGTTCTTTTTTCATGCTTTCCTTGACTTTGAAAAATGTTCAAAAAACAATAATTTCACATCATTCCCATACGTCAACAGGATTACCCCCTTCTGGGAATGTTTTGGCAGGGTAACTACTATTTTGGTCGGGCAATGCCTATGGGTTGCGCATCGTCCTGCCGCACTTTTGAAATGTTTAGCACTGCACTAGAATGGATCGCTAAAACCCATTTGAGCATTGAACATATTATTCATATTCTTGATGATTATCTCCTTGCTGCCCCTTCATCCGACCAGTGTTGCGTTGCATTACAAAAGTTTACATCTCTTTGTGCTCATGTCGGTGTACCAATAGCTCCAGAAAAAACGTTTGGTCCTGTAAATATCCTCACTTTTGCTGGCATTGAGCTCAATACGCATGCTATGGAAGCCCGTCTACTAGAGGACAAAATCCTCAAAACAGGCACGCTTCTCGGAGAATTTCTCAAGAGGAAAAAGGCCACGTTAAAAGAAATCCAGTCGTTGATTGGCTTGTTGAACTTTGCATGCATGGTCGTCTTACCAGGCAGAGCATTTCTTCGTCGGCTGATTGACATCACCAAGGTAGTTAGGGTAAATCATTACTACATTCGTTTGACAAGGTCTGTAAAAGCAGATTTGAGTCTTTGGAAATCTTTTATCGATGATTTTAACGGTCGGTCATTTTTTTCTTTCCGACTATTGGCTTCCATCTAATGTTTTGAATTTGTACACAGACGCTTCTGCAAGCTTTGGCTTTGGAGCCATTTTCGGTAAATTTTGGTGTTACAAGGCCTGGCCTGAGCACTGGAAAAATTAAACATTTTATTTTGGAATTTTACCCAATCGTTCTAAGCGTATTGCTATGGGGTCACCTTTGCGTGATCAACGCGTACTATTTCACACAGACAACGCAGCATTGGTCGAAATTTTAAATAGATCTACCTCTCGGGACCCGACAGTGATGATATTTGTTCGTCGCCTGGTGCTAGCTTGCTTAAAATTTAAAATTTTGTTCCGTGCCAAACATATCCCAGGTGTGTACAAACATCTAGCTGATGCCTTGTCGCGTTTTCAGGTTTCAAAATTCAAAGACCTAGCCCCCGCGAACATTCACACTTTGCCGTCGGTTGCTCCCGAACATCTACTACCGCACAATTGGAAGCTGTAACTTCTATTTTACTACAATCTAGTTTGCAGCCATCGTCAATCCCCACTTATCGTCGTGCTTGGAAATTATTCCAACAATTTTCGCACGAGGCTCTTCAAAGAGCTTTAGTTTCACTTCCCATTTCACCGACAGACCTCAGTTTATTTATTGCTTTCTTGTTTCAACGTAAGTATGCGCCTTTTTACGGTGCTTACATATGTCTGCGCTTGGGTACTGTCATCGACTGGCGGATTACCCTGACCCTAGTAAAGCTTTTTGGATTGTTCAGATTTTAAAAGGCTATAAAAAGATAGGAACTCGAATTGATTCTCGGTTGCCAATTACTATGCCCTTACTTCGCAGTATTCTGCGGAATATAGCAACATTAACTTCCACTGTGTATGACAAGAGGCTTTTCAAGCCATGTGCACCACTGCATTTTTTGCCTTTTTACGTATAGGTGAGATTACAACTTGTCATAGGTCAGCTTCAGTTATCAATATTAACCAGGTAGTTAAGGTGGTCGATGCAACTAATAAAACAATCAAAATTAAGATAACATTAAATGACTTCAAACATTCGTATAACGAACGACCTGCCGTTCTGACGTTATCGCGTCGTTCAGATATCTGTCCGGTTCAAAGCTTGCTGGATTACTTTTCTGTTCGAGATTCTTCTAATGGACCGTTGTTTTATTTAAGTTCAGGTAACCCTGTCCCACGAACTTTATTTACCATTTTCTTAGCTTCAGTGTTTAGAGCGTGTGGTCTGGATTCATCCAAATACAAAGGGCATAGTTTTCGGATCGGAGCAGCTACGTTTGCAGCAGAGTGGGGTTTTTCTGACGAAAAGATTCGTGCGATGGGTCGTTGGCGATCGGATGCATTTCACAAATACATTAGACCTCCAAGTTTAAATGTTTCTTCGTTGTAATGGCTGGGGACTTACGGTGGCTGCATTCTTGTTTGGCAAGACAAATGCTCATAGTACATATTCTGTTGTAGTTGAGGTTAGGCAAAATGATCTTACTTGCTGTCGTTTAGCTGATGCAGGGGCTAGGCTAGCGGCTTCATGATTTCTTTTTGCATTGTGTTCATTCTGTGTTCGGATGCAGGGGCTACGTTCACAATTAACAGCATAGCATGTGGGATTGATATCTCTTTATCTCACTCATAGATGAACAGTTGGGGTACGTTCATAGTTAATAGTTCTCATCTTCTTAAACATTTGTCTTGCTCGTTTAAAAAATTATTAGTGTTCTTATATATTTTATTGTACAGGCGTTTCTGCCGCTGATGGGTTGGGGCGGCCTCCTTAGCTCAGGAGGCTTATGGCGTTTTTATCACCCCACCTTTTCTGTGCTATACAGAAAAACTTTGTTCGTAAAGATTTTTGTTTAAATTGTGTAAAATAATTAGTTTATATTATGTTATACTTGTTATTTCTGTTTTAATAAATCGGCATGTGCTTTAACAGATTGCCAATTTTTACCCAAAAGAGAGTACTCTTTAATGTCATGCGCACAGAAAACAGAGCTCATCAGCCCAAGAACCTCCTTGAATTTCGATTTGTTATGATTAAGCGGAAGCGATAAAAGACCAAATTATTTTAATTCCTAATAACAATACCCCGAGAAAAAAATATTTACTTTGACGTTATTCAAATTGGTCAACTATTTCAAGTGTCTCTGTAAACTAAAAGAAAAATGTGCACTGCAGATGTTAGTGTCCGCTCATAGATAAGATACTATAAATTAAAAAAAGGAATATTGTCTATAAGCAACTTTTGCTCAATTTTTAGAGTTCATTATAATATGTTTTTACCCCTTTTCTACTTAACCTTACATGAAACTTTCTAAAGTACATCAATTTCAAGCAATGCTAGTTTCTTAGGAAATTGTCTTTATACATAAACTATATACGGGACGGGGACACAAATTTTGATGATTTTTAATTATGTTTTGGATAAAGAGCCATAATATCAGAAATTTAGTGTTAGAAAAAATATGCAACAAAAACACTGCTTCAACAATTCGAAGAATTACCATTTACATTGAAAACAACAGACCAAATTACTTTAATTTCAAATAACAACACCCCGTGAAAAATATGTTTATGTTTACGTTATTCAAATTGGTCAACTATTTCAAGTGTCTCTATAAACTAAAAGAAAAATGTGCACTGCAGATGTTAGTTTCTGTTCATAGATAAAATAATATGAAGCCAAAAAAGGAGTATTGTCTCTAAGCAATTTTTGTTCAATTTTTATAGCTCATTATAATATGATTTACCCCCTTTTACCTAACTTAACATGAAACTTTTCAAAGTACATCAAATTCAAACAAGGCTAGTTTCTTAGGTAATTATCACTATACGTCACATTTCACATGATTTTAATTTTTAATATTTTTAACAAATTTAGTTCATTTCAACTTATCAATTCCCTTTCCTCTCTCAAAATGCAGAAAATAAGGACAAAAAAGACACATTAATGGTTGCGACCCCACCTCCGTAAAAATTTTCACAGCAAAATTTACAATTTACATTTTCATAAGTTGCAATCCTCATACAGGCAAATTTTTTTCGTTTTCACCGAATGTATAAAAGCCAAGTTTCTGCACATGCTTTTTTATTTTTCTATCATAAATTTTGGCGTACTACGTATGTTTGTATCTTATTAACATAATGTCAAATCTAAGTTGTTTGGGCCCATTACTTGTGCAATATGTATAAATGTACATCATTAGATTATACTTTCGAACAATTTTTCTGAAAATAATAATGATTTTTCTACAATTCATTTTTAAAAATATTACATTGTCATTGAATGGAAAAACATTCTCACAAATTTATTCAGTTTCTACAAAAAAAAAACGCTTTCTGAAAAAAATCTGCAGAGAAATGTCTCTTTTGTTACGTTGCTTTTGAGTCGGATTGTGTAACAGGGAATATTTAATACTGATTGCAAAAAAACATAAACACCTCTTAAAAATTTTTTTTTTCATGTTTAAATTATTCAACAGCTTAATTCCATTGACGTAATTTTATTAGGAGTGCAAGCTGACTCACGCTACACTCAGCAAACGCCGATCAAATATTGCATGTTGCGCCCGCGATGAAATAGTAAAAATAAGCATGCAGTGTAAACTGACTCACGCTGCACTCAGCAAACGCCGATCAAATATTGCATGTTGCGCCCGCGATGAAATAGTAAAAATAAGCATGCAGTGTAAGCTGACTCACGCTACACTCAGCAAACGCCGATCAAATATTGCACGTTGAGGTGTGGCTGAAGGAAAGTCGAACAGAGCATATCTTGTGAAAATTATAGCATAAAATTTAGTTGAGGTTAAACTAAGTTGCTTTACTGAAGAAAAGACTGCACAGATGTACGTAAGTTTCTCTTGATATTCTGCATTATAAAGTTAAAATTAATAGGGTTACAATTTCAGTTTAAATGTGTATAAATTTTTGTTTTTGTTAGTTATCCCAAATGAGAAAGACGACGGAGGCCTAAATGGCTGAAATTGCTGTCGGAGGATCGAGTAAACATCGTCTTCGTAAATAGAATAAAATAAAGATCAACTTTCTGTGAGTCATAAAATAAGTTTATAACGTAAACTCACATTATAACAAAAATGATGTGGCGTCTATAAATAACAACGTTTTACAACAACAAAATGTTTTATTTGTTCATCAAAGAAAGTCGTAATTCAAAACATTGATATTAACACCAAACATACCGATGCTTTCCTGTTATGTTTATAAAACGCAACATACTTTTCTATGTAATTTTCAAATTATGAAATTATTTACCAAAGGTTACCAATATTTTTAAAAATAATTTCCTGACGCTAAAAAGACCTTATCCACCGTGGATAGAGAGTATAAAGGAACAGTCAGGGGTCGGTCACACCAATCACAACCCATGAAATGGAGCAAAGTTTGTTTTGATTCATTTTATTAGCAATATAAAGAAAAGACCTGGTAGCAAAGTTTTTCTGGAATGTAGTGCAGTACTAATATTATCACTATTTCATAGAGGACTATGAAGACAACTGGTAGATGTTATTGTCGTAATGACCATAATGACATTATGAAGTTGTATATTCTAGATGATTTTTATTTAGCCGGGTAAGCTTGCAACATATGTTATAAGATCTAGAAAGACCAACTTACCGAAACATTTCTTTTTAGATTTGAAAAAATGTATCCATTCCAGCATAGGCTTTCGTATGATCCTGGGATATTTACGCACTAGTGTTCTTTGCCACACAAAGAAGAGTGACATTCGTCGGTATCTAATGTTTTACGACAAAGTGTTTTAAAATTTGTACATTAAATAAACAACTTTATGTCTAATATAAAAATGTTTTTAAGGTGAACATGAAATTTTTCATTTCATTTGTTGTTTTTGAATATTTCTTAATTGATTTTGTGATAAATTAAAGAACATACATGATTGTCTTAAATTTTGAATATTACATGATTGTCTTAAATTACATAATTCTCTATTGTTTATATACCTAAAGAAATTATACATGATTGTCTTAAATTTTGATATTTGATTTGAACTAATCAAATTTTAAAACTTCAATTAAACTCTGTATCAAATGGACTTTTGTATAAAAACCCTTTCCTGAATCATACAGACTACGCTTGTTTTTGAAGTGTGAGCAAGTGGCGGCAAAAAGTAGCCAAAATTGAAGTTTTTTACATGATACGTGAGTGAGTGGGAAATCACGACTTCTATAAGTGGAGACAAATCTACGCTGACCACTGAAACTAGTTGCTGGTTACCATATCGAGCTAGTTATTTGTTAAATTAAGAATGTAACATGTTGAGTGCGATGTAAATGAGACATTTAATGATAATTCCAATATTTCACATGTTACATACAAACACAAATAATAGTTTCAAAGTCAGTGGAAATTTCTGGTCAACGTTAACAGAATCAATTAATTAACGATCATTTATGGTACATGAAGGATGAGTGCTTCACAAGCAGTACTAGTACTAGTGCAAATAAAATTAGTTACATATGGCAATAGGATTGTTAAGGTAGCAGCTAAGGTATAAATCATAACTAGTACCTACATAGCTAATAGGACTAAGAAGTGTCACGTGTACGAACGATGATTGCTATTTTGATTTACTCTCGTCAATAAAAGACATATGAAAAACAACTTAGCCGTTAAAAACAATAAGATTATCTGGGAAAAACTCTTATATCAGATGCATATCAATTTTTATATCCTTTCTTTGCATGGAATCAATAATTTTTGAGTCTGTTAATTCAAGATGCTGACTTAAATTGGCAAAAAAATGCATAGACTAAAATAATTATCTTAAATCATCATCATCATCATATCTTGTCGCGCGAGGGGCGATCCAAACTCGGGCTGGAAGTTTGGAAGTGTTGCGCGTGTTGTAGCAATCAGTCGAAATGAGGGACGGCACGTGAAGCCTTGCTACTTGTCTCCATTATCTTAAATTATAGCGTATCATCCAGACTAAATACTCTCGAAAATTTATTTACTAAACAATCCTTCGAGAAAAATTTTTTACAAGAAGTTACATGAACCATATTTGATCCAGAAAAAACAGCTGGAAAAGATGCTAGCTTCGCCAGACATGAACGTTTGCAAAAACTGCGATGCCTAAATGGACTGAATTCAAATTTTGAGGAAAGTAAGGCCTCAATCATTACAAGCCTTTAAAACAAAGAGCACCACAACAAAGAACTGATGCTATTTATGGCTATTGCATAAAGAGGTGTTATAAAACGACCAAACGAAAAAAATTTACAAAAAAATTGAAAAGGTGATTCAAAGTCAAATAAAAGTAACTTTTGGAAATGTTGCATCGTACCATAGATTATGACAAATATGTTCAATCAAGTCTTATTCTTTTCATTATCAAATATATTATTTTCTAAGTAAGTCAACAAACACAAACCAATAACTATAACCAGGACTATAAACAAGCAGGTTGGCTACGCACAGGAAACTAGAACGTTGACTGCATAGGAGGGGGGGGGGGATGTTCATCTGTTTATTTCTGCCAGACTGATTTTTTGTTTGTTAGTGATTTTAATGTCAAAAGAAATCACTCGGAAAGAGCTAAATACATGAATATTCACAAGCGTTCTTGTTTCGGTTCTGTCTATACCGGTGAATTTTCTGTCTCTTTTTAACTGCATGTTTACTCAACCTCATATTGCATGATACCCCTTCATCAAGTATCCTCAACCTCATAACGCATCATATCTACTTCATAAACTATCCTCAACCTCATAGTGCATGATACCCCCTCCATTAACTAACCTCAACCTCATAATACATGATACCCCCTTCATCAACTATCCTCAAACTCATATTGCATGATACCCCTTCATCAAATATCCACAACCTCATAACGCATCATATCCACTTCATAAACTATTCTCAACCTCATAACGCATAATACCCCCTTCATCAACTATCCTCAACCTCATAATGCATGATACCCCTTCATCAACTAGCCTCAACCTCATAATGCATGATACCCCTTCATCAACTAGCCTCAACCTCATATTGCATGATACCCCTTCATCAACTATCCTCAACCTTATAATGCATGATACCCCCTTCATCAACTATCCTTAACTCATAATGCATGATATCCCTTCATCAACTATCCTCAACCTCATAATGTATGATACCCCTTTATCAACTATCCTCAACCTCATATTGCATGATACCCTCTTCATCAACTATCCTCAACCTCATAATGTATGATACCCCTTTATCAACTATCCTCAACCTCATATTGCATGATACCCTTCATCAACTATCCTCAACCTCATAATGCATGATACCCCCTTCATCAACTATCCTCAACCTCGTAATGCATTATACCCCCTTCATCAACTATCCTCAACCTTATAACGCATAATATCTACTTCATAAACTATCCTCAACCTCATATTGCATAATACCCCCTTCATCAACTATCCTCAACCTCATAATGCATGATACCCCTTCATCAACTATCCTCAACCTCATATTGCATGATACCTCTTCATCAACTATCCTCAACCTCATAATGCATGATACCCCCTTCATCAACTATCCTCAACCTCGTAATGCATTATACCCCCTTCATCAACTATCCTCAACCTTATAACGCATAATATCTACTTCATAAACTATCCTCAACCTCATAACGCATAATATCTACTTCATAAACTATTCTCAGCCTCATATTGCATGATACCCCCTTCATCAACTATCCTCAACCTCGTAATGCATGATACCCTTCATCAACTATTTCAACCTGATATTGCATGATACCCCCTTCATCAAATATCCTCAACCTCATAATGCATGATGCCTCTTTCATCAACTATCCTCATACTCATAATGCATGATACCCCCTTCATCAACTACCCTCAAACTCATAATACATGATACCCCCTTTATCAACTATGCTCAACCTCATAATGCATGATACCCCCTTCATCAACTATCCTCAACCTCATAATGCATGATACCCCTTCATAAACTATCCTCAAACTCATAATGCATGATACCCCTTTCATCAACTATCCTCAACCTCATAATGCATGATACCACCTTCATCAACTATCCTCAACCTCATATCGCATAATACCCCCTTTATCAACTATCCTCAACCACATAATGCATGATACCCCCTTCATCAACTATCCTCAACCTCATATTGCATGATACCCCCTTCATCAACTATCCTCAACTTTATAATGCATGATACCCCTTTCATCAACTATCCTCAACCTCATAATGCATGACGCCCCCTTCATCTACTATCCTCAACCTCATAATGCATGATACCCCTTCATCAACTATCCTCAACCTCATAATGCATGATGCCCTTTCATCAACTATCCTCAACCTAATAATGCATGATACACCCTTCATAAACTATCCTCAACCTAATAATGCATGATACCCCCTTCATCAACTATCCTCAACCTCATAATGCATGATACCCCTTCATCAACTATCCTCAACCCATAATGCATGATACCCCTTCATCAACTATCCTCAACCTCATAATGCATGATACCCCTTCATCAACTATCCTCAACCTCATATTGCATGATACCCCTTCATCAACTATCCTCAACCTTATAATGCATGATACCCCCTTCATCAACTATCCTTAACCTCATAATGCATGATATCCCCTTCATCAACTATCCTCAACCTCATAATGTATGATACCCCTTTATCAACTATCCTCAACCTCATATTGCATGATACCCTCTTCATCAACTATCCTCAACCTCATAATGTATGATACCCCCTTTATCAACTATCCTCAACCTCATATTGCATGATACCCTCTTCATCAACTATCCTCAACCTCATAATGCATGATACCCCTTCATCAACTATCCTCAACCTCGTAATGCATTATACCCCCTTCATCAACTATCCTCAACCTTATAACGCATAATATCTACTTCATAAACTATCCTCAACCTCATATTGCATAATACCCCCTTCATCAACTATCCTCAACCTCATAATGCATGATACCCCTTCATCAACTATCCTCAACCTCATATTGCATGATACCCTCTTCATCAACTATCCTCAACCTCATAATGCATGATACCCCTTCATCAACTATCCTCAACCTCGTAATGCATTATACCCCCTTCATCAACTATCCTCAACCTTATAACGCATAATATCTACTTCATAAACTATCCTCAACCTCATAACGCATAATATCTACTTCATAAACTATTCTCAGCCTCATATTGCATGATACCCCCTTCATCAACTATCCTCAACCTCGTAATGCATGATACCCCCTTCATCAACTATTTTCAACCTGATATTGCATGATACCCCCTTCATCAAATATCCTCAACCTCATAATGCATGATGCCTCTTTCATCAACTATCCTCAACTCATAATGCATGATACCCCCTTCATCAACTACCCTCAAACTCATAATACATGATACCCCCTTTATCAACTATGCTCAACCTCATAATGCATGATACCCCTTCATCAACTATCCTCAACCTCATAATGCATGATACCCCCTTCATAAACTATCCTCAACTTTATAATGCATGATACCCCTTTCATCAACTATCCTCAACCTCATAATGCATGATACCACCTTCATCAACTATCCTCAACCTCATCGCATAATACCCTTTATCAACTATCCTCAACCTCATAATGCATGATACCCCTTCATCAACTATCCTCAACCTCATATTGCATGATACCCCCTTCATCAACTATCCTCAACCTTATAATGCATGATACCCTTTCATCAACTATCCTCAACCTCATAATGCATGACGCCCCCTTCATCTACTATCCTCAACCTCATAATGCATGATACCCCTTCATCAACTATCCTCAACCTCATAATGCATGATACCCCTTTCATCAACTATCCTCAACCCTAATGCATGATACAACTCTTTCTAAACTATCCTCAACCTCATAATGCATGATACCTCTTCATCAACTATCCTCAACCTCATAATGCATGATACCCCTTCATCAACAATCTCAACCTCATAATGCATGATACCCTTTCATCAACTATCCTCAAACTCATAATGCATGATACCCCCTTCATCAACTATCCTCAACCTCATAATGCATAATACTCCTTTCGTCAACTATCCTCAACCTCATAATGCATGATACACCCTTCATCAACTATCCTCAAACTCATAATGCATGATACCCCCTTAATCAACTATCCTCAACCTCATAACGCATCATATATACTTCATCAACTATCCTCAACCTCATATTGCATGATACCCCTTCATCAACTATCCTCAACCTTATAATGCATGATACCCCCTTCATCAACTATCCTCAACTTCATAATGCATGACGCCCTTCATCTACTATCCTCAACTCATAATGTATAACATAACCTCATCAACTATCCTCAACCTCATATTGTATGATACCCTTTTCTCAATAACTATCCTCAACCTCATAATGCCGATACCCCTTCATCAACTATCTCAACCTCATAATACATGATCCTTCATTAACTATCCTCAAACTCTTTGATGCATTATACCCTTCATCAACTATCCTCAACCTCATAATACATGATACCCCCTGTCAACTATCCCCAACCTCATATTGTGTTGATACCCCTTCATCAACTATCCTCAACCTCATACATGATACCCCTGTCATCAACTATCCTCAACCTCATATTGCATGATACCCCTTTCATTAACTATCTCAACCTAATAATACATGATACCCCTTTCAACTATCCTCAACCTCTATCGCATCATATCTACTTTAAACTATCCTCAACCTTAACGCATAATAATTTCATCAATCATCCTCATCCTCATAATGCATGATATTCCATTCATCTACTATCCTCAACCTCATAATGCATGATACACCCTTCATAAACTATCCTCAACCTCCATAATGCATGATACCTTCACTTCAACTATCTCAACCTCATATTGCATGATACCCCCTTCATCAACTATCCTCAACCCCATATTTCAAGATACCCCTCATCAACTATCCTCAACCTCATAACCATCATATCTACTTTTAAGCTATCCTCAACCTGATAACGCATAATACCCCGTTCATCAACTATCCTCAACCTCATAATGCATGATACCTCCTTCATCAAGTATCCTCAACATCATAACGCATCACTTCTACTTCATAACCTATCCTCAACCTCATAACGCATAATACCCCTTCATCAACTATCCTCAACCTCATAATGCATGATACCCCCTTCATCAACTATCCTCAACCTCATATTGCATGATAACCCCTTCATCAACTATCCTAAACCTCATAACGCATCATATCTACTCACAAACTATCCTCAACCTCATAACGTGCATTACCCCTTCATCAACTATCCTCACCTCATAATGCATGACGCCCCTTCATCTACTCATCCTCAACCTCATAATGCATGATAACCCCTTCATCAACTATCCTCAACCTCATATTGCATGATACCCTTCTCATCAACTATCCTCAACCTCATAATGCATGATACCCCTTCATCAACTATCCTCAACCTCATAATACATGATCCCCCTTCATTAACTATCCTCAAACTCTTGATGCATTATACCCCTTCATCAACTATCCTCAACCTCATAATACATGATACCCCCTTCGTCAACTATCCCCAACCTCATATTGCATGATACCCCCTTCATCAACTATCCTCAACCTCATAATACATGATACCCCCGTCATCAACTATCCTCAACCTCATATTGCATGATACCCCTTCATTAACTATCCTCAACCTAATAATACATGATACCCCCTTCATCAAATATCCTCAACCTCATATCGCATCATATCTACTTCATAAACTATCCTCAACCTCATAACGCATAATACCCCCTTCATCAACTATCCTCATCCTCACAATGCATGATACCCCATTCATCTACTATCCTCAACCTCATAATGCATGATACACCCTTCATAAACTATCCTCAACCTAATAATGCATGATACCCTCTTCATCAACTATCCTCAACCTCAGATTGCATGATACCCCTTCATCAACTATCCTCAACCCCATATTTCAAGATACCCCCTTCATCAACTATCCTCAACCTCATAACGCATCATATCTACTTTATAAGCTATCCTCAACCTGATAACGCATAATACCCCGTTCATCAACTATCCTCAACCTCATAATGCATGATACCTCCTTCATCAAGTATCCTCAACATCATAACGCATCACTTCTACTTCATAACCTATCCTCAACCTCATAACGCATAATACCCCCTTCATCAACTCTCCTCAACCTCATAATGCATGATACCCCTTCATCAACTATCCTCAACCTCATATTGCATGATAACCCTTCATCAACTATCCTAAACCTCATAACGCATCATATCTACTTCATAAACTATCCTCAACCTCATAACGCATAATACCCCTTCATCAACTATCCTCAACCTCATAATGCATGATACCCCCTTCATCAACTATCCTCAACTTCATAATGCATGATACCCCCTTCATCAAGTATCCTCAACATCATAACGCATCATATCTACTTCATAACCTATCCTCAACCTCTTAACGCATCATATCTACTTCATCAACTATCCTCAACCTCATAATGCATGATACCCCCTTCATCAACTATCCTCAACGTCATATTGCATGATACCCCTTCATCAACCATCTCAACCTCATATTGCATGATACCCCTTCATCAACTATCCTCAACCTCATATTTCATGATACCCCTTCATAAACTATCCTCAACCTCATAACGCATCATATCTACTTTATAAGCTATCCTCAACCTCATAACGCATAATACCCCGTTCATAAACTATCCTCAACCTCATAATACATGATACCCCCTTCATCAACTATCCTCAACCTCATATTGCATGATACCCCTTCATTAACTATCCTCAACCTCATAATACATGATCCCCTTCATCAACTATCCTCAACCTCATATTGCATGATACCCCTTCATCAAATATCCTCTCCTCATAACGCATCATATCTACTTCATAAACTATCCTCAACCTCATAACGCATAATACCCCCTTCATCAACTATCCTTAACCTCATAATGCATGATACGCCCTTCATCAAGTATCCTCAACATCATAACGCATCATTTCTACTTCATAACCTATCCTCAACCTCATAACGCATAACACCCCCTTCGTCAACTATCCTCGACCTCATAATACATGATACCCCTTCATCAACTATCCTAAACTCTTAATGCATTATACCCCTTCATCAACTATCCTCAAACTCAAAATGCATGATACCCCCTTCATCAACTATCCTCAACCTTATAATGCATGATATCCCCTTCATCAACTATCCTCAACCTAATAATGCATTATACCCCCTTCATCAACTATCCTCAACCTCATAATACATGATATCCCCTTCGTCAACTATCCTCAAACTCATATTGCATGATACCCTTCATCAACTATCCTCAACCTCATAATGCTTGATAACCCCTTCATCAACTATCCTCAACCTCATATTGCATGATACCCCTTCATTAACTATCCTTAACCTCATAATACATGATACCCCTTCATCAACTATCCTCAACCTCATATTGCATGATACCCCCTTCATCAAATATCCTCAACCTCATAACGCATCATATCTACTTCATAAACTATCCTCAACCTCATAACGCATAAAATTCCCTTCATCAACTATCCTTAACCTTATAATGCATGATACCCCTTCATCAACTATCCTCAACCTCATATTGCATGATACCCCTTCATCAAGTATCCTCAACCTCATAACGCATCATATCTACTTCATAAACTATCCTCAACCTCATAATGCATGATACCCTCTTCATCAACTATCCTCAACCTCATTTTGCATGATACCCCTTTCATCAACAATCCTCTACCGCAGATTTCAAGATACCCCCTTCATCAACTATCCTCAACCTCATAACTCATCATATCTACTTTATAAGCTATCCTCAACCTCATAACGCATAATACCCCCTTCATCAACTATCCTCAACCTCATGATGCATGATACCCCCTTCATCAACTATCCTCAACCTCAAATGCATGATACCCCCTTCATCAAGCATCCTCAACATCATAACGCATCATTTCTACTTCATAACCTATCCTCAACCTCATAACGCATAATACGCCCTTCATCAAATATCCTCAACCTCATAATGCATGATACCCCCTTCATCAACTATCCTCAACCTCATATTGCATGATACCCCCTTCATCAACTATCCTCAACCTCATAACTCATCATATCTACTTTATAAGCTATCCTCAACCTCATAACGCATAATACCCCCTTCATCAACTATCCTCAACCTCATGATGCATGATACCCCCTTCATCAACTATCCTCAACCTCAAAATGCATGATACCCCCTTCATCAAGCATCCTCAACATCATAACGCATCATTTCTACTTCATAACCTATCCTCAACCTCATAACGCATAATACGCCCTTCATCAAATATCCTCAACCTCATAATGCATTATACCCCTTCATCAACTATCCTCAACCTCATATTGCATGATACCCCCTTCATCAACTATCCTAAACCTCATAACGCATCATATCTACTTTATAACTATCCTCAACCTCATAATGCATGATACCCTCTTCATCAACTATCCTCAACCTCATTTTGCATGATACCCTTCATCAACTATCCTCTACTCAGATTTCAAGATACCCTTCATCAACTATCCTCAACCTCATAACGCATTATTACTATTTATAAGCTATCCTCAACCTCATAACGCATAATACCCCTTCATCAACTATCCTCAACCTCACATGCATGATACCCCTTCATCAACTATCCTCAACCTCAAAATGCATGATACCCCCTTCATCAAGTATCCTCAACATCATAACGCATCATTTCTACTTCATAACCTATCCTCAACCTCATAACGCATAATACGCCCTTCATCAAATATCCTCAACCTCATAATGCATGATACCCCTTCATCAACTATCCTCAACCTCATATTGCATGATACCCCCTTCATCAACTATCCTAAACCTCATAACGCATCATATCTACTTCATAAACTATCCTCAACCTCATAATACATGATACCCCCTTCATCAACTATCCTCAACGTCATATTGCATGATACCCCTTCATCAACTATCCTCAACCTCATATTGCATGATACCCCCTTCATCAACTATCCTCAACCCCATATTTCAAGATACCCCCTTCATAAACTATCCTCAACCTCATAACGCATCATATCTACTTTATAAGCTATCCTCAACCTCATAACGCATAATACCCTTCATCAACTATCCTCAACCTCATGATGCATGATACCCCTTCATCAACTATCCTCAACCTCAAAATGCATGATACCCCCTTCATCAAGTATCCTCAACATCATAACGCATCATTTCTACTTCATAACCTATCCTCAACCTCATAACGCATAATACGCCTTTCATCAATATCCTCAACCTCATAATGCATGATACCCTTCATCAACTATCCTCAACCTCATATTGCATGATACCCCCTTCATCAACTATCCTAAACCTCATAACGCATCATATCTACTTCATAAACTATCCTCAACCTCATAATGCATGATACCCTCTTCATCAACTATCCTCAACCTCATTTGCATGATATTCATCAACTATCCTCAAACTCATAATGCATGATACCCCTTCATCAACTATGCTCAACCTCATAATGCATAATACTCCTTTCGTCAACTATCCTCAACCTCATAATGCATGATACACCCTTCATCAACTATCCTCAAACTCATAATGCATGATACCCCCTTAATCAACTATCCTCAACCTCATAACGCATCATATATACTTCATCAACTATCCTCAACCTCATAATGCATGATACCCCTTCATCAACTATCCTCAACCTTATAATGCATGATACCCCTTCATCAACTATCCTCAACTTCATAATGCATGACGCCCCCTTCATCTACTATCCTCAACCTCATAATGCATGATAACCCCTTCATCAACTATCCTCAACCTCATATTGCATGATACCCTTCTCATCAACTATCCTCAACCTCATAATGCATGATACCCCCTTCATCAACTATCCTCAACCTCATAATACATGATCCCCCTTCATTAACTATCCTCAAACTCTTGATGCATTATACCCCTTCATCAACTATCCTCAACCTCATAATACATGATACCCTTCTGTCAACTATCCCCAACCTCATATTGCATGATACCCCCTTCATCAACTATCCTCAACCTCATAATACATGATACCCCCGTCATCAACTATCCTCAACCTCATATTGCATGATACCCCCTTCATTAACTATCCTCAACCTAATAATACATGATACCCCCTTCATCAAATATCCTCAACCTCATATCGCATCATATCTACTTCATAAACTATCCTCAACCTTATAACGCATAATACCCCCTTCATCAACTATCCTCATCCTCACAATGCATGATACCCCATTCATCTACTATCCTCAACCTCATAATGCATGATACACCCTTCATAAACTATCCTCAACCTAATAATGCATGATACCTTCATCAACTATCCTCAACCTCATATTGCATGATACCCCTTCATCAACTATCCTCAACCCCATATTTCAAGATACCCCCTTCATCAACTATCCTCAACCTCATAACGCATCATATCTACTTCATAACCTATCCTCAACCTCATAACGCATAATACCCCCTTCATCAACTATCCTCAACCTCATAATGCATGATACCCCTTCATCAACTATCCTCAACCTCATATTGCATGATAACCCCTTCATCAACTATCCTAAACCTCATAACGCATCATATCTACTTCATAAACTATCCTCAACCTCATAACGCATAATACCCCCTTCATCAACTATCCTCAACCTCATAATGCATGATACCCCTTCATCAACTATCCTCAACTTCATAATGCATGATACCCCATCCTCAACATCATACTCACGCATCATATCTACTTCATAACCTATCCTCAACCTCTTAACGCATCATATCTACTTCATCAACTATCCTCAACCTCATAATGCATGATACCCCTTCATCAACTATCCTCAACCTCATATTGCATGATACCCCCTTCATCAACTATCCTCAACCCCATATTTCAAGATACCCCCTTCATAAACTATCCTCAACCTCATAACGCATCATATCTACTTTATAAGCTATCCTCAACCTCATAACGCATAATACCCCGTTCATAAACTATCCTCAACCTCATAATACATGATACCCCTTCATCAACTATCCTCAACCTCATATTGCATGATACCCCTTCATTAACTATCCTCAACCTCATAATACATGATACCCCCTTCATCAACTATCCTCAACCTCATATTGCATGATACCCCCTTCATCAAATATCCTCCACCTCATAACGCATCATATCTACTTCATAAACTATCCTCAACCTCATAACGCATAATACCCCCTTCATCAACTATCCTTAACCTCATAATGCATGATACGCCCTTCATCAAGTATCCTCAACATCATAACGCATCATTTCTACTTCATAACCTATCCTCAACCTCATAACGCATAACACCCCCTTCGTCAACTATCCTCGACCTCATAATACATGATACCCCCTTCATCAACTATCCTTAAACTCTTAATGCATTATACCCCCTTCATCAACTATCCTCAAACTCAAAATGCATGATACCCCCTTCATCAACTATCCTCAACCTTATAATGCATGATATCCCTTCATCAACTATCCTCAACCTAATAATGCATTATACCCCCTTCATCAACTATCCTCAACCTCATAATACATGATATCCCCTTCGTCAACTATCCTCAACCTCATATTGCATGATACCCCCTTCATCAACTATCCTCAACCTCATAATGCTTGATAACCCCTTCATCAACTATCCTCAACCTCATTGCATGATACCCCTTCATTAACTATCCTTAACCTCATAATACATGATACCCCTTCATCAACTATCCTCAACCTCATATTGCATGATACCCCCTTCATCAAATATCCTCAACCTCATAACGCATCATATCTACTTCATAAACTATCCTCAACCTCATAACGCATAATACCCCTTCATCAACTATCCTTAACCTTATAATGCATGATACCCCCTTCATCAACTATCCTCAACCTCATATTGCATGATACCCCCTTCATCAAGTATCCTCAACCTCATAACGCATCATATCTACTTCATCAACTATCCTCAACCTCATTTTGCATGATACCCCTTTCATCAACAACCTTCTACCGTGATTCAAGATACCCCTTCATCAACTATCCTCAACCTCATAATCATCATATCTACTTTATAAGCTATCCTCAACCTCATAACGCATAATACCCTTCATCAACTATCCTCAACCTCATGATGCATGATACCCCTTCATCAACTATCCTGAACCTCAAATGCATGATACCCCCTTCATCAAGTATCCTCAACATCATAACGCATCATTTCTACTTCATAACCTATCCTCAACCTCATAACGCATAATACGCCCTTCATCAAATATCCTCAACCTCATAATGCATACCCCTTCATCAACTATCCTCAACCTCATATTGCATGATACCCCTTCATCAACTATCCTAAACCTCATAACGCATCATATCTACTTCATAAACTATCCTCAACCTCATAATGCATGATACCCTCTTCATCAACTATCCTCAACCTCATTTTGCATGATACCCCTTTCATCAACTATCCTCTACCTCAGATTTCAAGATACCCCCTTCATCAACTATCCTCAACCTCATAACGCATCATATCTACTTTATAAGCTATCCTCAACCTCATAACGCATAATACCCCTTCATCAACTATCCTCAACCTCATTATGCATGATACCCTTCATCAACTATCCTCAACCTCAAAATGCATGATACCCCCTTCATCAAGTATCCTCAACATCATAACGCATCATTTCTACTTCATAACCTATCCTCAACCTCATAACGCATAATACGCCCTTCATCAAATATCCTCAACCTCATAATGCATGATACCCCTTCATCAACTATCCTCAACCTCATATTGCATGATACCCCCTTCATCAACTATCCTAAACCTCATAACGCATCATATCTACTCTTATAAACTATCCTCAACCCTATAATACATGATACCCCTTCATCAACTATCCTCAACGTCATATTGCATGATACCCTTCATCAACTATCCTCAACCTCATATTGCATGATACCCCTTCATCAACTATCCTCAACCCATATTTCAAGATACCCTCATAAACTATCCTCAACCTCATAACGCATCATCTACTTTATAAGCTATCCTCAACCTCATAACGCATAATACCCCTTCATCAACTATCCTCAACTCATGATGCATGATACCCCCTTCATCAACTATCCTCAACCTCAAAATGCATGATACCCCCTTCATCAAGTATCCTCAACATCATAACGCATCATTTCTACTTCATAACCTATCCTCAACCTCATAACGCATAATACGCCCTTCATCAAATATCCTCAACCTCATAATGCATGATACCCCCTTCATCAACTATCCTCAACCTCATATTGCATGATACCCCCTTCATCAACTATCCTAAACCTCATAACGCATCATATCTACTTCATAAACTATCCTCAACCTCATAATGCATGATACCCTCTTCATCAACTATCCTCAACCTCATTTTGCATGATACCCCTTTCATCAACTATCCTCTACCTCAGATTTCAAGATACCCCCTTCATCAACTATCCTCAACCTCATAACGCATCATATCTACTTTATAAGCTATCCTCAACCTCATAACGCAATACCCCTTCATCAACTATCCTCAACCTCATAATGCATGATACCCCCTTCATCAACTATCCTCAACCTCAAAATGCATGATACCCCTTCATCAGTATCCTCAACATCATAACGCATCATTTCTACTTCATAACCTATCCTCAACCTCATAACGCATAATACGCCCTTCATCAACTATCCTCAACCTCATAATGCATGATACCCTTCATCAACTATCCTCAACCTCATATTGCATGATACCCCTTTATCAACTATCCTAAACCTCATAACGCATCATATCTACTTCATAAACTATCCTCAACCTCATAATACATGATACCCCCTTCATCAACTATCCTCAACCTCATATTGCATGATACCCCTTCATCAACTATCCTCAACCTCATATTGCATGATACCCCCTTCATCAACTATCCTCAACCCCATTTCAAGATACCCTTCATAAACTATCCTCAACCTCATAACGCATCATATCTACTTTATAAGCTATCCTCAACCTCATAACGCATAATACCCTTCATAAACTATCCTCAACCTCATAATACATGATACCCCCTTCATCAACTATCCTCAACCTCATATTGCATGATACCCTTCATTAACTATCCTCAACCTCATAATACATGATACCCCTTCATCAACTATCCTCAACCTCATATTGCATGATACCCCTTCATCCTCCACCTCATAACGCATCATATCTACTTCATAAACTATCCTCAACCTCATAACGCATAATACCCCCTTCATCAACTATCCTTAACCTCATAATGCATGATACCCCCTTCATCAAGTATCCTCAACATCATAACGCATCATTTCTACTTCATAACCTATCCTCAACCTCATAACGCATAACACCCCCTTCATCAACTATCCTCAAACTCATAATGCATGATACCCCCTTCATCAACTATGCTCAACCTCATAATGCATGATACCCCTTTCGTCAACTATCCTCAACCTCATAATGCATGATACACCCTTCATCAAGTATCCTCAACCTCATAACGCATCATATCTACTTCATAAACTATCCTCAACCTCATAATGCATGATACCCTCTTCATCAACTATCCTCCACCTCATTTTGCATGATACCCCTTTCATCAACTATCCTCTACCTCATATTTCAAGATACCCCCTTCATCAACTATCCTCAACCTCATAACGCATCATATCTACTTTATAAGCTATCCTCAACCTCATAACGCATAATACCCCCTTCATCAACTATCCTCAACCTCATAATGATACCCCCTTCATCAACTATCCTCAACCTCAAAATGCATGATACCCCTTCATCAAGTATCCTCAACATCATAACGCATCATTTCTACTTTATAACCTATCCTCAACCTCATAACGCATAATACCCCTTTCATCAAATATCCTCAACCTCATAATGCATGATACCCCTTCATCAACTATCCTCAACCTCATATTGCATGATACCCCCTTCATCAAGTATCCTAAACCTCATAACGCATCATATCTACTTCATAAACTATCCTCAACCTCATAATACATGATACCCCCTTCATCAACTATCCTCAACCTCATATTGCATGATACCCCTTCGTTAACTATCCTCAACCTCATAATACATGATACCCCCTTCATAAACTATCCTCAACCTCATAATACATGATACCCCCTTCATCAACTATCCTTAACCTCATAATGCATGATACCCCTTCATCAACTATCCTCAACCTCATATTGCATGATACCCCCTTCATCAATTATCCTCAACCTCATAACGCATCATATCTACTTCATAAACTATCCTCAACCTCATAACGCATAATACCCCTTCATCAACTATCCTCAACCTCATAATGCATGATACCCCAATCATCAACTATCCTCAACCTCATAACGCATCATATCTACTTCATAAACTATCCTCAACCTCATAACGCATAATACCCTTCATCAACTATCCTCAACCTCATATTGCATGATACCCCTTCATCAACTATCCTCAACCTCATAATGCATGATACCCCTTCATCAACTATCCTCAACCTCATATTGCATGATACCCACTTCATCAACTATCCTCAATCTCATAATGCATGATACCCCCTTCATCAACTATGCTCAACCTCATAATGCATGACCCCTTCATTAACTATCCTCAACCTCATAATGCATGATACCCCCTTCATACTCTATCCTCAACCTCATAATGCATGATAACCCTTCATCAACTATCCTCAAACTCATAATGCATGATACCCCTTCATCAACTATCCTCAACCTCATAATGCATGATACCCCCTTCATCAACTATCCTCCACCTCATAATGCATGATACCCCCTTCATCACCTATCCTCAAACTCATAATGCATGATTCCCCCTTAATCAACTATCCTCAACCTCATATTGCATAATATCCCAATTCATCAACTATCCTCAGCCTCATATTGCATGATACCCCCTTCTGAACTATCTTCAACCTCATATTGCATGATACCCCTTCATCAACTATCCTCAACCTCATAATGCATGATACCCCTTCATCAACTATCCTCAACCTCAAAATGCATGATACCCCCTTCATCAAGTATCCTCAACATCATAACGCATCATTTCTACTTTATAACCTATCCTCAACCTCATAACGCATAATACCCCTTTCATCAAATATCCTCAACCTCATAATGCATGATACCCCTTCATCAACTATCCTCAACCTCATATTGCATGATACCCCCTTCATCAAGTATCCTAAACCTCATAACGTATCATATCTACTTCATAAACTATCCTCAACCTCATAATATATGATACCCCCTTCATCAACTATCCTCAACCTCATATTGCATGATACCCTTCTGTTAACTATCCTCAACCTCATAATTCATGATACCCCCTTCATCAACTATCCTCAACCTCATATTGCATGATACCCCCTTCATCAAATATCCTCCACCTCATAACGCATCATATCTACTTCATAAACTATCCTCAACCTCATAACGCATAATACCCCTTCATCAACTATCCTTAACCTCATAATGCATGATACCCCTTCATCAACTATCCTCAACCTCATATTGCATGATACCCCCTTCATCAATTATCCTCAACCTCATAACGCATCATATCTACTTCATAAACTATCCTCAACCTCATAACGCATAATAACCCTTCATCAACTATCCTCAACCTCATAATGCATGATACCCCAATCATCAACTATCCTCAACCTCATAACGCATCATATCTACTTCATAAACTATCCTCAACCTCATAACGCATAATACCCCCTTCATCAACTATCCTCAACCTCATATTGCATGATACCCCTTCATCAACTATCCTCAACCTCATAATGCATGATACCCCTTCATCAACTATCCTCAACCTCATATTGCATGATACCCACTTCATCAACTATCCTCAATCTCATAATGCATGATACCCCTTCATCAACTATCCTCAACCTCATAATGCATGATACCCCTTCATTAACTATCCTCAACCTCATAATGCATGATACCCCCTTCATACTCTATCCTCAACCTCATAATGCATGACAACCCCTTCATCAACTATCCTCAAACTCATAATGCATGATACCCCTTCATCAACTATCCTCAACCTCATAATGCTTGATACCCCTTCATCAACTATCCTCCACCTCATAATGCATGATACCCCCTTGATCACCTATCCTCAAACTCATAATGAATGATTCCCCCTTAATCAACTATCCTCAACCTCATATTGCATAATATCCCAATTCATCAACTATCCTCAGCCTCATATTGCATGATACCCCCTTCTTGAACTATCTTCAACCTGATATTGCATGATACCCCCTTCATCAACTATCCTCAACCTCATAATTCATGATACCCCCTTCATCAAATATTCTCAACCACATAACGCATCATATCTACTTCATCAACTATCCTTAACCTCATAACGCATAATACCCCCTTCATCAACTATCCTCAACCTCATAATGCATGATGCCTCTTTCATCAACTATCCTCATACTCATAATGCATGATACCCCCTTCAACAACTATCCTCAACCTCATAATGCTTGATACCCAACTTCATCAACTATCCTTACACTCATAATGCATGATACCCCCTTCATCAACTATCCTCAACCTCATAATGCATGATACCCCTTCATTAACTATCCTCAACCTAATAATGCATGATACCCCCTTCATCAAATATTCTCAACCTCATAATGCATGATACCCCCTTCATCAACTATCCTCAACCTCATAATGCATGATGCCTCTTTCATGAACTATCCTCATACTCATAATGCATGATACCCCCTTCATAAACTATCCTCAACCTCATAATGCATGAGGTTGAGGTTGAGGTTGCCTTTATTTTGGTTGAATATTAGGTTTGCATTTTTTCAGATTGGCCAAATTCTTGGTAAAACATTAATATTGATTCAGGTGATAATACGTAATGATTCGTCCTTGGGTAAAACTATTCTTAATGTTATCATTAATGAATCTACACTAATGTCGAGATCGGGTAAAGACAGTGTGTTGCTTCTAGGCGTGCAAAACCCACCCGTCTTTCGTAAAGAAGGCGATAATTCCAAGCCTGTCAGTTTTATAATCAGGGTAAAAAGTGCAGAAAATACCGAAGAACTTCTCACGAAAATGAAGCCGTTGTAAATTTGTGCTGATTACATAAATATGTGGTTGATCATGTCATCAAGTTCAGTAGAGAAGTACTTGACAGAGTAGTGGTGATGATTTTGTCGATTCTTAATGGAGGGATGATTAGAAAAAAAAGATTTGTAGCTACCTGGAAGCTACTTGGTGAAGTTTTGTAGAATACTAAGGGTTTTTTAAAAGAGTGATAATATTTTACTTTAAGACTAAATGGCAACATCTCAAAAATGGAACCCTGAGTTGAACAAACAGAGCTTACAAAGTCTGGACGATCACGAATATGGAACTTTTTCTCACTTATATACTTCATATATATATATATTGCTGCACTCTTGAAGAGCTTTTGTAGCTCTGTTTTACATACCTTTATTAAAACCTATGGTAAATATCCATTCTTTCACACTGTGCTAGTGAATTTATTTTGTGACAGTTGTTGTGATTCGCGTTGCTGCTGAAAAAATTATTTATAACATTCAATGAAAACTTCTACATTGCAAGAATCTACAAAAATTTCAAGTAAGCACATGCTGATACACGTAATTTAGATACAAAGGACGCTACATGGTTGGTTGATAATAATCTATCATGAGATTAAGTTCACAATGATAGGGTAACATTACACAAATTACTACACTTTCCTTATTTCATTATAAAGACGTGGCTTGGCAAACACTTACATTACACTTATACATACGGCAGTGTCATTTTGGCTACATAGAAAATGTTGAAAATGATCTATTTCAACTTTACTTTTTGTTATTGTAAATGTATTTACTAAGTTATCTTCGTTGGCAATTAATTAAGTTCATTGTTCCGCGCTACCTGCACTTTGCTTCTATCAAAATGATTTTTAATTTCTATGTGTTTAAACGTTGTTTTTTTTTTTGAAAAGCTTGGTTCTTTCTGATATTAATGCTCCCTGGTTGTGTGCTTTGATTTTCGCGCCACTGTTCTTTTCCACTATGCTTAAATCACTGCACCCAAGCTAAATTTGTACACTCTGTTTTACATGCAGAAAGTTAAACCATTTGCTTTTTCCTATTCTTTAAGGATATATGAGATCCTTCTTTTGATATTTGAAAAACATTTCTAACACTACCCAATCTAAATGTTTACTCGTTATCTTCTTGTGAAATATTTGGTAAGTTGTCTTTGCTTGCAGAGTAACTTAAGCTCATTAAGCCGCGTTGTATTTCGCTTCTATTAAAATGATATTTGATTTCCATGTGTGTTTAGACCTTTTTGTGAAAAGTTGCGTCCTTCAAATTGCTAATTTTATCGGTCCCTTGTTATTTTCAATGATTTTTGAGCTTCTGTTTCCTTCCACTATGCCTAAATTGCAACATAGTTGTTATAAAAATTTGCACTCTGCTTCACAAATAGAAAGTAAAACCATTTAAATATTTCAACAAGGCTCCATCTACAAACATAAAGTATACGTAAGGGTCTGGGAGTGATTGCCTAAACCTTTCAACGGTCAAGTAATTATTTAATGTTTCATTCCAGTTTCAGCCGCTTTGTTTGAGACCACACAGGGGCTTACAAGGTATTTAATATGTGAACAACTTTTCTCCGTTCTTAATCCTATAATTTAAATAACCCTTAACTTGCTCAAAATAAACATCCCTGTCAACTAAATATGCCGATAGCAGTATAGATATTTTAACAGAAGGTCCACTCGTGTCGGAACCTTTAATGATCGTGTCCCTCACTTTTATGAAGCAATTTCTAAGAAGACACGCCTTCCAGAAAGATACTTCCGCTAGATCGCATTACAAAATATAGATGTTTTTACAAATATATTGATTTGCACTAAAAAAGCTTGGAACCTTATCTTATTCGAAAGATGATAACTCTTTGTAAACATTGATAACTTATGGTAATCACCAAGACTAACTCGGTTGATCCGCCTCTAAATGAGAATTTGCTACGTTATTTAATCTATAACGTTAATCAACTGCACGCTTACTGGTAATAGCAGTTATGCTATGCTGGCTGGCTTACTTTCGACTTTAGATGGGTACCTACCTGTGTTCTCAACTTGATCTTAAATTTTTACCTCCAATTTTTTAGTTTCTTGCTCTGAATTGCAACAGGTTTATAGTACAAAATGATGGACATTATTCATTATCCGTTTTAATTTTGTCAATGACAAATTTATCGACTCCATCAAAAATTTTACCTTACTCGCTCTATTTTCGTGGTTTCTTAGTGATATACTAGGTAAGCTGGACTCCTCTTATCACATTCCGCAAAAATGCCTCTTTTACCTCTTGGCTCGAGCTTTCTGGGATTCTGTATGTGTTAGCAAAAACACATTGAACCGAACCATGCATTTTAGTAAGAATAGACTTAAATCTCGTTAGAGCCTCATTTGCAATTATTTTAATTCTATTATTGCAACACCTGTTTGCAATATATGTAGATGCCATTACTGCACAAGTTGACAACAACTTTGGTAATTTTAATTCTACTGGTAACCATCTGGCCATATTGAATAAATTTGACCAGTCTCTCTCTTCCCATTTTGGTAAGGCGAATAACTCTCAATAAACAATGTCTCTTGCATGATTAGACTATTACTTAAAAGAAATTTGAACTCATATCCTGCAAATTCTCCTAAATTATCACTTTTGATAAATTTTAGTTTTCCTTTGGTTGCAATTTCAGCAAGAAATTCAATAAGCATTTCTTGACATCATATATTCGAACAAAAGAATATTTAGCTACATAACCCACGGTTGTTTATTGTCACATTTCACAACTAAATCTGGGCTAGAACTCAAAAGGCCAAAACAAACTGCTATGAAATGAAAACATTGACACAATACAAAAATTACAAAATAATCCGATAAGACCTTCACAAATCAGCTCAAAAAATTAGACGAATCTGATTTTAATACATTACATTCACTTGATTATTTTCCTGTTCTTTTCCAAGTTAATCTTGATGATAAGTATTCAATAGAGGTTGAGAAAGGCATTAACTTGAAGAAGTCTTTTTTTAATGTTAAGACATATAAAAATGTAGATCCAGGTGGTAATGATGCTTCAATGTTTTCAAATAATACATGTCTCGGTACTTGTTGCAAAAAGATCAAAATGATTTGATTTTATAAGACATAAAACAAAAACAAAAAAAAATTTTCTGTGATGTATTTCAGAGTAAATTACACGCAATAAAAATTCTCTTCTTTGCATATCCTACGTGTCACGTTGAAATATTTGACATTTTAATGCTTTTATCTCAGGTAACTTAAATATTAGGGTATGGTATTTTGAAAAATGAGGTAGAGAATATTTGATTACAAAAACATTTATTTATTGTTTTTTTTGAAAATTTCTAAGATCCCATTTTAAACTTGTACGAAATTTTTATCATCAACAAAACCTCACAAAAAGAAGCAAACATACTTGTAAGTGCTCTTCCTCAATGTAAGAGAGAACGAAAAAAGATAGAAAAAGAGTTATTAGAAATCGAAGCAACTTATCATGTAACTTAATGTAGTTTTAGTACGTTCATCAAAAATATTACGGCGAAACAAATTTTTTTCACTTTCTTTTATTTGACTATTTTTTAGCCTGTGTTCAGGCATATACCATCTAACTCAATATAGGCAAGATACCACTTCCAGGAAGTTAGGTAGCGATGTATGTAACACACCGTCGTTGACGCTAGGTTGTTACTACTCAGCGACATGTTTGCCAGGTTACCAATGGTAGTCGTTATAACACATAGAACTAAAATACATGGAGCGCTACCTAAAGCCAATAGTTGAAGCGAAAAGCCCAAATCTTACACCAGATAGGCGAGATTTTACCCCAGACACGCGTGCTTAGTGTTTTGAGACTCTCGCACGGAGTAATAATTGACTTCACAAGCGTGTCTGATGTAAAATCTCGCGTTTCTGGGGTAAAATTAGGGCTTCAAAAAATTATTAAGGTTTTGTATTACAAGTAGCACTCCATGTATTTTAGTTAAATGTTATAACACCATCTGCAATCATGTCGCTATGTCGTTATGTTGTCGAGGTGTAAGGACCTAACGACGAAGATTACAAAGGTTTGATTAAATTATAAGTGTTCTTTCTTAAAAAAATGGGTAAAAAAAGTCGTTAAACTCTTTACTTAGGCATAATGAAATGAAAATGTCTCATGTTTTTGATTTAGGATAGTAAATGTAGTCTATTGTAAACAGATTCTGTGAAAATCATTGACGTTTTAGCATTTCGTAAATATTTACTCTAATAAAGCAAGGATGTTATTTACAAATGAAGTAATTCATACACAAATTAATAAATAAAAGATGTTTACTGCATGTGTTTGCACAGGCTTATGCAATCCGAGGATACCTTTGGGAGAACTCGAGAGCAGATCAGTGCAAGCCCGAGACCGAATGTCTAGGGTTGCACATGCTCAAGAATTTTTACCCCAGACACACTTGCAAAAGCCAGTAAAAAAACGAAAAACATCTTTAATTTTTTTAAAAAAATAACAATAATGCGAAATAAAAACCGTTATAATATTCTTTTAACGTGTAGTCATGATCAATTTGCAAATTCTCTTTGATTGATTGATTGATTTGATTGGTTGAGCTTAGATCGTTTTCGCAAACTCATGCAAACACAGGTCTAAACCCATCAGCGCCCGTGCTTCGTTGTGTTTATTTTATAATATGAAATGATGTCAAGTTAACGATACTTTAACGTTACATAACAGTATATTTTCTGAATTACCAAAACTTTCTGAGAGATACCGTACTCATCTGGTTATGATTCTTCACTGATATATGTCATGAGAAAGATAAACACTTTATTTTAGCTGTAGTCTGTACTAAGAAAAAGTTCAAAAAAATGAAATGTTTTCACTAATAATTTATAATTTGCATTCATTGTACAATCATAAACATTGCAATTGAAGAAATGGTACTCTATGTTGTGCTTGATGTTTGATAAATCATAAATGATTAGAAACATAATAATTCATGAATGCAATATCTGACGTCATTTTCTAAAATCGTCATCCATTTTGAGTGAGACAAAATGATTCTTAATTTTATTTCGATATCATATTCCAAACATTTCTGATTCCTACAATGCATCAATTTATTGGTAAATCAATCTACAGGATTAACAAGTCCCAACGGAAAAACTAAATGTCAAGATTTACAATAGATTGATTTTAAGATTTCTTTTAATTACAAAGCTGTCGAGGTTTGCCTCTCCTTTGGAAACACATCATAAACTGATTTTATTAATTTTATTTTCATGCAATCGCGGTCATCTCTGGTTGGTGGGCAGTACAAGTGGCATGGTAGGTAGCAATTGCCAGCATTGTCTTGCGGAATCCACGCAATAACTTTATGTAACTTAAAAGAAAATCTTACGGCTTGATTTGTCAATTGTCAAAGATAATGTAATTCAGTAAATCATTTGATTTGTCAATAATATTTTATTCTTAGCAGAAATTAAACTTCATCATTTTACTTTTTATAGATTATGATAATATGTACATTTACTTTATATGATAATATGGTTGATTACAATTTGTTTACACGTAGTTTTGTATTACAGATACATTTCAACAATGGATAAAATGTCAAACACACAGCATTTTCTACATAAGCTTTCAAATTTTCCACGACACTTTTACGATCTTCGATTAGAATTAGGTTTTAGTGTATTTCTTTGACATGATTCCCCATCACTAGGATCTTTCCTTATAACCTATAAAATTTCATGAAATTTAACTCTTAGAAAAGCGCTTTCCTGCTTTCAGTCTATATCAAGGAATATAGGAAAACCCTATTCATGATCTGAACGGAAAAAAATTTTGCAAATTTTGGCCAGTTTTAAATTTTGTCCTTAAATACTACTTGTGTTTGCCAAGTCTTACCATGATTAAATCAAAACGTTTCATCCATTGGCATAATCATAGTATTTTTCCTTGGTAGCAATAGAAAGATGAAACACGTCATTTTTTGCAATGAAAAGTAAAAGAACAAAATATAATCTTTCTCCCTGAAGTGTTTATGAAGGAAAACTTCATAAACACTTCAGTAGCAAGTCCCATCAAGCTACTCTGGCTGATTTTGCTCGTTTCTCAATAACATCTGGCCATATTGATGTAATGATGAATGCGAAAATGAAGGAAATATTGATGCAAGAGAAAGCACATGAAGAAAAGAACAAAGAAATTATGTTGATTCTTCTTGATGTGGCTCGCACTCAGGCAAGCAGTCGTTGGCATCCAGAGGAGGCGACAATGACAAGGACGGAAAATTAATTCAGATTGTAAATCTTTTTCCAATACATTCTCCTGTTCTCAAGCTGTGGCTGGACGATCACCGCCTAAGGCCATATAGTACAACATATACAAGGTCAGAGGCACAAAATGAGATGCATCATTTGCTGGCTCAATCTGTGAGGGATGAAATTTGTGCTGAATTAAGTCAGCCGGTGTATTTTCTGTGTCTGCAGACACTACACCTAATACTTTGAATCAAGACATGCTTATCGTCGCTGTAAAATATGTCAACCATATGAGCATCCCATGCGAGAGACGGCTTGAAATGAAAGAGAGCCTTGATAAAACCGATGCTGGAGCGGCTAAAGTTGTTATTAAATCTTTAATAGAAAATGAAATCGATATAGATATGCTTGCATTTCAAACATACGATTTCGCAACATCAATATCTGGATAACTAAATGGTGCTCAAAAAGTGTTGCAAGACATTTTAAAACGACAAGTGCCTTACATCCCTTGCCAGAGACATCGGTCTAATACATTCAACGAGCATTGTTGCAATTATAGCTCAATAAGTACATCAACGTACGGCGCTCTAGATTACGTATATGTGCTCTTTAGCAAAAGCACAAAAAGAAATAAAATTGTAGAAGAAAGTTGCAAAGATGTTGAAAACAATTTAAAGTTTCGAAACTTGTCAAAGACAAGATGGGTTTACAATTCTGAGTCCATTGATGCTGTCTGGAGAAGTTATGAGGTAATACCAAATGCTATTGTGAAAGTTATTAATGCTCGAGAAGTAGAATCAAAAGTAAAATCTAAAGGCGATGGAATAAAAAAGAAATTTCTTAGTTTTGACTTTCTTTTTGCTGTTATTTTCATGCAAATCATAATGACAAAACCAATCCCTAATCAAACAGCAGGAGGAGGGCTAAATATAATATATTCACTTAACCTGATTGATGCTACAGTAAAAAACCTTAGACAAATTCGAAGTGACGATAACGGATTAGACTCAGAGATAGAGGCAATGGTTGCATTTGTTACCAAAGTAGGAATAGACGTAATGGCAGAATACACACGTCATCATCGATCAAGAAAGTCACCCAAACGAATTGGTGAGCATTCCGAAATAACAACAGAAAAACCTTTAAAGATTTGTACCAAAAGAAATGTACTTGGTTCTAGACTCACTTATTACCGAGTAAACCAATATCATTAAAGTTTGCATAGACCAGATAAAACCTTTTGGAGAGAGCTTACAGCTGCCACTAGAAAGGCCGATGGCTGAATCAGTTCATGAAAAGTGTAGTCTTTTTCCACCGGCGGTATAAGATGTTGATGCAGAAATACTGCTGTCTGAGTTGGAAGTTTTTAATAACATTGTGTCGTCACAACTTAAATCAGAACCCAAATCCCTTTAAGACGTTGCTTTATTTGCCTTCAATCACAAAAAGTCTTTCCAATGGTGTGCTAGGCGTATCAACTATTGCTGACCGCTCCAGTGTCCGTTGCAAAAGATGAAAGGTTTTTCAGGAAGTATATGATTGTCAAAAACTGCTTGAGATGCACGAAGATAGATACGCGATTAAATGACTTAATCGATCTTGCATGTGAAAAAGACCCTACGGACAATGATGACTTAAATGTCATTTTAAAAAATTGGGCAACTACAAGGATGCAAAAAAATGACATTAAAGATTTAATAATAGGCTAAAGTGCGTTCTGTCACAAGAATACAATATGTATTACAAAAATATATAGCGAAAATCTGTTCAATCATCACAATATTTTATTGTTGAATAAGTACTAATCTATATGATCTGCAGGGCATCTTGTATCCTTGCAGGGCAATTTCATCCCCCACACACATTAAAAAGGCGCTAGTTTAACTCCTGTGCATAAGTTGTGAACCGGTTAACTTGCGAACTTTCCCCATTGGTTTCCCATTCAATCATTTCATTTTATTGCAATATGGCAAAACTACCCCATAACTTGTTGATAGAGGCAAAAAATAAAGAGTAAATAGTTGACTCATACTCTTCGTTTAAAACGCGGGAATCTTTATCGCATTTTTAAAATAACTGTCTTTTTAATTATTGAGAAATATGTTTCTGGTGCTCTCTAGGTATGGCTTTAGCTGAATCTTAACGGTCAGTTTAAAACGAATTTATAAATGAATTCTTAAGATAGACAGCAGGCCATTACAAGACATAAAATTACACTGCAGTGTAAATTTGGAGATGCTCCTTATTAATGTGCAAAAAAACTTTAATGGAGCATCATAAGCTACAGCATACAGCTTTAAATAGTTATAATGAATGTAAACAATCGTAACAAAACTGATAATTTAAGGATTATCATATTCCTCCAAGGAAAAGTTGGCCAATAGGCTGCCCATTTTCTCTGGTATTGTCGAATCTTTCTCTGGCAATCATAAAATTGGTTATGTTTAATTATGTACTCGTGGAACGAGTTGTGTTTATTTGGTTGATTTACGTCCGAAGCTGTGTATATACTTAATGAGGATCCTGAAATCATATTAAATGTTTAAATTCATCATTGAGGATCCGCCAAATAATTCAGTTTATCATCTTTGTATAAAAATGTAAATAATGTACATACAAACCTGAACATTGTACACCAGCATCTTTATGATGTGTACAATTATGCAATCCCCATCCTCTATGTGAACAACTCGAAATTTTATTTTCATTTCCTACACATTGAACGTCGTCTAACCATATTCTTCCACTGCCATAAGGAACATAACTTCCTTGTAAAGACATGTAAGCAAAGTCATAACCAAGTTGTCGACACACAACTTTAGCATCGTTTATATCCCAGCCATCATCACAAATTGTTCCCCATTCTCCATTGTAAAATACTTCTACACGACCTTTGCCAAAAGAAATTTCTGGTCCCCGAAGTCTAACAGAGTTGATAACTGATAAAAAAAGAAAATCAAGAGATAATGCAAAACAAAAGAAGTCTCAACTCCAAAATATATTCTAAGTTACATGTATACATATAAAGTATCCTAATATGTTAGATGCCATTGTAAAATCTTCTTAGGCGAAATTAATGAATTAAACTGGTAACAAAAAATTGATAAAAAAACTTACATGAGTACAATATCAAAACGTTTTAGACAAGTAGACACTATTTGACTTTCATGAGTCTAAATAATTTTTTATTTAGATCAGTCCTCATTTCTTTTTGTAATATAAATATCTTATTAACACTTTAACTTGCTAATGTTCCCATTAGTTTTCCATTCAATCATTTGATTTTATTGCATATGGCAACACTGCCCCATAACTTGTTGAAACAAGCAAAAAAATAAAAAGTAAATTGTTCACATAGACTCTTTGCTTACAACGTGGAAAACTATATCGTATTTTTAAAATAACTGTCTTTTTACTTATTCAGAAATACGTTTTTTGGGCTCTTTAGGCATGGCTTTAGCTGAACCTTAACGGTCAGTTAAAAACAAATTAAAAATGAATTCTTAAGATAGACAGCACGACATTAAAAGGCATAAAATTACACTCAGTGTTAATTTGGAGATGCTTCTGTTAAATATGCAAAAACAATTTTAATGAACCTTTATAAGCTACAGCCTACAGCTTTAAAAAGCTATAATGAATGTAAACAATAGTAAAAAAAACAGATAATTTAAGGATAATTACATTCCTCCACCTAAAATTTGGTCAATGGACAGCCCTTTTTCTCGAGTATTATCGAATCTTTCCATGGGCAATCATAAAATAGGTTATGTTTAATTATGTCCTCGTGGAACGAGTTGTGTTTATATTGTTAATTTACGTCCGAAGCTGTGTTTATACTTAAGGAATTTGTAAATATTGTTTCAGTATTTAAAAATCATATTAAATGTTTCGATTAATCATTGAAGATCCTTCAAATAATTCAGTTTATTATCTTTGTAAATAAATGTAAATAATGTAGAAACAAACCTGAACATTGTATACCAGCATCTTCATCATGTGTACAATTATGTGATCCCCATCCACTATGTGAACAACTCGAAATATTATTTTCATTTCCTACACAACGAACTTCGTCTAACCATATTCTTCCACTGCCATGTGGAACATTACCTCCTAGTAAAGCCCTGACAGCATAGTCATAACCAAGTTGTCGACAAACTACTTTAGTATCGTTTAAATCCCAGCCATCATCACAAATTGTTCCCCATTCTCCATTGTAAAATACATCCACACGACCTCTGCCAATCGAACTTTCTGGTCCCCAAATTCTAACAGAGTTGATAACTGATAAAAAAAGAAAATAAAGAGATATTGCAAAACATAGAAGTCTTCACTCCAAAATGTTCTAAGTTACATGTTTATATAGAAAGTATCCTGTTATGTTGGGTGCCAGTGTAAAATATTCTTGTGCGAAATTAATCATTTAAATTAGTAAAAAGCTTACATAAGTACAATATCAAAACGTTTTGGACCATCAGACACACTATTTGACTTTCATGAGTCGAAAAAAGTTTTTATTTAGACCATTCCTCATTTCTTTATGTAATATAAATAAGTTCTTAACCGTTTAACTTGCGAACTTTCCCCATTTGTTTCCCATTCAATCATTTCGTTTTATTGCAATATGGCAAAACTACCCCATAACTTGTTGATACAGGCAAGAAATAAAGAGTAAATAGTTCACTCGTACTCTTCGTTTAAAATGTGGGAATCTTTATCGCATTTTTAAAATAACTGTCTTTTTAATTATTGAGAAATATGTTTCTCGTGCTCTCTAGGTATGGCTTTAGCTAAATCTTAACGGTCAGTTAAAAACGAATTTAAAAATGAATTCTTAAGATAGACAGCACGCCATTACAAAACATAAAATTACACTGCAGTGTAAATTTGGAGATGCTCCTTATAATAGCTATAATGAATGTAAACAATCGTAACAAAACTGATAATTTAAGGATTATCATATTCCTTCAAGGAAAAGTTGGCCAATGGACTGCCCATTTTCTCTGGTAATGTGGAATCTTTCTCTGGGCAATCATAAAATTGGTTATATTTAATTATGTACTCTTGGAACAAGTTGTGCTTTTTTGGTTAATTTACGTCCGAAACAGTGTTTATACTTAAGGCATTTGTCAATATCTATTTCAGTATTATAAAATCATATTAAATGTTTCAATTAATCATTGAAGATCCCTCAAATAATTCAGTTTATCATCTTTGTATAAAAATGTAAATAATGTACATACAAACCTGAACATTGCACGCCAGCATCTTCATGATGTCTACAATTATGCAATCCCCATTCTCTATGTGAACAACTCGAAATATTATTTTCATTTCCTACACATTGAACGTCGTCTAACCATATTGTTCCACGGCCATAAGGAACATAACCTCCTAGTAAAGCCCTGAAATAATAGTCATAACCAAGTTGTCGACACACAACTTTAGCATCGTTTATATCCCAGCCATCATCACAAATTGTTCCCCATTCTCCATTGTAAAATACTTCTACACGACCTTTGCCTTTAGAACTTTCTGGTCCCCGAAGTCTAACAGAGTTGATAACTGATAAATAAAGAAAATCAAGAGATAATGCAAAACATAGAAGTCTCAACTCCGAAATATTCTAAGTTACATGTATACATATAAAGGATCCTAATATGTTATATGCCATTGTAAAATCTTCTTAGGCGAAATTAATGAATTAAACTAGTAACAAAAATTTGATAAAAAAACTTACATGAGTACAATATCAAAACGTTTTAGACAAGTAGACACTATTTGACTTTCATGAGTCTAAATAATTTTTTATTTAGATCAGTCCTCATTTCTTTTTGTAATATAAATATCTTATTAACACTTTAACTTGTTAATGTTCCCATTAGTTTTTCATTCAATCAGTTGATTTTATTGCCATATGGCAACACTGCCCCATAACTTGTTGAAACAAGCAAAAAAATAAAAAGTAAATTGTTCACATAGACTCTTCGCTTACAACGTGGAAAACTATATCGTATTTTTAAAATAACTGTCTTTTTACTTATTCAGAAATACGTTTTTGGTGCTCTCTAGGCATGGCTTTAGCTGAACCTTAACGGTCAGTTAAAAATAAATTAAAAATGAATTCTTAAGATAGACAGCACGACATTAAAAGGCATAAATTTACATTCAGTGTTAATTTGGAGATGTTTCTGTTAAATTTGCAAAAAAAATTTTAATGAACCTTTATAAGCTACAGCCTACAGCTTTAAAAAGCTATAATGAATGTAAACAATCGTAAAAAAAAAGATAATTCAAGGATTATTACATTCCTCCACGGAAAATTTGGTCAATGGACTGCCCTTTTTCTCGAGTATTATCGAATCTTTCTATGGGCAATCATAAAATAGGTTATGTTTAATTATGTCCTCGTGGAACGAGTTGTGTTTATATTGTTAATTTACGTCCGAAGCTGTGTTTATACTTAAGGAATTTGTCAATATTGTTTCAGTATTTGAAAATCATATTAAATGTTTTGATTAATCATTGAGGATAGTTCAAATAATTCAGCTTATTATCTTTGTAAATAAATGTAAATAATGTAGAAACAAACCTGAACATTGTATACCAGCATCTTCATCATGTGTACAATTATGTGATCCCCATCCACTATGTGAACAACTCGAAATATTATTTTCATTTCCTACACAACGAACTTCGTCTAACCATATTCTTCCACTGCCATGTGGAACATTACCTCCTAGTAAAGCCCTGCCAGCATCGTCATAACCAAGTTGTCGACAAACAACTTTAGCATCGTTTAAATCCCAGCCATCATCACAAATTGTTCCCCATTCTCCATTATAAAATACATCCACACGACCTCTGCCAATCGAACTTTCTGGTCCCCAAATTCTAACAGAGTTGATAACTGATAAAAAAAGAAAATAAAGAGATATTTCAAAACATAGAAGTCTTCACTCCAAAATATTCTAAGTTACATGTTTATATATAAAGTATCCTGTTATCTTGGGTGCCATTGTAAAATATTCTTGTGCGAAATTAATCATTTAAATTAGTAACAAAAATTTGATAAAAAAACTTACATAAGTACAATATCAAAACGTTTTGGAACATCAGACACACCATTTGACTTTCATGAGTCGAAAAAAATTTTTATTTTGACCAGTCCTCATTTCTTTATGTAATATAAATAAGTTCTTAACCCGTTAACTTGCGAACTTTCCCCATTGGTTTCCCATTCAATCATTTCATTTAATTGCAATATGGCAAAAGTACCCCATAACTTGTTGATACAGGCAAAAAACAAAGAGTAAATAGTTCAATCATACTCTTCGTTTAAAACGTGGGAATCTTTATTGCATTTTTAAAATAACTGTCGTTTTAATTATTGAGAAATATGTTTCTGGTGCATAAAATTACACTGCAGTGTAAATTTGGAGATGCTCTTTATTAATGTGCAAATGAATTTTAATGGAGCATCATAAGCTACAGCATAAAGCTTTAAATAGCTATAATGAATGTAAACAATCGTAACAAAACTGGTAAATTAAGGATTATCATATTCCTCCAAGGAGAAGTTGGCCAATGGACCAGGCGCGGATCTAGGATTTTTCAAACATCAGTCATAAAATGTCGAAGGCGCTCCGCACCTGGGGGTGTCTGAGGCATTCTCCCCTGAGAAATTTTGAATTTCAGAGCCTTGAAAATGCCATTTTCAGCGTTTTAGAGCAATACAAAATGTATTTGTGGGCATCGTTTTTGCGTAAAAACAACACATTTTGCTTACGTTTTTTTGAAAAAAAAAAAAATGAAGTGAACAATACTTGAATGTTTTGCCAAATATTTAGGCTCATTAGCATGTCTAGGAACGTAAAATTTATTTTACAATAATGCTATTCAAAAACAGATATAGCCTTTAAAAATTTCTACCAAGTTGTCAGGCATAGACCCCCCTAGAGACCCCCATTCAAACCTCTATGTAATGAGTTAAGTTAGAAATTTGGTACTACAAGTGACAGTTCATAGATCTAGAAAAGCTCAGACTTCAAGCAATGCAAGTTTGTTGTAACCCTTTACCCATCTCCACATCAGTGCCAGCAAATTCACCTTTTGAGAAAAAACTCAAAATTTTTTTCTGCCAAAGGTTAAGCAAAAATTATCAGAGTGAAAATTTGCAGTTAAGGACAGCTTAATGCCATAAATGTTTATTAGGCATTTCACTAGACTATCATGTCCTGTAAGTATATGCAAAGTGTGCTATATAGCAATCACTAGTAGCATTGTATTTGCAAATACAAACAGAATGTAACCAACATCTCTTTAATTATATAATTACATGAATGTTAAAATTGGTTCTTGTGTCATGCTTACTGGTTATGATAAATATCTTTTCTTATGATCAAAGCTTGTTTAAATGTACATCAGAAATAATTTAGTTTAGAAATTATAATGATCATCAGAAAAATACTTTGCTGTTTTGCCAAATTTCAAGGTTTATCTGCATACATAGTAAGACATTTTTACTTTATAGAAAATGCTTTTCATACATCAATAGCCCTTTGGAATTTATGGCAAACAATCTGGTATGAGCCGTAGATTAACACACCTTTACATCTCTACATGAGGTGTTCAGTTAGAAAAGGGGACAATATGTGACATGGGACAACATTTCATGTATGTGAAATACTAAGGTTTAATACCATTCCAGTCAAATTGTCAAAATAAAAATCACAGGTTATAGTAAACAGCTTCTCATGTAATCAATGTTAGTTTTCTCAAATCTTAAACAATATGTAGTATAACTGTCCAATGATTGAATGATCAATGATCATAAACTGAAAAGCCCCAAAAAAATTTGTTTATGATAAAGTAAATAATAGTATGGCGCCTTATGGCTACAGATTTTTTGTCCATTGAAGTATATTTGCAGGAATGTAGGATTTCGCTGCCGTATAACGGCCACGATTCCCCAAGCACTAAAGAAATCAAAGCTAAATGTCCTTCGTCAACAACAATTTTAGAAGCATCGATCTGCTTACCATACGCCATATTGACATAAATCGCATCACACACTCGCATAATTGACTTTGATATATTACATTCATGCATACACTTCACTTGTCCTTTACTTACGATTTTGGAAGTAAATTTCTGCTGATAAAACTCAAAACCATGTTGGCTTTCTTTTGAACATCAATGACTGAAATGTCGCTCGCGAGATCGTCTTTGCCAAGCATTTAAAATTTATCCATAAATTTCCACCCTCTTGAAAAAATTCACATTTTGGACAGCAGCATTCATGTCAATATATGAATTTGTAAAAGATTTCCATAAATTCCATCTGATTGTAGTTTAGTTTCTATCATGCTTATAAAAAAAATTACTATAAAACGATCAAACATTCAATTCAGACAGTGAGCTTGACTTAGTTAGTTCAGTTGGCTATCAGTCGAAATCCGTCAAACCAATCACAATAAAGCAAAAATTCAAATGAACCAATTGTAAGATAGCAATTGGACTCCCTTATACGTCCGGCCACCCTTATTATCAGTCGAGACCATTCCAGACTGTCCACTTATCTGGCTATTGACCAATAAAATAAGCGTTTTTGACGTTCATAGACTCCTTTATCCGTCGAACCAGTCAAGCCACCCCGCTTATCAGTCGGTTATTCCAGGTCAATTAAAATTCAACTGATCTGGTTACCAACGAGATATTCATTGGATTAGTCATTTGTTTTCAATAATAAATAATGCGGGATTTTTATCACGAAGTAAATGCGATAAGAAAATAAGAATAATTAATGAATTTTTAATTAATATGAATAGGCAATTTTTGAATTTCAAACATCAGTCGCGCGACGGATTTGACATACTCTAGATCCGCCCCTGCAATGGACTGCCCATTATCTCTGGTAATGTCGAATCTTTCTCTGGGCAATAATAACATTGGTTATGTTTAATTATGTACTCGTGGAACGAGTTGTGTTTATTTGGTTAATTTACGTCCGATGCTGTGTTTATACTTAAGGCATTTGTCAATATCTATTTCAGTATTATAAAATCATATTAAATGTTTAAATTCATCATTGAGGATCCCCCAAATAATTCAGTTTATCATCTTTCTATAAAAAGGTAAATAATGTACATACAAACCTGAACATTGTACACCAGCATCTTTATAATGTCTACAATTATGCAATCCCCATTCTCTATGTGAACAACTCGAAATATTACTTTCATTTCCTACACATTGAACGTCGTCTAACCATATTCTTCCTCTGCCACGTGGAATATTACCTCCTAGTAAAGCCCTGAAATAATAGTCATAACCAAGTTGTCGACACACAACTTTAGCATCGTTTATATCCCAGACATCATCACAAATTGTTCCCCATTCTCCATTGTAAAATACTTCTACACGACCTTTGCCTTTAGAACTTTCTGGTCCCCGAAGTCTAACAGAGTTGATAACTGATAAAAAAAAGAAAATCAAGAGATAATGCGAAACATAGAAGTCTCCACTCCGAAATATTCTACAGCCTACAGCTTTAAAAAGCTATAATGAATGTAAACAATCATAAAAAAACAGATAATTTAAGGATAATTACATTCCTCCACGGAAAATTTGGTCAATGGACTGCCCTTTTTCTCGAGTATTATCGAATCTTTCTATGGGCAATCATAAAATAGGTTATGTTTAATTATGTCCTCGTGGAACGAGTTGTGTTTATATTGTTAATTTACGTCCGAAGCTGTGTTTATACTTAAGGAATTTGTAAATATTGTTTCAGAATTTAAAAATCATATTAAATGTTTCGATTAATCATTGAAGATCCTTCAAATAATTCAGTTTATTATCTTTGTAAATAAATGTAAATAATGTAGAAACAAACCTGAACATTGTATACCAGCATCTTCATCATGTGTACAATTATGTGATCCCCATCCACTATGTGAACAACTAGAAATATTATTTTCATTTCCTACACAACGAACTTCGTCTAGCCATATTCTTCCACTGCCATGTGGAACATTACCTCCTAGTAAAGCCCTGACAGCATAGTCATAACCAAGTTGTCGACAAACTACTTTAGTATCGTTTAAATCCCAGCCATCATCACAAATTGTTCCCCATTCTCCATTGTAAAATACATCCACACGACCTCTGCCAATCGAACTTTCTGGTCCCCAAATTCTAACAGAGTTGATAACTGATAAAAAAAGAAAATAAAGAGATATTGCAAAACATAGAAGTCTTCACTCCAAAATATTCTAAGTTACATGTTTATATATAAAGTATCCTGTTATCTTGGGTTCCATTGTAAAATATTCTTGTGCGAAATTAATCATTTAAATTAGTAACAAAAATTTGATAAAAAAAACTTACATAAGTACAATATCAAAACGTTTTGAACCATCAGACACACCATTTGACTTTCATGAGTCGAAAAAAAAATTTTTATTTAGACCAGTCCTTATTTCTTTATGTAATATAAATAAGTTCTTAACCGGTTAACTTGCGAACTTTCCCCATTAGTTTCCCAATAAATCATTTCATTTTATTACAATATGGCAAAACTACCCCATCTTCATCAAAAGCGTGTAACTTTTTCAAAAGCAAATTGCTGCTTGCATTTTATGATTTAGTTTAACATGTAACTGATGGAATAAACTAAACTCTGTAAATATTTAAACTTCTCTTCTGTAGATATTTTATTTCTTAGTAAATTTTGTAATTGTTTTTGAACAAAAGCATGCCCTTGTGGAAATCAATCCCAGTTGACAAGGCCATTGTGTCAAAATAAAGATTTTCATTCATTCATTCATTCATTCATCATTGAGGATCCCCCAAATAATTCAGTTTATCATCTTTCTATAAAAAGGTAAATAATGTACATACAAACCTGAACATTGTACACCAGCATCTTCATAATGTTCACAATTATGGTTTCCCCATCCTCTATGTGAACAACTCGAAATAGTATTTTCATTTCCTACACAAGAAACATCATCCAACCATATTCTTCCACTGCCATAAGGAACATTACCTTGTAAAGCCCTGCCAGCATAGTCATAACCAAGTTGTCGACAAACAACTATAGCATCGTCTATATCCCAATCGTCATCACAAATTGTTCCCCATTCTCCATTGTAAAATACTTCTACACGACCTTCGCCAATAGAACTTTTTGGTCCCCGAAGTCTTACAGAGTTAATAACTGATAAAAAGAGAAAATAAAGAGATATTGCAAAACATAGAATTCTCAACTCCGAAATATTCTTAGTTACATGTATACATATAAAGTATCCTAATATGTTAGATGCCATTGTAAAATCTTCTAAGGCGAAATTAATGAATTAAGTTAGTAACACAAAATTGATAAAAAATATTACATGAGTACAGTAACAAAACGTTTTAGACAAGTAGACACTATTTGACTTTCATGAGTCTAAATAATTTTTTATTTAGATCAGTCCTCATTTCTTTTTGTAATATAAATATCTTATTAACACTTTAACTTGCGAATGTTCCCATTAGTTTTCCATTTAATCATTAGCTTTTATTCCCATATGGCAACACTGCCCCATAACTTGTTGAAACAAGCAAAAAAATAAAAAGTAAGTTGTTCACATAGACTCTTTGCTTACAAAGTGGAAAACTATATCGTATTTTTAAAATAACTGCCGTTTTACTTATTCAGAATACGTTGTTGGTGCTCTCTTGGCATGGCTTTAGCTGAACATTAACGGTCAGTTAAAAACAAATTAAAAATGAATTCTTAAGATAGACAGCATGACATTAAAAGACATAAAATTTCACTGCAGTGTTAATTTGGAGATACTTCTTTTTAATACGCAAAAAATTTTAATGGAGCTACATAAGCTACAGCCTACAGCTTTAAAAGCTATAATGAATGTAAAAATCGTAACAAAACATATAATATAAGGATTATCACATTCCTCCACGGAAAATTTGGTCAATAGGCGGTCCTTTTTCTCTGGTATTATTTAATATTTTTATGGGCATCGATAAAATAGGTTATGTTTAATTATGTCCTCGTGGAACGAGTTGTGTTTATATTGTTAATTTACGTCCGAAGCTGTGTTTATACTTAAGGAATTTGTAAATATTGTTTCAGTATTTAAAAATCATATTAAATGTTTCGATTAATCATTGAAGATCCTTCAAATAATTCAGTTTATTATCTTTGTAAATAAATGTAAATAATGTAGAAACAAACCTGAACATTGTATACCAGCATCTTCATCATGTGTACAATTATGTGATCCCCATCCACTATGTGAACAACTCGAAATATTATTTTCATTTCCTACACAACGAACTTCGTCTAACCATATTCTTCCACTGCCATGTGGAACATTACCTCCTAGTAAAGCCCTGACAGCATAGTCATAACCAAGTTGTCGACAAACTACTTTAGTATCGTTTAAATCCCAGCCATCATCACAAATTGTTCCCCATTCTCCATTGTAAAATACATCCACACGACCTCTGCCAATCGAACTTTCTGGTCCCCAAATTCTAACAGAGTTGATAACTGATAAAAAAAAGAAAATAAAGAGATATTGCAAAACATAGAAGTATTCACTCCAAAATATTCTAAGTTACATGTTTATATATAAAGTATCCTGTTATGTTGGGTGCCACTGTAAAATATTCTTGTGCGAAATTAATCATACAAATTAGTAACAAAAATTTGATAAAAAAAACTTACATAAGTACAATATCAAAACGTTTTGGACCATAAGACACACTATTTGACTTTCATGAGTCAAAAAAAAAATTTTTATTTAGACCAGTCCTTATTTCTTTATGTAATATAAATAAGTTCTTAACCGGTTAACTTGCGAGCTTTCCCCATTGGTTTCCCATTAAATCATTTCATTTTATTGCAATATGGCAAAACTACCCCATAACTTGTTGATACAGGCAAAAAATAAAGAGTAAATAGTTCACTCATACTCTTCGTTTAAAACATGGGAATCTTTATCGCATTTTTAAAATAACTGTCTTTTTAATTATTGAGAAATATGTTTCTGGTGCTCTCTAAGTATGGCTTTAGCTAAATCTTAACGGTCAGTTATAAACGAATTTAAAAATGAATTCTTAAGATAGACAGCACGCTATTACAAGACATTAAATTACACTGCAGTGTAAATTTGGAGATGCTCCTTATTATTGTGCAAAAAAATTTTAATGGAGCATCATAAGCTACAGCATACAGCTTTAAATAGCTATAATGAATGTAAACAATCGTAACAAAACTGATAATTTAAGGATTATCATATTCCTCCAAGGAAAAGTTGGCCAATGGACTGCCCATTTTCTCTGGTATTAACGAATCTTTCTCTGGGCAATTGTAAAATTGGTTATGGTTAATTATGTACTCGTGGAACGATTTGTGTTTATTTGGTTAATTTACGTCCGAAGCTGTGTTTATACTTAAGGCATTTTTCAATATCTATTTCTGTATTATAAAATCATATTAAATGTTTAAATTCATCAAAAGCGTGTCACTTTTTCAAAAGAAAATTGCTGCTTGCATTTTATGATTTAGTTTAACATGTAACTGATGGAATAAACTAAACTCTGTAAATATTTAAACTTCTCTTTTGTAGATAATTTATTTCTTAGTAAATTTTGTAATTGTTTTTGAACAAAAGCATGCCCTTGTGGAAATCAATCCCAGTTGACAAGGCTATTGTGTCAAAATAAAGATTTTCATTCATTCATTCATTCATTCATCATTGAGGATCCCCCAAATAATTCAGTTTATCATCTTTCTATAAAAAGGTAAATAATGTACATACAAACCTGAACATTGTACACCAGCATCTTCATAATGTTCACAATTATGGTTTCCCCATCCTCTATGTGAACAATTCGATATAATACTTTCATTTCCTACACAAGAAACATCATCCAACCATATTCTTCCACTGCCATAAGGAACATTACCTTGTAAAGCCCTGACAGCATTGTCATAACCAAGTTGTCGACAAACAACTATAGCATCGTCTATATCCCAATCGTCATCACAAATTGTTCCCCATTCTCCATTGTAAAATACTTCTACACGACCTTCGCCAATAGAACTTTTTGGTCCCCGAAGTCTTACAGAGTTAATAACTGTTAAAAAGAGAAAATACAGAGATATTGCAAAACATAGAATTCTCAACTCCGAAATATTCTTAGTTACATGTATACATATAAAGTATCCTAATATGTTAGATGCCATTGTAAAATCTTCTAAGGCGAAATTAATGAATTAAATTAGTAACACAAAATTGATAAAAAATATTACATGAGTACAATATCAAAACGTTTTAGACAAGTAGACACTATTTGACTTTCATGAGTCTAAATAATTTTATATTTAGATCAGTCCTCGTTTCTTTTTGTAATATAAATATCTTATTAACACTTTAACTTGCGAATGTTCCCATTAGTTTTCCATTTAATCATTAGCTTTTATTCCCATATGGCAACACTGCCCCATAACTTGTTGAAACAAGCAAAAAAATAAAAAGTAAGTTGTTCACATAGACTCTTTGCTTACAAAGTGGAAAACTATATCGTATTTTTAAAATAACTGCCGTTTTACTTATTCAGAATACGTTGTTGGTGCTCTCTTGGCATGGCTTTAGCTGAACATTAACGGTCAGTTAAAAACAAATTAAAAATGAATTCTTAAGATAGACAGCATGACATTAAAAGACATAAAATTTCACTGCAGTGTTAATTTGGAGATACTTCTTTTTAATACGCAAAAAAACTCTAATGGAGCTACATAAGCTAAAGCCTGCAGCTTTAAAAAGCCATAATTAATGTAAAAATCGTAACAAAACATATAATATAAGGATTATCACATTCCTCCACGGAAAATTTGGTCAATAGGCGGTCCTTTTTCTCTGGTATTATTTAATATTTTTATGGGCATAGATAAAATAGGTTATGTTTAATTATGTCCTCGTGGAACGAGTTGTGTTTATATTGTTAATTTACGTCCGAAGCTGTGTTTATACTTAAGGAATTTGTAAATATTGTTTCAGTATTTAAAAATCATATTAAATGTTTCGATTAATCATTGAAGATCCTTCAAATAATTCAGTTTATTATCTTTGTAAATAAATGTAAATAATGTAGAAACAAACCTGAACATTGTATACCAGCATCTTCATCATGTGTACAATTATGTGATCCCCATCCACTATGTGAACAACTCGAAATATTATTTTCATTTCCTACACAACGAACTTCGTCTAACCATATTCTTCCACTGCCATGTGGAACATTACCACCTAGTAAAGCCCTGACAGCATAGTCATAACCAAGTTGTCGACAAACTACTTTAGTATCGTTTAAATCCCAGCCATCATCACAAATTGTTCCCCATTCTTCATTGTAAAATACATCCACACGACCTCTGCCAATCGAACTTTCTGGTCCCCAAATTCTAACAGAGTTGATAACTGATAAAAAAGAAAATAAAGAGATATTGCAAAACATAGAAGTATTCACTCCAAAATATTCTAAGTTACATGTTTATATATAAAGTATCCTGTTATGTTGGGTGCCACTGTAAAATATTCTTGTGCGAAATTAATCATACAAATTAGTAACAAAAATTTGATAAAAAAAACTTACATAAGTACAATATCAAAACGTTTTGGACCATAAGACACACTATTTGACTTTCATGAGTCAAAAAAAAAATTTTTATTTAGACCAGTCCTTATTTCTTTATGTAATATAAATAAGTTCTTAACCGGTTAACTTGCGAGCTTTCCCCATTGGTTTCCCATTCAATCATTTCATTTTATTGCAATATGGCAAAACTACCCCATAACTTGTTGATACAGGCAAAAAATAAAGAGTAAATAGTTCACTCATACTCTTCGTTTAAAACATGGGAATCTTTATCGCATTTTTAAAATAACTGTCTTTTTAATTATTGAGAAATATGTTTCTGGTGCTCTCTAAGTATGGCTTTAGCTAAATCTTAACGGTCAGTTATAAACGAATTTAAAAATGAATTCTTAAGATAGACAGCACGCTATTACAAGACATTAAATTACACTGCAGTGTAAATTTGGAGATGCTCCTTATTATTGTGCAAAAAAATTTTAATGGAGCATCATAAGCTACAGCATACAGCTTTAAATAGCTATAATGAATGTAAACAATCGTAACAAAACTGATAATTTAAGGATTATCATATTCCTCCAAGGAAAAGTTGGCCAATGGACTGCCCATTTTCTCTGGTATTAACGAATCTTTCTCTGGGCAATTGTAAAATTGGTTATGGTTAATTATGTACTCGTGGAACGATTTGTGTTTATTTGGTTAATTTACGTCCGAAGCTGTGTTTATACTTAAGGCATTTTTCAATATCTATTTCTGTATTATAAAATCATATTAAATGTTTAAATTCATCAAAAGCGTGTCACTTTTTCAAAAGAAAATTGCTGCTTGCATTTTATGATTTAGTTTAACATGTAACTGATGGAATAAACTAAACTCTGTAAATATTTAAACTTCTCTTTTGTAGATAATTTATTTCTTAGTAAATTTTGTAATTGTTTTTGAACAAAAGCATGCCCTTGTGGAAATCAATCCCAGTTGACAAGGCTATTGTGTCAAAATAAAGATTTTCATTCATTCATTCATTCATTCATCATTGAGGATCCCCCAAATAATTCAGTTTATCATCTTTCTATAAAAAGGTAAATAATGTACATACAAACCTGAACATTGTACACCAGCATCTTCATAATGTTCACAATTATGGTTTCCCCATCCTCTATGTGAACAATTCGATATAATACTTTCATTTCCTACACAAGAAACATCATCCAACCATATTCTTCCACTGCCATAAGGAACATTACCTTGTAAAGCCCTGACAGCATTGTCATAACCAAGTTGTCGACAAACAACTATAGCATCGTCTATATCCCAATCGTCATCACAAATTGTTCCCCATTCTCCATTGTAAAATACTTCTACACGACCTTCGCCAATAGAACTTTTTGGTCCCCGAAGTCTTACAGAGTTAATAACTGATAAAAAGAGAAAATAAAGAGATATTGCAAAACATAGAATTCTCAACTCCGAAATATTCTTAGTTACATGTATACATATAAAGTATCCTAATATGTTAGATGCCATTGTAAAATCTTCTAAGGCGAAATTAATGAATTAAATTAGTAACACAAAATTGATAAAAAATATTACATGAGTACAATATCAAAACGTTTTAGACAAGTAGACACTATTTGACTTTCATGAGTCTAAATAATTTTATATTTAGATCAGTCCTCGTTTCTTTTTGTAATATAAATATCTTATTAACACTTTAACTTGCGAATGTTCCCATTAGTTTTCCATTCAATCATTTGATTTTATTCCCATATTGCAACACTGCCCCATAACTTGTTGAAACAAGCAAAAAAAAAAAATTAAATTGTTCACATAGACTCTTCGCTTACAAAGTGGAAAACTATATCGTATTTTTAAAATAACTGTCTTTTTACTTATTCAGAAATACGTTTTTGGTGCTCTCTTGGCATGGCTTTAGCTGAACATTAACGGTCAGTTAAAAACAAATTAAAAATGAATTCTTAAGATAGACAGCACGACATTAAAAGACATAAAATTTCACTGCAGTGTTAATTTGGAGATACTTCTTTTTAATATGCAAAAAAATTCTAATTGAGCTAGATAAGCTAAAGCCTGCAGCTTTAAAAAGCCATAATTAATGTAAAAATCGTAACAAAACATATAATATAAGGATTATCACATTCCTCCACGGAAAATTTGGTCAATAGGCGGTCCTTTTTCTCTGGTATTACTTAATATTTTTATGGGCATAGATATAATAGGTTATGTTTAATTATGTCCTTGTGGAACAAATTGTGTTTGTTTAGTTATAAATCCATACCCTGGCACGAGTTACATTCTCCTGAATATCCTTCCATACACGTGCAGTATAATGATCCATTAATATTACGATAGTAAGTGTTGGGTCCACATAAAGGAAGTCGAAAAGTGTTTGTCGCTATATAGAATAATAAAATTAAAAATAAAATCAAGTATGGATTTCAAAAGAAAACATGTTCTTTCTCAAAGAACACAATTTGTCATTCAGTATCCACTATGACGTACCCAGCTAGGAAATTTGTGATGTATCTTTGGTGTTCACGAATATCGTAAAAACAAAACAATTAAATAAATGTTGAAAATTTACAGAGTATGAACAAATTTGCTAGCTGTTCGGGATACTATAAAGGATGTATCTAAAGAAGTTAGATAATTAAAAAATGTTCAGGAAATTATCAATTGATCAATATTTCTAACAAAATGTGCCAAAGCTCATGTATTTTGGCATTGCCTTGTCTTGATTATTTAAAAGTAAAATGAATTAAGATTTAATCTCGAAAACCATGAGAGTACTTCGTAATTGCCTCACATTGAACTGCATGCAGAAAGAAAATGAAACTCTGTTTGAACTCTGTTTTGCAATGTACTAAATATTTAGAAGATTTGATAAATATTAAGCTCACTTCACAACATGCTCAAATTGGACGTTTTTGTCTTTCATTCTATTTTCATGAATTTTTTTCTTATTTAAAACTGATTACAAGCCAGAGTGATTGTTGAAATGATGTAAGAAACAATAAAGATATAAATTTAACACCCAACAAATTTGGCAAGAATAGACAAACGGCAAAAACATCCAGATTAGACACTTTGCACTTTGAACTTAATGTTTATCAAATTTTCTATAATTTTGGAAGGAAGAACAACCGTTTAATAAGGCATTGTAACTTTAAACTTTTTAACGTCTTTCAATTTTAAGTACATTAGCGTGAGAGTTTTTGCAATTCTTAGATTATTATGTGAATAAGTAAATATTTAACTACCGTTTGAGTCAGGAGTGATACTGTGTATAGCTACAGCCAAATCAAGATAACCGTTGTTTACAGGAAGAAAATATTTACGGCTCGTACGTTGATCTGTTGTGTTATGGACACTAACGACACTTCGTCCGACACTAGTTATGATATAAATGGAATCTTTAAATACTGCCATGGGAGATCCTGAAGTTCCAAAATCAATTACATCATGGGAGTAGTAATCACAAGAAAAAACATTTCCGTTTGAAACTCGCCAATAAATTTTCTCTTTAGCCATGTCAAGCGTTAGATCATGTGCTATTGACTGAAGTGAAACTGAAAGAATATGATGTTTATTTGCAGTCTTGTTCCATAACCATAAGAAACGTTCTGTACTTTCTGCCAAGAATAGATACCTTAATAAAAATATTTGTTTTGTACATTAGTTTTCTCTATACGTAATGAAATACATAAACAATAAACAGACTAATATATACATAAAAGGAAAGATAGAATATTTTTTTAGTTTAGACAAAGATGTTGTCAAAGTATTCAGAACTACTTTCATATAAAGACGGTTTAATGGAACATATTCATAAAATTTGATATTATAGCAACATAAAGCTATTGTAGCTAACAGGAAAAGATCATCTTTATCATTTGAAATCCCTCGTTTGAAAACCGAACTAAAATATATGAAGTAATTAAATATTGCATGTGATTCAGAGCATAATAAATGTAATATGTCATTTTTATTCACATAACTTCTGTAACAATTGGTATTGTTTGAGATTATTGTCGGAATGAGTAATGCTGTAGTTTGGAGTGGCTGCTGAATGAATTGTGTTGGTAATTGATAATGCTAAAAATTACCTGATGCGTGGAAATTTTGTTGGAATTGAAAATTTGGTGTTGGTAAATGATATGCACCATTTAATGTAGATATAAATTTAAGAAAGCTTTGTCATTTCAGGTTTAAGCTTTCTTAATTTTTCAGTTTCATCTTGCATGAAAAGTAGCAGCTCCTTGGATGGATCATCGTCTACAAATGTCTTGAAAAGAGCTATAGCTTCACAAACATTGTCTTTTGTTGATACTTTTTTTCAGTTTGTTTGGACAAACGATTTTTTACAACTATCTTAACCTTCTCTTTTTAATTGTCAAATTTCTTCATTGTTTTTATGAAAAATTAGAAAAAATTGATACTGGAGCTAGCGCTATTGTATCATTTGAAGATGATTATTCTATTGCCATGTCATGTTCGTGTTTTTAAGATTCTCTTGATTAGACAAGCTGCAAAAACTGCTTGAACACTATGGCCCTTACTTTATCCTTACTTTATCGAAAATGTTTGATGCAACTGGCAGTTTTAATTATCATCGCAGCATATTTGCATTCTCTTACACATTTCTTAAATGTATTACTCATTTGAGTAACAGTAAAGTCCATGTCTTCTTGTCGTTCATTTCACCTTGCCCCGAACTCTTTAAAAACTTTCTCGTATATACTAAAGTTCTTTTGGTTTTTTGTGTTCGTGAAAATTAATTTTTTCTTGTAATATGATAAAAATTAATGCCCAACATAAAGTTTTAATTTGAGCCATAGAAATAGACCAAAATTTGTAAAATGGAATTTATACCGACGTTTCGTCCTTACTCAAGACATATTCAGTCAAATTATAATTTATAATGAGATATTAAAACAAGATATTGTATTTACAAAAGGTGTTAAATTACGTATTAAGGAGGCGGTGCAAAATGGAATACATGATAAAGAAGTTGAGAAGTAAAATATACTGACGCTAAGAGAGGTTAAGTGCAATGGAACTTTCTTGAACGATGAGTGAAGACTTGTATTTATTAATTAGAAGGCTCTCATGAATGGAGAGTTCATAGGAATCGTTAGAAGAGGAAATTTTTAAATTTGTAAATTAATTATAACATATTCAGAAAGTTCTCGCTTCACAGGCTTTTCAGACAATTTCTTTTTAATCTCTAAAGTGATTATTATCTTCAGATTCATCATCAGTTGAGCAACTACAGATCTAACGTTTGCATCAATTACACTAAGAAACACTGCATGAACTAAAGGTATTGGAACGATTTTCCAATCCCGTGATTTGATTGGATGTGTGATTGGATTTATTGCAGGGTAGTGTGCAGACACTTAATTTGCAACTCTTGACTTTTCAATATACTCCGCCATTCAATGCAAGTTAAAAGAAGGCTTGAAAAACTATAAACTTGATATACTGATTTTTTTCTAAATTGCCACATTTTTTGAAAACTAAAATTCTTTTTTATATTTTTGATGTAACTACGTGGGAATGTGCGCAGTTTTTTTATCTTCAATAAAAAACGAAAGGTTGAAGTTTCTTACGTTCACCACCTTCGTGAATTTTTTAAAACTTTATTGCTATTTCGTATTGAGATTGTTGCACAGTATATGAAAGGGCACAGCAAAGCAACAAACAATGCTCCCAATCTGTTGAAATCTTTTGTGTAGGGCATATCTTATTAAGCATATGATTACCATGGAGGCCTCAAGCAAATTGCATTTTCTGCTAAAGAAAAGCCCTCTTAGGTGGCCAGCCGAAGCCAGTAATCTTATTAAATGTACAACAGCAAGTTGCACAGTGAAGTTGGACTACTTTTTTGTTTTTGGTTGTGGCAAACCAATATTCTGTGAGTATTTGACTAAAGTTTCATCGGTAAAATAATTATTTAATATTTATTGCTGTTTCTATCGGTCTGTTTTATTTTATTTAACGACTTCGTCAATTATAAACATTGATCAGTCCGTTGTTACATATTTCTCAAAGCTTTTTGGTTGCTCAACATAAATATCGCTGTCGATTTTTGCAATTTCAGGATCTGCATGTTATTTTCTACTGCATGTGTGCTGAATAATCACACGAGCTGAGCTCATCCTTTCAGTTGGTTTGAAATGCCTCATAGTCACGCAATAAAATATTGCGTGACTATGAGGCATTTTATTGAAAAGCCGTCGAAATATATGACGTTTGTTTCTTTATACACAAAAAAATACTTAATATTTGCTCCCTTGGGTAAAAGCGAGTTTTGTTTTCCCTCGAAAATCAATATTTTTTTTTATTCTTGTACCTCTAAATAACATGCCATAATACGGACTTCAAAAATTCAACTTTTCTATTAAATTAAAATGCCGTCTCTAATAATAAAAAATCTTACCTTACTTAAGAAAACCCTCCAATAGATTGACATTGATTACGCTTACAAGTAAATAAAAAAATTTCAATATCGCCTTACCCATGTTTTGAGTCAAATGCAATGCTGGAAAATTGTAAGCTTGGTTGAAGCCTCATAACACTTGTAATTTTCGTTTTCAAATGAATTTGGTAGATAATGTTCGTGGAGTCAATGTAAAAGATACGACGACCAATCCAGTCAACTGTAATATCATGAACAAAAACATTTTTCGCAAAAACTTCGTTTCTAGTTAAGTCAAAATTTCCCCGTTTGATGTCTTTGTCATCAATGTAGTAAAGCACATTCTCAACTACATCAATTTCTATGTCATTATATTTTGATGAATGGTCAAATTTATTCTTACTGGATCCATTAATAGTGCTGACATGAATATCTCCAGTAATAGAATCGACAGAGTATACTTTATCGAAGCTCATAATAATCAAATATGGCTTTGGATAAACATCTAAATAAATAATAAAAACTATAAGTAACAACGATGCGAGTGGATTCAAAAAATGCAAATTTTTATAGACTTTATGATCATAAAATTTTGTGAAAGACCAGAATAAGTATTTTCAGAAAGAATTTTTCACTGTAGAAATATTACTAATAACTGAAATTAGATTGGCTGCATAACTTCTACCTATTATTATTGAATATTGTTTTTGGTGCTATGAACAAGAAACTATGAAAATTTGTCAAATTCAATGAATATACCTTTGTAGAAACACATTTCTGTTTGCATTTGCATCATTTCTTTGTTGTATTGTTTTACTTCCTTGCATGCAGTTGTGTTATCGTCATTGCCATTTTTATCAACGCAAGTTTCCATCCATTCTTTCACGTTTTCTGTTAATGTCTCTAAGCTTTTCTTGCAGATTGATATGTCGTCATTACCATTTACTATTTGTACACTAATAGACAGTATTATAAGAGTCCCAAGAAAGACTTTTGTTGAGTTTGATATCATCTTTATTTCCTATTTGTTAGAAGATGGATGATTATTAATTTCTTTAAAGCTTTCGTAGCAAAACATTTACATTTTTTATGAAAGGCTTATCATCAATATAATCATATAATCAGTTTGTTTGTAACTTTTGGGGATGTATAAATCAAGTATTGATTTCTATAATTATGTAACATTTTAACTTCCTTCTCCAAAAGTATTTCCACGTTTGCTTTCAGAAAATTGATGATGATTGAATATTGTTGCAATAGATTAGGCAAATTGTTCATTATAACGACTCATGCTTACAACAATTCATATAAGTAGGTTTTACCAGCATAGAAAGTTTTTTGAATAAATAGATATAAGGTTTCTAGGAAACGAAAGCATAGAAAGAAATAATACATTTTAATGTCCACTATAAGGAAATGACGCAAATTATGAAATTCACCAAGAGCAGTTTACAAAAAATTTAAAATCGGTTGATTTCAAATTTGCTTTTGTTAACTCAGTTTACCAGATGAATGGGAAAAACGTATTGTTAACTAAGCCAGCAAAATTAAATGCAAAATAGTCTGTTGCTTAGTGTTTAATAGACTCGTTTGTCTCTGTAACTACATGCCGTCTAGTTACAGAAAGGGAGGCCCTTTAAGCAATACATGATATTCTGCTTTACAACATCTGTTAGTCGTATAAAGAAGTTCGACTCTCCTAATTATATAAGTTCTGAATTAAATGAAATTTATAAGCATTTTGACAGAGCTGCTAAAGTAAAGAAAGTCTAAAAGCTAAATAGAGGAATGCAACTTTGCAGTATTAAAAATTCCTACTTCTTCAAATATTTTGTTTCAATATTCTTGCAATATTGAATGATTGTTGCAGAAGAAGCAAGAAACATAGAACAAACAAGAACAAACAAGAGCCAAGAAATGTATCATTTGTTCTGCATGTACTTCTTGCTCTTTATAATGACTTCGGTATTGATGTTTGATGATGATTTACGCCATTTTAATTTGTTGATCTATGTACCTCTCTTTCTTTATCATTTCCTTCAATCATAAACTACAGTTTTAATGTCCAATCAAGTATTCTTTATCACATATGCATTCAAGTTTTAGCTTACTATTTCCTATGGCGTATCAATGTAATTATGATTTAATACAATTCCAGACATCCCTAATTATCAATTAGTATAACTTTATCGTTGGTTGTGATCAATCAATTCGTTTTTCTTTTCATCATAAGGATAAATATGAAATGATAAAGAGATTTGCGAAACGGTAAAATTTTTTAAAGAATTTTAGACTAGTCAAATTACCACATGGCAGCTATGTATATATATAATGCATGCTGCGCTACCCTAAATTACAGAAAATGCTTAAAAAAACATACAAAAATATTTCATAAAGCTTTAAGTATTTTATAAGATAAAGATTGTGTTAGATTATCTGTTGGATTACGTATAAGCATGACTATGATAAATGAAATGTATGTTCTTAATAAGGAAGTGAAATCCATAGGAGCTATTGTTCTTGCATTATGTTATAAACTCTGAATTTTAAGTTTTCTTTATGTTTTCTTTGCTTACCATTGAAGAGGAAATTTGGCTATCAATGAAATTTCTTCTTCGAATTCTGATAAGTTATTTTCTATCCTTCTCAAACAGCAGCTTAGAAAAAATGTAACTGAAACAAAACTTGTCGTGTCTGAAAGTGCTAGTAATATTGGCTTTTTGAATTTTGACATCAACACAAGACGAGTACTTTTCTGTGGACGGGGACACAAATTTTCATGATTTTTCATTATATTTTGGGATGAAGAGCCATAATTGCTGATATTTAGGGTCAGAAAAAATATGCAACAAAAATATTGTTTCAGCAAGTCCAAGAAATACCATTTACATTGAAAATAACAGACCAAATTATTTTAATTCCTTATAACAATACCCCGGGAAAAAAATGTTTATTTTCACGTTATTCAAATTGGTCAAGTATTTCAAGTGTCTCTGCAATCTAAAAGAAAAATATGCACTGCAGATGTTAGTTTCTGTTCATAGATAAGATACTAGAAGCCAAAAAAGAGCATTGTCTATAAACAACATTTGTTCAATTTTTAGAGTTCATTATATTATGTTTTATCCATTTACTACTTAACCCAACATGAAACTTTCTAAAGTACATCATTTTCAAACAAGGCTAGTTTCTTAGATGATTATCTTTATAGATGAACTATATACGTGACGGTGACACAAATTTTCATGATTTTTATATATATTTGGGATAAAGAACAATAATTGCAGAAATTTAGTGTCAGAAAAAATATGCAACAAAAATATTGTTTCAACAATTCCGAGAAATATCATTTAAATTGAAAATAACAGACCGAATTACTTTAATTTCAAATAAAAACACCCCGTGAAAAATATGTTTATGTGGACGTTATTCAAATTGGTCAACTATTTCAAGTGTCTCTATAAACTAAAAAAAAATGTGCACTGCAGATGTTAGTTTCCGTTAATAGATAAAATACTACAAAGCCAAATAAGGAGTATTGTCTAAAAGCAATTTTTGTTCAATTTTTATAGTTCATTATAATATGGTTTACCCCCTTTTTACTTAACCTAACAAGAAACTTTCTAAAGTATATCAAATTGAAACAAGGCTGGTTTCTTAGGTAATTATCTTTATACATCCCATTTGGCATGATTTTAATTTCTCATGTTTTTATTATATTTAATTCATTTCAACGTATTCATTCCCTTTCCTCTCTCAAAAATGCTGAAAATAAGGACAAAAAAGACACATTAATGTTGTAAACCCTCCCCCCTTAAACATTTTCAGAGCAAAATTTATGAATTACATTATTCATGATATACATGATATTCTGTTTACAACATCTGTCTGTCGTAAAGAGAAGCTCGACTCCATAATTATATAAGTTCTGAATTGAATGAAATTTCTGAGCATTTTGACAGAACTGTCAAAGTAAAAAAAGTCTGAAGAACTAAATATAAGAATGCAACTTTGCAATATTGAAAAATTCTTACATCTTCAAATATTTTGTTTCAGACAGTTAAAAAGCGTTTTCCATCTTCAAAAATGGTCTTGTAATATTGAATAATTTAGCAGAACAAACAAGTGCCAAGACATGTATCGTTTGTTCTGCATATATTTCTTTCTCTTTAAAATGGCTTCTGTATTTCTGTTTGATGATGATTTGCCCTATTTCAATTTGTTGAATTATGTACCTCTTTCTCTTGATTATTTCTCTCAATCCTAAATCTTAGTTTCAATGACTAATCAAATATTCTTTATCATACATGCATTCAAGTTTTAGTTTACCATCATTCTCATGTAAAAACGTAAAACACTTTGCAAAAATTTCATAATTCTTAAATGTCTATGATAGTTTAAAAAAATTTTTTTGTTATCTGTATTTAGACTAAAAATACTTAATGATTGTTGCTCTGAATATTTTTGATGTAGCTACTATTTCCTCTGGCGTATCAATGTAATTATGATTTAATACATTTCCAGACATTCCTAAATATCAATTAGTAGAACTTTATCGTTGGTTGTGATCAATCAATTCGTTTTTGTTTTCATCATAAGGATAAATATGAAATGATAAAGAGATTTGCGAAACGGTAAAATTTTTTAAAGAATTTTAGACTAGTCAAATTGCCAGATGGCAGCTATGTATATATGATGCATGCTGCGCTACCCTAAATTACAGAAAATGCTTAAAAAAACATACAAAAATGTTTCATAAAGCTTTAAGTATTTTATAAGATAAAGATTGTGTTAGATTAACTGTTGGATTACGTATAAGCATAACTATGATAAATGAAATGTATGTTCTTAATAAGGAAGTGAAATCCATAGGAGCTATTGTTCTTGCATTATGTTATAAACTCTGAATTTTAAGTTTTCTTTATGTTTTCTTTGCTTACCATTGAAGAGGAAATTTGGCTATCAATGAAATTTCTCCTTCGAATTCTGATAATTTATTTTCTATCCTTCTCCAACAGCAACTTAGAAAAAATGTAACTGAAACAAAACTTGTCGTGTCTTAAAGTGCTAGTAATATTGGCATTTTGAATTTTGACATCAACACAAGACGAGTACTTTTCTGTGGACGGGGACACAAAATTTTTGATGATTTTTCATTTTATTTTGGGATGAAGAGCCATAATTGCTGAAATTTAGTGTCAGAAAAAATATGCAACAAAAATATTGTTTCAGCAAGTCCAAGAAATACCATTTACATTGAAAATAACAGACCAAATTATTTTAATTCCTTATAACAATACCCCGGGAAAAAAATGTTTATTTTGACGTTATTCAAATTGGTCAACTATTTCAAGTGTCTCTACAATGTAAAAGAAAAATATGCACTGCAGATGTTAGTTTCTGTTCATAGATAAGATACTACAAGCCAAAATAAGTATTGTCTATAAGCAACTTTTGTTCAATTTTTAGAGTTCATTATAATATGGTTTACCCCTTTTTACTTAACCTAACATGAAACCTTTCCAAAGTACATTATATTCATACAAGGCTAGTTTCTTAGGTAATTATCGTTATACATCCCATTTCACATGATTTTAGTTTCTCATGTTTTTAATATAGTTAGATCATTTCAACCTATTCATTCCCTTTCCCCTCTCAAAAATGCAAAGAATAAGGACAAAAAAGACACATAAATGTTGTGACCCCCACCACCCCTCCCCCTCCGTAAACATTTTCAGAGCAAAATTTACATTTTCCACTTAAATTTTCATAACTTACAATCATCATACAGGAAAGTGGTTTTTCATTTTCACCGAATGCAGAAAATACAGATAAAACCTGCACAAACACCACGGTGGTAAACCACGGTGGTTTTATCAGGTGGTCACAAACACGGTGGTTTTATCACCACGTGGTGATAAAACACACACACGTTTTATCACCACGTTTTATCACCACGTGGTGATCACACGCACACACACGTTTTATCACCACGTTTTATCACCGTGGTTTTTTATATGCGAAAATACAGATTAAACTGCTCCTCATCGGTTCTTAGTTCTTGAACCAAGTGCAGAAAATCTCCTTGTACTCTCCTTTGCCTGTTTATTGACGAGCCCATCATCTTTTCATTTTATTATTTTTTCCCGTTTTTCAACCTCTTCCAGCTCGTACAATATGCAAACAGATGCTAGTAACTTAGCCTGATGACTAGACGCCATGTTGATAGTCGCAATGTGGTCGCCATACTCGTTTTTGCATGTGTGTTTCTGACGTTCAAGCGACTAACGCGCGCATCAATTCGCTTTAGTCCCGCGACCAAAGCGACTGCACAGTGTGTTTCAGTGTGTTGTAAATTATGTTAGCGAGTATGGGGGCTAAGGAGGAGTACATTGAAGCCCCCCCATCGGTTTGTTTAAAAAATTTCATTGTCGAAAGAAAAAGCGCTTTTAATGCAACAGTCAATAATAAGTTTTTTAAGAGTTCTTTCCTCAAGTTTAGTTAAAATTTGATTTTCTCAAAAATTTCTTTCCAAAATTATTTTTATTGCTCTGTTCAAAGGCACGTTGGTAAATAAAGATTCGACGTCAAACGAAACGAATTGATAGCCTTCAATAAATTTTTAGGAATAATGTGGATAGAGTTTACGGCAACGAACGAATCGTTAAGAGTAAATTCATTAGAAGCGAGAGGATTGAGTAGTGTTGAGAGAATATTTCCTGGGTTATAGTGTGGTATGTTAGTACCACCCACTTCACACTTCCGTTGGAATGATGTGACATTCATATCAGTAGAGCGTCAGTTCTCTTGTAAATATAGTCTTGACGATGAACGTGTAACAAATTCAAAGTATAATTATTCAAATAAAAAATTGTCTTGTTTTCTTCCCAAATATTGAGTTAAAAATGAACTTTTTGTTCGGAGTAAGCTTTATTTTTTTTATTATATCGTTACTTTGCGTGCGTTTTTGTTTATAACCGACCCCCGCGATCCCGACCATCACGATCCCGAACGTCACGATCCCTTTCTCGGCGACGATCATGTCTATCGCGATCTCTATCACGGCCACGGTCTCGTTCACGATCACGCCTTGAACGGTCACGATATTCACCACCACGATCACGTTCATCTCGCTCGCGATCCCTAAAAAAATAGTAAAATCCATTTTGGAAATTTGACAATAATATAAATTGAATTTAAAATATTCGGGACTGCTGGTTTTTAGTTTTCCTAAGGTTCCGTACAAGTTGCACATGTTGAAATGCAAATGTCAATACTTGTCTACTTAAAATTTTAATGAAATGAAACACGTGGTTTTCATAATAATTGCATAGTACAAACATTGAAAAGCGAAAATTTTAACGGTTAAAAAAATTCTTTCCTTTAGAATACCACATTACCCGACCAGTAACTTTAAAAACCAGCCTGAAGTAAAGACTGCAAAATCCATAGAGCAATGGAAAGTTGGAGCAATCTAATTGCGCCAGAATAAAAGTTCCACATACGCTCTGACTGGTGAACCCCTTGTAAACCAAGCACATAATCAATGCTACTTCGCGAGTGTAAAATGGTAGCTATTAAACAGCCGATAAATTCCGTTCTAGATCGCAATTTTAAAATGCCCAAGAGGAATTTGAAGAAAAAGTGTTGCTTTATATGAATCTTTGCTTTTTATATTTATTTACTCAAAAACGTAGCTCACCAAAGGCTTCAAACAAAGTGCAAATTTCTCAATCCTTTTGTTTACATTTTCGCGTTTTGCGAGTTCTGATTGGCTAATTTTTAAAACGTAAACTAACCTATGATTGGCTCAGAACGAAACTCCCCCTTGTTCGTATATTGTAAACGTTTGGTAATATTCTTCAAAAATCGATGCAATTTGCAATTAAGGTCTAAACGACAGTTAAGATCTTAAATCTAAATGACAGTTATTACATTTGTCGCCCCGCATAAACAAAAGAAATTTTTAAGTACTCTCTGCGACACAATTGGAACATTAATTTAAACAAACAGAACATCCGTAACATCGGCGAATTTTCAGACTGACGGATCCGACTGTCGAAAGCTCGCTTTGTATGTGCTCACACGATCCATTTTTTGTGATCCGACTAATCGGATAGTGTGAACGGGCCTTAATGCGGGGAAAAAATCACTTGATCACGTTACATCATGGTTAACTATGGGATTAATCTTTTGCTGAACAATAATTTTCAAACCACAATAAAAATAGCACTAAAACAAGTAACTGAATTACGATTATGGCAAATCATTTACAGCTAACGAACATTCATCATACCTGTCAAAATTTTCGACGCGGCCAGAATGCTTTATGTTTGCTTCAGGAGCACCATTTCGTGTGCCACCTAGCCCTCCACCTTGATAGAAAGTCAGAAAGACGTAACTTATAGCACAAAAATATGAAATTGAAATATACCAAGTGTGTAGCAGCAGTCCCTTTCTAGCCCATAAAAAGAACTCACGAACTTATATGAGCCCAGGGCTAACAGATAAAAATTTAGGATACTAAAATACACGTTCCTACTTATGGCTTGAAATCCTTCCTAAAATTTAGGATTGACATTGATTGATTATTTCCTAAAACTTAGATTGATACCCCAATTATTTTACATTTTGTTCGCAGTGACAGTTTCCTTCCACTCGTTGATAAATAAATTTTTTCCAAAAATCACCATCTTATTTACCTAAACGTCGAGGTTTCCAGTTCTTCACTGTTCTTCCTCTTTCCACATCAACTACTATACGCCTGCCGTCAATCTTCTTACCGTCAGCATGTTTATAAGCGGCTACAATGGTACGAAACAACTAAGGACTAACTCAAACAAACACCAAAAAAACCAAACAACTGCCTAGTACATAGCTTATAAGGTAGGCAGGTGGATACACCGAGACCAGAAATCGACAACACTTGAAGATAAACCGACCAATCAACCTTACCCCATATTTGCTTACTGTAGCGAAAAATATTGGTAGCAAACATCGAGAAACAGCTTTGTATGATTTATTTCAGTCGAGGTTTGCATCACGTAGGCTGGACGGTAAAAATAGGTACGAAATGCGTACATGTGGGTAGCCTATCAAGTGCATGGCTAGTAAATGAAGTAGATTTAATGAATATAGTTCAAATAAGATTGCATATTTAATACTATTTAAATAAAACTTGTTCACGATTTGGAAATGTTTTATAGTTACACGACCCATATATTTATTTAACTCTTTCTGCTTTTTTCGAGACTGTAGCTTAGCTTGAATTCCACGTGACCGGGCTCAATTTATTTTGACGAACGCTGGATCGTTGTTGACATGCTTGACTTTTATGGTATAAAATATAATTTGTTTGGGATCAAAACCGAAGCTTATAAAATTTGTATAAAATGGCGCCGTTACTTGACTTATATCATAACCTGTAAGTCATTTCACACTATTTCGAATCACAGGTAAACGGAGAATATATAAGAGCCGCCTATCGAAAACACCGTCGTAATTATTCCGATATAGGTAAAATAAAAATTGCTTCTGAAGACAAGGGGAATACCTCAACTTTAAAATGGCAAATACTCCATACTTACAAAACACATATACTTACACAAACATGATTCAGAGTTCTTATTAACTTGTCCAAACTTTTCATTAATTCATTCAAAAAAATTATTCACTTCGAATTGAGTGAAATTGGGGACGACTTTTCCAAGGGGATATTTCAATACTTGGAGGAAGTTTTGAAGTCAAAGAGAAAGCTAGCATCGCCTATGTATATTCGAATGTATAATTTTTCATAATCTTATACTGTAGTAGACAAGCTTAGCTTTCAAAATTTAATCGAAATTGATCACATCACTTTCTATTTCGCAACACAGTGCTATAGTACGAGAGATTTAACATTACTTAGATTTGGACTTAAGTCAAGTGAAGCTACACTTTGTGCATTTTAAACACATTGTACGCAGTGCCAAAAATAGGGCATTGTAGGTTTGTAAAACAGCAGTTTTGGTGAGTGGAATTGAAATTTATAAGTTAGCATTGCAAGAGCTATTAAAACGTATTTTTCGTCATCAGAAATTTGAATTTTTGCAAAACTATTTGCCTCTTTTTGAGTAAACAATATTTTCTTTGTTTTAAAAGCATTCGAATGTAATACGAACCTATACCCACCAAAATACCCACCAGTTAAAATGAAACATTTCAAATGATCAAGTAGTGTTAGCCATGGCATAGGAGCGAGCAATCGTCTGTTGCCATTCACTTGGAAATATCGACAGTATTTGCACTGCAATGATTTAATAATAGCAGCATATTACTTTGATTGCATTGGAATTGAAAGTGTTGGAAACACAACCGGAAAAAAATGGTGGTAGATATCGATGGCATTGCAGTGAGAAAATTATTAAAAACGTGATAAAAAAATCGGATTTTGTTCCAACAACAGCATCGTACTAACCAGGCTGTGTTCAACGACTTACCATTACAGACAACTTACCACAACACGGTCATTTAGAAAAATAAACGATTTCGAAACTTTGCGCTCATTAAAGAACTAAAATTGTTCATTACAAAACAAATGGTAGAACTTGTAATGGTAGAACTTGTAATGGTAGAACTTACTATGCATGTCCCTTTCATGTTCAAACTCGACAAAACAATAACCACGAGGTTTTCCTGTTGTAGAATTGGTCACCATTTGAATCTACATGCGGAGAAGATACAGACAATCATAAAAATCACTCAAAGTTCTTATCCTTGAAGACAACTTATTGCTTTCAATAAGCCAAAAACACTTCCTTATAAAACGTCATGTCCTAAAAACAAGTTGACCATATTTTATAAACCGAAAATTTGATCTTCGTGCATTTTTTAGAGCTCAAAGTCGGTGATGATTTGCCTGACCTTAACATCAAAAAAACTAGGGCGAATGTCTAGATCTGACGTCATATCGGGAACCCGTTCTAAGAAAACACTGTATTTTACACATAATTTCCTCAAAAGCATAGCTATATTGTTGCATTTGCCACGTGTATGACATCTTGTGTCGTGGATGTTCAAATACATCTAATTTTAAACAAAACGCATCAGATGAATTCCCGATGTGACGTCAAAATAACATTAGTTGCCAGTTTTTATTCTGGCGGTCAAATAATGAAAATGGTCAATTTTTCAACTTGGAGTGCGAAAATATCCAGCAAAATCATATTTTAAAAGTACTCTGAACTATTTAAATGGCAGAAATGCAAAACACGATATAGGCACTTTAAGTACACTGACCGATTTTACAGGACCATAAACCTCCATCTCTCTCCAAGATTATCGTATCAAAACCTTTCAGATACATTCATAAACATACCAGGTCTCAAAACAACGACAGAAACGTCCACAGCCGCAAATGAATGAGATATCTAAACATGTCTATTTGGAAAAAACTCGTCTTTTACATTAAACAAGTATTAACGAAGGTGCTTTTACGCAATTATGTAAACATGTTTGTAGACGAGAAGGACAAAGTTCAAGTTGGCGAAGTCCTTAAAACGATTGTTGGTGTCTGAATAGGCTAACATTCCGACAAGCTGTGAGTAGTCATTTCTGAGTTAAGCAAGGAGTAACTTTTAGAAGTAATCAACGTTTGGCTATGAAGAAGAATGCCGCCAAATTTATCGGAATACCAACAGTCTATAAAGATCCTTGTAACAATACTCCCTGGTTCGAACATTCACTTTAGGCACAACTTGCACCATAGAAGGTGAAAAGATAATTTTTTGAGAAAACAAACTCTCCTGTTGATGTTTCAAGCTGTAAAGTTGTTACCATGCATCGCACGACTGGAGTACTTGGAAAGACGTAAAAATAAGGTAGGTCAAAATGACCGGTAACGTAAACAAACCGGTCAACAAGCTTTTTGGGGCGGTCATTGCCGTTGACCGACCGTTATAGTGAGCTCTCGATAACCTTAACTATACATACATGTAATGGTGGGTGTAAATCACTAAAAAAACCTGGTTACATACGGTATGCATATAACGAATAATTAAAACAATTAACAATGTACTCATCTAATTAAGGGGCTGTTCATATGAGCCCGGCTACACGGGATTCATCGAGGCGTTAATTGATTTTGAGGCATTGAAAGGGTGCAAAACTTCAAGCTTAAAGATTACAGCTGTTTGCTAAGTGCCACAAGCCATTCCTGTTGAAATTCTCAAATTAGGCCAAACTGGTTGTTTCAATTTTAAATGTTTTGCATACTTATTAAATCAAAATATAGTGAAGTTGCTCTAGAAGATTTATCTAATGACACATAAGAATAGAATTGTTTCCATTTGCCAAAATCAATTAACGCCTCACTGAATCCCAGTTAGCTGGGCTCGTATGAACAGCCCCGAAGTAATGCTCAACTCCTATTCCTAAAAAATATTGCTTACCAGTCTCCCAACAAATAAAGTTTTAAATGCATCCGTGACTGATTTTGTGTGAGGATCCCCTAAAATAATTAAAATAAATATCATACAGTGCGTAAATTTCACAGTTTTTATGATGTTGAGTTTTGTCCCCTCTTAGTGGAGTACAAACCACTAAAACACTAGTGACTTTGTCCATCTTTCGTGGAGTGTTAAGAGTCAGTGGCAAATGATTTTGTTGCATTGCCTGACAAATTTTGGTATTAATACAGCTTATTCCTGTTTTAGTTGACTTAAAGGCAATATAGTTAAGCTTTTTTTTAAATTATATTGGTACAAAAATACAGGTATGTTCACAACGCACTTCATTTTGTCAATGTTAAAGGTTCAGTGCTAAGTTCTAGTGAAAAGTAAACATCACATAAGATTTATTTAATCACTACTCTTCACCAACAGCCTGCAACATAAAATAAAACAATTTAGAACATTTATAACAATTTAGGATCAACTTACATTCTTCTGCAGCTTTCTCCAAATCCGCTTTGTTTTTATCAATTCTTTCACATTTCTATTTTCAAAAAATACAACATGTAAGCTGCAGCTCTAGTTAAATATTTTACCATCAGCCACCACCATCACTTATTGTATACTAGATATATATATATATTATGTTATAAATTAACAACTGTTTATTCTGACAACTGATCCTCTCACAAGTTTATTGAACTTCTTTAAAAATTTGTACGATGAGAACAGTGGTGGATCCAGCTCTTTATCTTATCCCCTTCATACAATTTTGATACTGACATGAATATATTAATACTAATTAAAGTTCAAATTTTTCTGAAATGTAAGCAAAGCTCAATACAACTTTTTGCCCTATCTCAAAAATCATAAGTCATAATATTGTTAAATAACTCAAAAATGAAAATGTATTTTTAAGATAAACTCTACACACCTTCAAGACTTTTTAAGCACTTGAAATAAAATGCAAATAGGTCTAATTACTAGCAGAGACATATTACAGAGAAAAGTAAACTTTATAAAGAAAACGTTGTGCTTTCATGACAAAATAAAAATGTAATGAGTACTATTAAAGCTGTGTATTTGATCTTTGTTTTTAATCCAGAGGGATATAAACTTCAGCTCTAAAATTGCAGTGAAATGCATTTACATTTTTATAATTTCCTATTCAACAATGTGATCAGCTCAGCACCCGCTTTAACATTCTCAATTTAGAATTCAGCTCTTTAGGGATAGTGTGCCTCGTACATATAGGCCAAAAGCAGGAATATTTTGAAACCGAATAAGGTTTTCAAGCTGTTACAACCATTTTTTCATTTAGTGCACTAAAATATCCTTATAATACAGACTTTGAGTTGGAACAATGATTTGTATTGAGTGAGATGTGTTTATTTTCAACTTTTGACCTGACAGACCAGTCAATAGAAATTGACCAATGAAGGTTTTCTTTGCTCTTTTGTTGACCAATTGTATTAAAGGAAAGTTTGCAAGCTAACCTACAGATCAGTCAAAGCACACTTAAAGTTGCCTGCCTGCAGACTGGTCAAAATCAATAACTGGCCAATTGAAAACATATTTTCGAGCTTTGAAGATTGCCGACAGGTCATACATTCATACAGAAACTACTGACCTCGCTGCTGAATACACCAAAGAAATGGTTGCTCCATTAGTCTTGCAGTAATGCGTAATATTATCGGATTTTGTACGAAAATGTTTTTTGAACGTAGGTAGTGATAATCTATGTTTGCTTTGATTTTGAAATATGGAACTTACCAATTTCACAAATTTTCACCTACTTCACTTGACTGGTTTGATGTACCAACTTAAAATTTACTACTCTGAAACCAAAAACATACCTTTCTTCCTATTTTTTCAACTCTAGTTTCTGCACGAGTTGGAGAAGGTGTATCTTCAGGATCCTATGAAAAATAAGTAGAGTCGATTTTACTGATAGCACCTGCAAACTTTTTGAAGTGATTCAGTTTTTTATAGATACCACATTGGCAATGTACCTTATACACAATCACATGTCAGTTGCTGAGGAATATGAAAATCAATGTCTCTTAGTTGGGGATTAATGTTGCTCAAAAGTTTTGCACATTCATTCAACACTAGAATTGCTGAGCTAAGCACTAGAATTGCTGAGCTTGGGCAGTTTTCAATGCAAGAAATGTGTGTGCATATAACCTTGAAATTTCAAAATAATATATGTACAATTAAAAGAATTAATATGTTAGCATTTCTTTGTATAAAAAAATCTTATTAAAATCACGCAAAAGCGAGCAAATCCAATTAAACACAATAGAAAAAGAAAGTTCATCAATTGATTAAATTAGACCTTTCCATTCAATTACTTTACAAATGAAATCAAAATTCACATTCTGTGTACTCAAACAGATAGGGAATAAGAATAACTTGTTAAGTTCAACTTAATGTAGCTGTCTACTTATATCATCTGGATTTATGACTGATTTAAAAACAATGAGGTACAATAAACAATAGCTATTATATGACTTTAAAAAATCAGAAAACCCAATCATATGAGATATGTACTTGCTGTCAACTTGGTGATATAAAATTTTGGAATAAGAAAAATATATTGCATCATATTTAATTTCTAGTACATCAAATTCTTGAGAAGCTTCACATGCAACTTTATTGAAAAATTATGTTGATAAACCTAAATATTTTTTTCATTTCAATCACGTGGTTTTCACAAGAACAAACAAGGCAGGGAAAATTTTAATACGTATATTTCCCTTGAACTGTGAACATCAAAGTTTTTCAAAAATCTTTGTATATCAGGTCGATTGCCAAAACTACTGAATTGTTTGTTTCGGTATAGAATACGCGATAACTACCCAATATTTTATAGTCAAATAAGGCGGTTTGCATTCTATGGACTATACTTCAACACATGTGAACAAAATCGAGATATCTGATTTTTCATTCCTCTAGTGTTCAAAACGCAACAACACCCACAGAGATGTTAAAATGTATTGCAACATTAAATCAACGACGTATTTAATACCTCGAAGTCAGCAACGATACTCGCAATTCCACTGTACGGCCAAGGCTTTTTCTGATGACCTAGTTTATCCAGAGGCGGAAGATATGGTATGGGAGGTCTAGCAGCAAATAATGCCAAAAGATTTGACGGTAAAAACGCGGTCATTTCGACTATAAAATTAAAATATTCGCAAACTCTGCCAGTTCCAACGAAATAAGAACACAATAACGAGTGAAGAAGTCAAGAAGTTAGGATTTCTATTGAGTTGGCCGGGTGGGCTCATGGGTACTGTGGGGACACCAGTGAACTGTAATATAAACTGGAACAATAACTCCTATGTAAACCAATATAAACTACGGTGGCCCGTATGTGCAATACACGAATAAATATGTAAGTGCGTAAAAAAATTATAAATCTCCAACAAAATAATCATAACACAAATCAAACTACTAGATACAAGTAAATAAGGTTTATTAAGTGTTAATTATTGAACAATACGCGACAAAAAGCTGTCAAAAACACTGCTAAATCTTTCACTTGCGTGAAATGTAGAATCAACTAAAATATTTTGAATACAAAATACAATGGCACATGTTCCCAACTAGGCTTGCTTTTAAAAGAACATTTCATCTGGTCGTCCAGCAACAGTTTCAAACCTAGACTTCCGTATGTAATGTGTGTTCCAGTGTAGTTGGACTGATGTAAAATCTGACTGAAGAAGTTCACTGAAGCAGAACCACAGACAATCTTTCTGCAATTGATTTGATTGGCAAAGTTGACCAATTTCAACAAGGTCTTTAAAAAAATTCATCCACCAACTGGAACGATTCTTGCGCAAATAGGACCACCAGTATTCAATGTGCTGATTAGAGGGTGAAGTGCCATACCTGTGTGATTTCTCACCAGCAAATTCATCTGCCCCATCACATCGAAAATACGATTGAATGGCAGCCAAAATTGTGTTTTCAGTTCCATTGTCGGTTCTAAGTACAGTGGGACAACCTCCAAACTCTTTCACAGCATTTAAAAAAAAGTGTCCAATTACTGCAGGATCATTGATAGTTCTGCAGACCTTAAACCACAGGACCTTGTGGCTGTAGCCATCAATGCACCCATGAACTGGAAAACCATAAGGTTTTAACTTATCATATCCATCCACGTGCCATGTATAGTTTGGGCCTGGGGTGTGATAAATTCGGCGACGAAGAGTTTTGGACTTTCTTTGTTGTACACCTTGAGGATCAAGTTCCTTTAGGATAACTCTAACGACATCTCGTGGAACCTGCATACCTTCAATTCGCAATGTATGCCAAACCGCACGATAACCGCCAGAACAGCCAGGACCGTCAAGCTCTTGCTAAATACGAGTTTTAACATTATCTTAGTTATAGTCAATTTTCTTTCGTTTAAGCCCAAGATAGTGAAGTTTTGTATTTAAGGTTCTCGAAGAAATTCTGATGCCATGGTATTGAGACAAAAAACAAAGTATCTTTTGGTAATCAAAGCCTTGTTTAAAGTAACGCTCTATAATCTCTTCGCAAGATGGATTTTCAGCGCGACTCTGACTATTCATTTTCCAAAATAAAATGCTTTCGAAATCGCTGCATTATACGCTGTAACTGTAATTAATCTAAGTAGTTTCTTCGTTTTGCAATCGTGATATGGATAAATGGCAGTAACAGGACTATTCGTAAAGTGTTCCCTTATGATCGTTGATGTTCACAGATGCGACATTTTGTTGTGTATTGAAAACGATATACTTGTGCATAAAGTATTTATGTTAATGTTTATATAAAAGGAGTTGGTATATTGTGAAATATTTAGTTGTGTAATTTCATATATTTATTCGTGTTTGCAGATACGGGCCACCGTAATTTAAAATATTTGTTTGCGTCAAAAGTTCACAAAATGACAAAACTTTGCATGATGAAGTGTCAAGTTCAAACGTTATCAATTTTGAAGTATCTCTGATTACTGAGATGTGGCAAAATTATTCAAAATTAGAGATTTCGAGATTAACTACTCTGAAATTCCTTTTTTAAATAAAAACTGCCCCTAAAATCTTGAGCCCCCCAACTTTTACTTGCTTCTCACGCCCCTGATCAAGTTATTTGTTTATACAGATCAAAAGTTTACAAATGACAAAACTTCATTAACCACGTTTCAAAGTTGGAACGCTGACAATTCCAGAGAAGCTCTTAACTTCATAAATTATAAATCTTTAATTTTTGAGCTATCTTACTTGTAAAAGGGTGGCTACCCCGTCTTCCTTTATGATTATTTCAGTTAGTTTGCATGTAAGTCAGGATGTTCAATAATTGAAATAAATAATAGTAAACTGTGAAAGGTTTATTTGCATAAAGCTTTTAAGTCAAAATTTCTTTGTTTTTACTTCAGTCATAGCTAAAATAAAAAATTTGCATTTCATATTTTATTGGATATAAACAGAATTCAATATTTTACAATAAAAATATCAGGTGATTAAAATCAAGCATTTATTAAACAGTCCGATTTCTTTATTATCAAGCAAAAGCAAACACATCATGTAGTTGGTTGCGTCGCTTTTATCCTTTTTGAATTTGTGAAGGTATGTTGATTTTAAAGTTTACTCTCCTTTATGTAACGGTGTATTCTAACATTCTGATTTAATGTTTTGTGTCCATGCATCATTTTTTTTTGTTTTGATGTCACGAATATTATAGTTAAATATAACTTATAAATTAGTGCCACGTATGTTTTATATGGATAAGTTTTCTTCATTTTGGTGGGATTTTCAAACACAGACAAATTTTGGATACATTACACGTGGAAAATACGACTTTTCTCACATCAATACCAGTTTACTCCAATCGTTTATTTCAAATTATATTAATACAGCAAAGTTTATTAAATTAAGGTGTTGAGTCAAAATAATGACACGTCAAAGAATGTTACATGTGCATGTCGTTAGGTGCAATAACTTTACTTTTTCTAACATGGCTTTTATCAAGATTTGTACAACATTTTATACAATATAGGACTAGAATATTTACATCGAAAGAGAGTATGAAGTTTATTACCTAGATATCTTATATTTCGCAAATTTTGCGTTAGATATCTTTGGAAAAATTAGTTGCAACAGATTTGCATGATCATTATCTTTGTGTCCTTTCTGTGTCTTTGTTGAAAGGCATTTTTGATATGAATAGCATTTGTTGATATCGATGGGTTTTTTAAACAGAGAAGCTCTGTTTATAGATTTTCTTATCTTCATAAATTATAAATCTTTAATTTTTGAGCTATCTTACTTGTAAAAGGCTGGCTAACCCGTCTTCCTTTATGTTTACTTCAGTTAGTTTGCATGTAAGGCAGTATGTTCAATAATTGAAATAGATAATAGTAAACTGTGGAAGGTTTATTGGCATAAAGCTTCCAAGTCAAAACTTCTTTGTGTTTGCTTCGGTCTTAGCTGAAATAAAAAATTTGCATTTCATATTTAATTGGGTATGAACAGAAATCAATATTTTACAATAAAAACAGCAGGTGATTAAAATTTAAGATTTAGTGAGCATTTCAATTTCTTTATTATCAAGCAGAAACAAAGACATCATGTAGATGGTTGCGTCGCTTTTAATATTTTTAAATTTGTGAAGGTATGTTGATTTTAAAGTTTATCTGTAATTGATTGTTTTTATGTAATGTGTCACAAATGACTTATATAAATAATTACAGTACTACGCATGTGTTATACGGACAACATTTGTCAGTTTTGATGAAATTTTTAAACAAACGGTAATTTATTTTGGACCATTTACCATTGTAAAGTACTGACCTTTCTCTGATTAATATAAACTACACACTTTAAAAGTTTATATTAAATGTTATATGTATGTAGAATCTACAAATTTGACAAGATGAGTCAAAATAATGACACGTCAAAGATTGTTAGATTTGCATGTCATTATGTGTAATAATTTTACTTTTTCTAACATGGCTTTTATTAAAACGTGTACAACATTTCACTTTTTTCATTCATTTGTTACGTCTTATACAATTTACAATTCTTTGGTTAAGCATATTCTGAATCGTCAACAAAAAACAGTCAACAAGATCTTAAAGATCTTTGGTCAATTTAGATGGTATGTCAACGTACAACCATTAATATTTTAGTGAATATAGGACCTGAATATTTACATGGAAAGAGAGTTGGAAGTTTTTTATCTAGATCTTTATATTTCGCAAATTTGGCGTTAGATAACTATGCCAAAATTAGTTGCTACAGATTTGCATGATCACTATTTTTGTGTCCTTTCTGTGTTTTTGATGAAAGGCATTTTTGATATGACTAACAATTGTTGACTTTCATGGGGTTTTTTAAACAATTACAAATAAATGTTAGATAATTTAACTTTGGAAAACACTGAACTTTTCAGCATCAGCGCTAGCAATACATTCCAACACTTCATTTCAAATATTATTCTAAAAATTCAATAAAATGTGTCAAAATAATGACACATCACAGGATTTCAGTTATGTATATCATTATACGGAATGATTTTAATTTTTCTGACATGACTATCTTCAAGAAGCACAACATTTTTTTCATTTCTTATTGGATTCTCTTGCTAAAAATCTTATGCATGATCAACAGAAAACAATTATCTTTGATGCATTTTAATTGATGTCAACATAAAATTCATTAATGTCGACACAAAATTAGGAAATTGAACGAGACTTACCTGCAATTGAAGTTCGATTGGGATTGTATTAGCATCTACAGAGCAGAGATTACACAAGATACTACGCATGCGCACATTGGTCATATTTCAAAGATAGTGGCCACATGAACCTCCTAAATGTGTATATGAACGATATGCAGGGAGGCAGTGACATGATGGGTGGGCGTGTAATCTCTGTTCTGTAGATGCTCATAGAATCCCAATAAAACTTCAACTTCAGGTAAGTCCCGTTCAATTTCCTAATTCTATTAGCATCTACCGCAGAGATCCCACGAGATTTGAAAGTCATGTGGACACACTTCATGCCTACAAACAAATACAACATTAAGTTATAAACATATTTTAATTGGAGATGTATCAAACATACCCAGAAATAGTAATAAATATGAATTTAAAGTATTTCCTTCTCTTGCACTATACATGCAAGTATATGTGTTCTGAAATCCCTGCCAAGTTCAACTAAAGAGAATTCTCATCCAATATCTTTCTTATTGGGACGTTGAAAGAAACGCATTCCCAAACTCCGCATCGCCACGTTGAGACACAAAACGCAATGAAAAAGGCAATCAGTCTTCCAACTTGCAGCTACCTAAATGTAGCCAAATGCCTAAATGCAAGAAAAATAAAATGTCCAATTGGGTTGTTTTCAGCTGCCATCCTCGATATTCATTTACACGTACAAGTAAAACTGTAACATTACGTAGCTATCTTTGATCTTCAACAATTTTAGTTGTCTATAAACTCTAATTAAAGAACCAATTTACGATAAAATTGATAATTTTATGTCCTTTAGATGCAGTCAAGAGAAGAAATTAATAACTCCTCTCTGCAGAAAGTACTTACAGACGTTGAAAAGAAACTTGTTGATCTTTTTATCCAAGAATGGAACACTCATTACAAACAATCTCTTGGAGAATGGGAAAATACAAACGTTAGTGGTCAGAAATTGTTCAACATTGAAAGATCAAAAAAAATATTTCGCGATGAAAAAATACTGTCAAAACTTAAAGATGGTGACACCAGTAAGTGGGATTGCACGACAATATGTAAAGCAATATTGTTTACCCACTCAATTGGAACAAACATTAATGATAAAGTTAGAGCTGCAGTGGACAAACTTCGTTATGTAAGAAACAAATTCATCCATGAAAATAAAGGAAAAGTTTCTGATTCGAAATTTCATACAATGGTTTGTGATATTCAAAACTCATTTCAAGATCTAGGATTTTCATTCACTGAAATTATAAAAATAAAAAGTGAACGAAACATATTTTATTCTTTTCAAGTACTTCCTTGCAAATCAAATCACGATGTGGTTAAACGTACAGAGTTACTCAATCAAATCACAGCAGATCTCAATAACTTGCGCAGTACTAACAATAATGAACTGACATATTACTATATTTCTGGTAATCCTGGCAGTGGTAAATCTCAATTAGCTAGACAAATTTGCGAAGAAATATATAACTCGTTTGACTGGGAAAAGAATACGACATTTGTGATGACACTCGACGGAAAAGATATCGACTCTCTTTTGAAAACTTATGTAGACCTTTGTAAACGATTAAACAATGATAAAATTTTGATTGAAAATATTCAGAAAGAAGCAAAAAGCAGCGAAGACAAAATTAAAGATTTTCAATTTTTGCTTACACAGCAACTGAAATCATGGCAAACATGGTGGATTATTGTAGATAACGTGGTTGAACTTCATAAAATTTATCCATTATTACCTCAAGTTGGTGATCATAGTTGGAAAAATGGACAAATTGTAGTAACTGTGCAAAATACAGATGCTATACCACCAGATGGAAATCTAAATAAAAACATTTCACTTAGTCATGGTATGAATGATGAAGAATGTCGAGAACTTCTATCTGTCTTTTATGATATTCATAACAAAGAAGAAAAATTTTTAAAGGATGTATCAGACAAATTAGATCGTCAACCGTTGTTCCTGGCAAATGCTGCTTCCTACGTAGGTAGAGTAAACAGTGTAAATCCGACATTCACGTGGGAGAAATATTTTGATAAGTTGAATGAAGGAGAGCGACAGAACATGGAGGGCTATTTTCAAAAAATAAACACATCTCACTTAGGAATGAAAACTGTTATGTTAGCAGTACAAAAAAATGCCGAAGAATCCTTCTTGTTGGAACATGTTTTTAAACTTTTCTCAATAATATCTTTCGATCCCTTACCACAAGATGTTATAATACAATTTATTAAAAGCATTGATCCACAAATATCTGCAGAAGATGTCTGTCTTCAATTAAAGCATTGTTCTTTATTCCTTCAAACGGAAAACAACGACATCCGCCTGCACAGCGTTGTACACGAAGCCATCAAAAATTATTCATCGCAGACCTTTGGCTGTAAACAAAACGAAAATAATTCTAAAAAGTCTCCAGCTGATCTTGCCTGTCAAGTTGCTTGGGCACTAAATCATTTTGAAGACAGAGAAGATGAAATCAATATAATTCCACATCTAATTAAATTCATAACAAATTCATCATTTCAACATTTCCTAAATAAGTTGATCGATGTAAAGTCATCAAAACAAAAACTTGATGAAAGAAATTGGGAATTTGCCAAATATTTTGTAGATGTTTTAGAAAGATTTTTCAACTATAAACTTGCAACTAAAGTACTTTATGAAATAACAGAAATTCAAACTAAAGTGTTAGGTGTTGATCATATTGATGTTTCATATTCGTACAACGAGCTGGGTTCATTGCTTTGGAAGAATGGAGAATATGAAAATGCTAAACGTTTTTATGAACTAGCGATAGAAATTGAAACAAAATCATTTGGACCTGACCATGTTAATATTGCGACAACGTACAACAATCTGGGTTTGGTTTACAGTAAAATGGGAGAGTACGAAAAAGCAAAAGATTTTTATGAACGAGCGATAGAAATTAAAACTAAAACATTTGGACCTGACCATGTTAATAATGCGGCAACGTACAGCAATCTGGGTTTGGTTTACTATGATATGAAAAAATACGAAAAAGCAAAAGATTTTTATGAACGAGCGATGGAAATTGAAACGAAAATATTTGGACGTGACCATGTTAATGTTGCGACAACGTACAACAATCTGGGTTTGGTTTACGATGATATGGGAGAGTACGAAAAAGCAAAAGATTTTCATGAACGAGCGATGGAAATTGATACGAAAACATTTGGACCTGACCATGCTAATATTGCGACAACGTACAACAATCTGGGTTCGGTTTACAATAAAATGGGAGAGTACGAAAAAGCAAAAGATTTTTGTGAACGAGCGATAAAAATTGAAACGAAAGCATTTGGACCTGACCATGTTAATATTGCGCCAACGTACAACAATCTGGGTTTGGTTTACCGTAAATTGGGAGAGTACGAAAAAGCAAAAGATTTTTATGAAAGAGCGATAGATATTCAAACTAAAACATTTGGACCTGACCATGTTAATATTGCGAAAACGTACAACAATCTGGGTTTGGTTTACAAAAATATGGGAGAGTACGAAAAAGCAAAAGATTTTTATGAACGAGCGAAAGAAATTAAAACAAAAGCATTTGGACCTGAACATGTACTGCAATAATATACAACAAACCTCATTTGGATATAAACAAACCATAGATATTGAAACTGAAGCATTTGGACCTGAACATGTTTTGCAATAATATACAACAATCTTCATTTGGTTATAAACAAACTATAGATATTGAAACTGAAGCATTTGAACTTCCATTTATCTTTTACTTGCTAGAAGCTAAAATACTCCTGTCTTTGAGAAAACGTACAAGGGGATATAAGAAGAGGAAATGAATTTGTAGCTCATTTTCAATGAAGAAGAAAATCAATTTCTCTTTTACATTTTAGGTATGTCTTCTTTATACTAAAGCTGATTAGAAACAGTTGTATTGTAGATTTCTTTTAACAAAGGTTCAAATAACAACAGTTGTATATTTATAAAAGCTATAAATATATTTTTGACATTATTCAAACATTTGTATTTTCAAGTTTTCAACTGTCATTTATTTACTGGAACAGTTTTTGTTAAGAAACTTATATGGAACTATCAAAGTATATATATGAGTTTAGTTTGCAATATCTAGCTATTCAGAAGTTGTGAAGTTCCTTAAAATGAATGTTGTTGGGTGATTTTCTTGTCTAATGAGAGTAAATATTGATCTTACAGCAACCATGATCATGTAACATCCCTTTTTGAAATTCTGAAAAGCCCACAAGATTTGCTTTGCTATATAAGTATGAATACAGTCTTTTCTATATTTATTTCTATTCATTCATATAATTTACAAGATGTAGTTTCTATTTATGAGAATTGTAGTTGTTTGAAATGGACATACAGTTATTGTTATTTGATTCAATCATACTTGATTTGGGGACTAAGATCTTAATTGTCGTGACAATGTTTGTTTTTTTTTTACTTTAGAGGAAATATATATTTAATGATTGATTCAATAATACTTTATTATAGTTCAAACTATAAAGGCAATGTAAAGTAAAAGTTATAAATAACCTGAAGAAGAAAAAGTAGGATATCATTGCCATAGCATTGACAGAAGTGAAAATGACACATTTAACTGTCCGACTGCCAGGTTTTAGACTACTGGATTTACTATAAATACAAAATCCCAGCGTTGGCGCAGGATACTTGTTATTTGTGGGGGAGGAGACAAATTCATATATGCATGTCTTAATCCGTTGAAAACAATGGATTTCAAATGAACTTAATGTGGCAGAACATGAATATATGAATATGTGCCTCCTACCCAAAATAAAGAGTCTGCTATGCTATTTATTCCCAGGGCATCTTGAAGAGCTCTGGCATTGTGTGTAACAGTTAGTATTTCATTTTGCAAGGAACTTCTTATTTTTTTTTTCAAAATATTATTAGAAAATTAGAGAAATTGTGTACAAACTACAAAAAGTTTAAATTAGGAGTATATTTCTAGGGCAAAACCCTCCTTTAAAGTATGTATCCATATTCAGGAGTGAATGACATGACCAGCCATTTTTTGCTAATGTCTTTACAACTGATAAGAACAGTAAATGAGTCATTTCTACTGGTGTCTTTACTACTGATATGGACAGTAATGAGTCATTTTCATTCCTATGACATTCATGTCTTACATTTGCTTTAGTTTATACTTTACAATGCTTTGAAACTGATTCTGCCAGCTACATAAATGATTTTACCACAAAATCACAATACAAAATGTTGTGGTTATCTCTGATCCCAAGAAAATCAAATATAAGTTAAAAATGCGATTCACTACATTTAAATGTAAGTGAAAAAAGAACATTGCCACAACAATTAAGGTTTAAATCCCCAACTGTAAATAGAAAGAAATGTTGAATCAAGTAACCAAACTATTGACCTTCTCTCCACACACAATTCTTTTAAATACAAATTATTTTTTACCATTTATCACAGTGAAAAGAAATTTGTCTATTTACACACCTAAGCCAGTGTTTAGGCTTTTCAGAAAACTTACTAAGCATTATAAATTTACATGTAAATAATGTACATGTCAAGATTATTCTTATTAAACAACAAAAAGAACCAAACAAACACTCCATTTAAACCTTTGCCTACAGAAATTGAAAATACAACTGGTGCTGGTCAGCTAAAGGAGAAAGAAAACATACCCAAAAGTCAGGGCTAACAAAGCATCTTGTTCCTTGAAATGGAGCCGCAAATCCATTCCTTTCTGTAAAGACTAAACACAATAAAAATCCTTTGTCGACAAGCGTTTTGATAGATCTGGCATGTGTGACCTTCTGACAATGTAATTCATCTTTATGTATGTTTTAGGTAGTGATGTGGACAAAAAAATGGAGCTTTTACTCTAATTATGGGTGTCTGGCCCATATTTACTGTTGTCATCTCATATGTAGTGTAGTGAGTAACGAAAAAGTACTTGAACAACAAAATATTTATTTTCATAGCACTGGTAGACTTGCTATGCGCTACGAGTTGTCATGGTGTTATTAAAGGGCTGAATTCTGAGATCTTCCTTTGATTCTTATTTTTTTATTTTCGGCAAATTATACACGTATTTAATAAAATATACATTTAAGTTGATTTATCCAAAGGGGAATCCCCACGGTCTGGGGATCTAAGTTCTTGATACAGGGTGCTTCAAAAAACGGTAGTCCAACTTTTACTTGCTGATGTGTGTAAATGTTGAAAATGTTGAAACCCTTAGCATTAAATTTGTTTCAATATCTCAAATATAATACGCTTTAATAATTATTTTAAACATTCATTCGTTTTATCTTTTGTCATTGACTTCAATTTTCGTCGATCAAAATAATAGTTGACTTGAAGTGTGATTTTATTGTTTTTTGTTGTGTCATCTCTATCCTAATCATAAAATATTTCTGAACTATTGTAAAGATAACATCAATACTTGTAGTAATAATGTAGTAAACCTTGGTACATCATTAAGATTATTTGTTTCCATTCCCATTCCAGTGCAGGTATCTGATAGAGCAACTACACAAAAAGAAATTCTCATAAAATCAGTTAATAATGATGAAAAAAGTTTCAGAGTCAAACTACAAACTTGTCCAGTCGTCAGCAGTGCGAATATGAACGCTAAACGTCCCTTGCTCTGTGCTCTAAATAAAGTTTATAGTTGTACATATACGTCGATGGACCAAATACTTTATGTTAGCGACAAATATAAGCACGTACGAAGGTTAGAGTAAATGGATGCCATTCCTAATGAGAATATTTTGGACATTGAAGAAACACATACTGTAAAATAACGTTTATAAAATATACATTTAAGTGTATTTATCCAAAGGGGAATCCCCACGGGAGCTCGAAATATGTGAACATTTTATAACCTAACCTGACCAGGTAAATATGAAAACCCAGATTTCTTCATTTGAATACTTTATGTTAGCGACAAATATAAGCACGTACGGAGGTTAAAGTAAATGGATGCCATTCCTAATGAGAATATTTTGGACATTGAAGAAACACATACTGTAAAATAACGTTTATAAAAACATATGAATGAATGACTGTCTACACGATGTCAAAATAGCATGTCAAAATGTCACATTTTGTACATTACGACAATGAATAATTAATAATAAATGTAGCACGTCAGATCAAAGATCACAGCGAAAAAAGTTATTTTTCAATAATTAAGAAAGCCCCAGTCCTTCAATAATGAAACCATTGACAGTCAACATAATATTTTTGCACAACAAAGTCGTTATTGGTGTACACTGAAGCAGTGAAAAAATGCATAAGAAATGACGGTTATAAAGAAATATGTGAACATTTTATGACCTAACCTGAGCAGGTAAATATGAAAACCCAAATTTCTTCATTTGAATTTCAATAACATTTGATGGATGTTTCACAATCTTTAAATAACAACAACAATAAAGAAATGGATAGTCGTATTGGTGGAATGGTTTAATGACGACAGCAAAACAGTCACCTTGGTTACAGTGACAGTTTGTAAAGATATAAGAAAACGAATGAATCTTTCAATGAAATATAATGACAAACGGAGCTACTATCCACTTCCGCGACTAAAATAAGAAAATATCTCTATTTGATACGTTTCCATGTTGATTTAAACAACAGATTTGCTGACCTGTGGTCCTGCGGACTCAAAATGAGGATCAATTTTACATTTTGGTGATAATTGACAAAATTCAGGATCGTGATCCTTAACATTTGTCTGTCGACGTATTAAACCTCTAAAAAAAGATTAATGTGTACGAGCTATTGCAAGAGAAGAGCCTGGGGACTAGATCAAAAGAAGATGTTGCACAGAGTAACAAGTCGATGTTATTTTTCCAACTTACTGCATGCCGTGAACAATCAAACCAATGAAGAAAATGATAAATAAATGATGGGTGAACCAAAAGACTTCAAAATACGAACGTCTGCAAGAAATTCACGTTTGTGAGCAGATGATTGGCGGATGAAAAAACCAATCATTTCACACCTTAGAAGTCCTGTTGATGACGTAACCTAGAAAACAGGAATTAAAACAGGAATCAAACAAGAATGCCGAAGATGAAATTTTGAAAAAGGCCGTTAATTATGTAATATGTAACGGGCTTATTTTAAAGTTCTAAGTTGACTGTTGTGCGGTAGTATTCATGAAAAGAATCCATCTAGGCAAAATATATTTGCAATAAAGATGTATGACATAAGATGAAACTAAAGCTGTTGTACGTAGTAAATCAGAGAAAGGAATTGTTTCCATCTAGGCAAAATATATTTGCAATAAAGATGTATGACATAAGAATCAACATGCTTTCAATAAGAAAGATTTTCCTGTGTAAAAATTTTGCTTCACCATATTCAACATCGAGTACGTTTTCATGGTTAATAAAACTATTCAAAAAGTCAGTAATCTTGCCGTGCAGCTGAAAGTAGTGACTCCACGTATTTTCCATTTCTGACTTCAACATGATTTGCTCTTCCTTGGATCGGTCAAGCAAATGGCATAAATCTATAGCCTTCCGTTTAACAGTAAATGGAACTGAACAATCTTCATCAGTAGGTGCAGCTAGATATTCACACCAAAAATCATTGTCAAGATCTTTGACAGTATCTAATGTTAATGCGGTATGTGTATGATTAGAATGTGATTGTTTCGCCTCGTTATAAGCTGCGATATCTTTATTGACATCCTTTGTTACTCGAGTAATTTGCTTCGAAAGTCTGGATGCCAACGCTTGACCATCTGAAAAGCAGAACAAACATACAGAAACATTTACAAACATACAGAGAAGATTACAAAGAAGGCAACATGTAAAATAATTTACAAACATTGCAAGTGGTATGAAACATTTATGAGTCTGACTCAGTATTTTGCCAGCTTGCAGAAATTGAGTTCTCTCTTTCCACGATCTTTAACTGCTCGTCAATTCTAAACAGTAAATACCAAATCATTACAAACACAAGGCAAGGTCAGACAAGCACCTGCAAGTCACATATACATCTCTACTTGTACGTACGTATAAAAACAAGAAATAATTTTTTATTTGATATTACAACTTATTATTCACAATGTTACGACGTACATTCATAGCTTCAAAATTTTCCCACTTCATTTTTCTAAATTCACACTGTTTAAGACTTAAATATCTCCAGAAACATGTTGAACTTTTCGAACATACTTTTTCATCTGATTAAATGGAACAGTCAGTTCACTTGGATCAGTGCAACCATTCCATCGATGGTAAAGATGAGCATACAAGTCCAGGTATATAACGTACTTGCATTTCCAATCTTCTTCTTCTGTAAGTTGTTCAAGATTTACGTATATTTGTTAAAAAAAGTTTTCTATAGGTAAAACATTTCCACATAATGAGCATCAATAATTATGTGTCAAATCTGTTCCTTAGCTACAAGCCATTGTTTCTCAATTACTAACCAGTCTCAACTTCACGACCAAAAAAAGTCGATTTGTCCTTCATCCACTCACGAATATCATCTATTGAAATGCTGTGAGCTTTAGATAATGAAAAAAAGAAAATTTACTGCTTTCATGTGAGTCGTAAATAGTTCATATCCAAAATCGGAGTCAAATATAATCACACAGCAAATACAAACATATACTCACATGGAAAGCACCTGCATAACTTTTCAATATCTGATTTTGCAGTTTCTTCCACGTCAACAGCTCGCTTCATCCTTGCCATCAGCAAATTGCCTCAAAAAACAAAATTTAATTCATACCTGCTATTACATAATATGATGACATGTTAGCTATGTATATGTTCAAACAAAGAAAGAAAAATTAGTTATACCTATATTAACCTTCGTTTTCTTTCCATAATGCAAAAGAGCATCACTGAGTACATCAACTCTGTGACTTGGACGCATTTCTTTAGTCATTCTGCTAAATTTGCGAATGTAAGCTCACAATCTCTCCAACATCTCACCGTCAGTTAGGCCAAATCCTTCTTTACGACGGGGACTAAATTTAACCTTTTACAAGAAAGATTTAGTAAACAATTATTGAATTTTTATCATTTTATTATCTACAATACCATTAGTTATGATAGCATAGGTATCACCATCTGTTAATACGTATGAAAAATAAAAACAATAACAACTAACTTCGCATCGTCCAACATGCCCATAGCAGTGAAAAATTGGAATTGAAAATTGAAAAATGTCAAAAATCGGATCCTCCAAGTTGTTTTTGTAAATAAAATAAAGAAAAACATGTGAAAGACTACCTTTTCAAAGAAAAAAAGTGTTGAGGGAAAGCTATTGACAAAGGAAACAGGTAACAAAGCAACTATTGTCAATTGAATATTACCTGTAAGTGTTTCACCAACATACATGCAACATCATACAATATGTTTATTTTGAGTGCAGGATTATCAACATTATCTTTCTCTAATTCTTGGAGAACATAAACTGCATAGCTCAATCTATAAAATATGTAGAATATTTTTTTAAATAATGCAACCACATGTATGCAAAAAGCTTCAGCACTTGCACAAAGCATTGAAAGTAGCAAACCAACTGAAAAAAATAGATTTACACCATCAAATGCATGCATCCTAACCACCTCTTTCAAACCAAGAACATTTAGGTAAAAATAGAGAAAAATGTGTGAAACAGACCTCTCTCCATGTTTCAAATTTAAGAATTTTTTAGCAAACTCATGTCGACAGCCTCGCCCAAAGATTGCTGTTTCATTAAGAGCTTTGTAGCGATTCATTGATCGAACAGCATTCCCAGCAAGAAACCCATGACACTCCTATAAGTATCAATATGTAACAAACAAAAAAGTATACAAGAGCTTTATTTCCTAAAGCCCATGGCACAAATTTATTGAAAATAAAAACTATGTGGTAGAGAATGTAAAAAAATCAAATATATTCAAAGGATTGTAACTTCCATGCCTGAATTTTCATTAGAATAACAAAGTATATTAAAGCTACATTGACCTTGTTTGATGTAGGTGTGGTATAATTGGCAACAAATTGATCAACATGTGCCTGATCATAAAACATCAGCTGTCTGATTAGAGGTTTTCCAAGACTCTGCCCAGCTTTTTCCTTCGTCCAATAAATAGAGCATCAAGAGACTCAAAGATCACACCATCAGTCTTCAATAAAATGGTGAAGGATAAAATCATGCAATGTATTCGAGTTCAATGATGCAAATGATGCAGTCAAAAAGGTGTTTGAGATAGCATTGCTAATGTTCTTTTTACTAAATTGTCATTTTTAAACGAGTAATACGAATATACTCACTTTGGGACAAGTAGGACAGATATTTCCTTCATCAAGCTCAGGAATAACACAGCTCAACATGTTTAGTTAATGTCTATAAATTCTGAAAAAAATAATGACACAAAGAAAGCAATTATGTACTCTTAAACAAATGACATAAACAAAATACAGTGCAATACAGTAATACTTGAGGAAAAATCCTTTCCCATCATAAACTTTAGCATTTTGATTTCCTCCAATGAAATACATCTCTTAAGATGAGATTTTTAGTCTATAAAATTGACTGCAACTTTCCCAGCAATTCATACGTAGTACAGCAGTGCAATAAATCAGTGACCTACATGCAGTTACCTATATTCTTCAAAAGCATCTATAATGATAGGATACATTTTTGGTGTTGCATAAGAAGAGAATATGTGGTTAAGATTAAACTATTCAAATGACTGACAAATGCTTTTTATTGATGCCTGGCATTCCATCTGCACAGAATGAATCAATTCAAAAAACTCAATTGCAAATGCAATTCTTGGTTTTGTAGGTGTTCCACCCCAAAGACCAAATTGCAGAACTTGAACAAACTCTGGAGAGCATGAGCAAAAGTGTACCTCAACAGTACAAAAAGTGCCTAAAAATTGAAAAAGATCCAAAATTATAATTGTGTTGAACCATCCCAGCTAAAATGAAGAAACTTTTGCAGCACATTTTACATATAACATACCTTTAACATCAACAACAGAAACGCTTCTTTTGTGATGAGCTGTTTGGCATGAACAATCATACACCAGCATGTTCATGAGTTTATATGGCCAAAACATGCCATCCTACAAAGCAATGAATAACCTCGTAGAAATTAGTTGTAATCAATCCCCTTTCTTGCAATCATAAAAATATTAGATTAGTGCTTCGTAGCATGTTTCACAATGTAAACTCTCATTTTATTTTTGCATTTTTTGTTGCAAGTGTTGAGAGAGTTAACTGTAAACACTTTTATAATATCTAGCTTATAAAGGTTACCTTGAATATTTCAACATGATGACAAATATTTACGGTTGTGTGCATCTTTAACATACAGTTCTCACAATACTTGCCATTGGACCACAATTGCTGCACCTAAATTTTGCTTCATTATCACAATGAATACACTTTAGATTGCTTCAATTTTTGCCAGCAAACTGAAATGTATTCTTTATAATTGAATGTAGCGAATTTTCCCATGCTTTTTGTTTTCTTTCAACTTTCTGGTAATAAGAAGATGATTTTTCACAATCATGGTGAACATCACTTTCAAGATCACTGTTATCTTGTTCCATTCCCAGTTCATGGCCTTCCAATGCACCACAATTATCAGGACCGTTAAAAGAACAGCTTCCTCTATGATCCTCAGTAACCAATTCTGACAAATCCACCTCCTCTCTCTCAACATGGCCATCCTCATCATGATATGTGACAGCTACAGTTGCTTTAAACCTTTTATTGCTCCTACAAAAATTATCATAAAAATCTATAAAATGAAAATAAATGTTGAAAAGTCTAACAGCTATAAGGCCGTTATTTGCTGTACCTTGGCATCTTTTAAAATTACCAGAAAGAAAATCACAAATCAGAAAATATTATCGATATTACCAATGACACAATAACATAAGTTAAACGACCAAAGTACAACGTATGTATCTCCCACGACTACCTGCCGACGTTTTGTACCCGTACTTTACCGGCTTTTAGCCACGTCTCATAAGACGAATGGGTGATTTGTTTGATGTTTGTAACATGTTTGTAAATGTAGATCGTCCAGGTTGGTATAGTCCTGAGAAGGACTGTTTTTGTTGTTGTTGACTGACGTTTCGACAACCTTAGCGGTAGTCATCTTCAGAGTGATTTGCTTGTTGGTAGAACGAAAGGGTTTTTGTTCCGGTATATTGTAGGAGCCTTTTTCCTAGGGTAGGGGTAACATATCTCACGTGACCGGGAACGTAAATCATTTAAATTAATTCCACAAACTCGACTAGAACACCGCGCAGATATCATGTAGTTCGTTGTGTCTTGAAATCTTTCTGACTTTGTAAAGGTATGTCGATTTTAAACTTTACCTTTCGTTGTTGTATTGTATTTTGATTTTGTGATTTAATGCTTCATGTCCATTTATCGGTTATTTTGTTTTTCTGTAAAATATTCTACTTCCGCGTTATGTACACGTATGCAAATGTTTTATAAAGATAAATTTGTTGATTTTGGTGAGATTTTGGAACTAGCTCAAATCAAAATATATCTTATAAAACATATAAGATATATTATTATATCTTTATAGAATAATAAAAAGAAATAAATTTCTACTATATAATAGTAATGTTATACATCGATACACATCATGTGCAGAGTAGATGGTAGTCGAGGTAGTAGAGGAAATAAGATATTCATGGATAATTTCGTAAAAGCACTATTGCTAATGCGCATTTAATAAACAGGCATTCTGGAATTCCGCGGAAAAAAACGAGAATTCCGTGGAATTTTTGAAATCAGTTCCGCGGCTATAAATCCAAATTCCGCGACCAAAATAACAAATTCTGCGGGATATAATAAAACAAACAAAACTATTCTTTATCAAATTGCTAGTGTGTAAAACTGGTCTATTTTTAAACAGTGCCATGTGGTAAAATTTACATTACTTATACGTAACTATGTTTAACCGTAACGAGCACCAAAAGTTGTAAATGAAGCTCTAAAAGTGATAATGTCCCCTACTGTCTGTAACAGGGCATTATAAAATTTCTACAATATCAACAATATTAATCCAGCACTCGTCGTCGCTTTCCGGCCAAATAAAATAGAATGCGTTGCCAGAAGCCTTTACCTCCTTCTAAAAACGAACCTCGATTTCTTCTAGTTCTTGGTCTATATTCAGTATAATCCCACAGAATATCTTTGAACCGCTAGCTCTTGATGATGTAAACCTTACACGAACATACATTGCGATTGTAATATTGGAAAGTTTAATTGGCCCAATGCCCTGTTCATCTCTGCTTGCACCAGACGAAATTTCCTTTATTTTGTCCATACTAGTGCTCTTATGTTCACTTCTTTTCTCTTTGCTGGTACCTACATTGAGATTCTTCAACTTTCTCTTGTTGCTGATTTTTTGTTTTGACTTATTCTGAATACCACTTCCGGCATTGCAAAGTTTACAGTTATGAAGTACACTACTTGATGTTTCCTGAATGGAACAACAGGATGGAAAGGTGCAAATAACTCTTCTGCATTCACTGCATTGGTGTCCATATGAGACTTCTTTCTGACAAAGATAACAATATTTCAATTCATCACCTGACTTCTGTTTTAGAGCGTTTTTAAGAGACATGCGTTTTGTTGCACCGCTGGAACTAGAAGCAATGGAATGGGGTGTATCTTTCTTTTGAGAACTGACTGACTTCATCTGCAAACTTTCATTGCCGGAACTGGAAGCAATGTTATGGGCGGTACCTTTGTCTTGATAACTATTGGGGCTTGTCGATTTTGTGGCAAGGTGCCGAGAAACTTTCTTGACATGTCTTTGTTGAGGACTTTCATTTTCCTCTTTAATGGAATTTTTCACCCTCAAATTCCAGTTAAGGAAATGTAATGCTTTGAGAGTTTGCTCATTTAAATTCCTTCTCTTCTGATCAAGAATGGAATTATATGTGCTGAATGTCCTTTAAACATCGTATCATCCCAATGTTCCAGTGCAATAGTGGGAGGCAAGCTTATAAAGTTCTGGAAGTTCTTCTGCATGGGATTTCCAAAACAGCTTCAGGTCTACCTTACCTTGTGGACTTTCTGATACAGCATCAGGTCCGAATATATCAACATACTTATGCCATTCTTCATCGGAGACACTTTCTTTGAATCTAGGAATATTGGTGTATGAACTGTGTAGCTTTGATGAAGAGACTATGTTGTGTGGTTCAAGTACTTTGATTTCCTTCAAAAATTCTGATGCTGGTTGTCCTCCATTAACAATATACTTCTCGAGTTTTGCTTCTGCTTGCTTGAAAACACTTACAAACTGTTTCTTCAAATCATCCTGGTGATCTATCTCCAAATCATTAAACGATTTTGAAAGATCATTAGAATCCACTGCAATATTTTGCCTCAAGTAGTCCAGTAGCTGATTCATTTTTACATAGGACTGAGTAATGTGAGGAATCTTCATTTGAAAGTAATCAAGATATATAAGCAAAGATGGTGCTTTCATCTTAATGAAGTCAAACTGAGCTTTTAGTTTCAATAAGTATGTCTCATCTTCGTATATTTCTCCCAATCTTATCAAAGAATTGGATGGTTGATCCGAGACCTCAAGCTCTGCTGATATGAAGCTCCTATAGTGCAAAAAACGGTCTGCGTGATATAGCAAGGAGTCTAACCAAGCACTCCAGCTTTTTGTTGTTGGGTAAGGAGGCATACAGACAGACTCCTCTTCAGTAGAGACTTTTTTCAAAAAGTTTAGAAACCTACTTTTTCTACCACTTGGAATGTAAAACAAATTTCTGAAACATTTAACAAACTCAGTTATTTCAGAAAAATTTTTCTTGAAGTCTGAAACAACGAGATTAACAATGTGACTATGGCAAGTAATGTGCACACAATTTGGAAAAGTAACCGAAAGTGTGGACGAAAATGCTTTCTTCATGTATGCCACGTTATCAGAATTAGAAATGATCACATTATCAAACGAAATATCATACTCATTTTTCACACTTGTTGTGTCACGTGTTACCCTCTTTTTAATAAAGTTTAATCAATCAATCAATCAATCAACTCATTTACGACTTTGAGCACTGTCTGGGACACTGTCACATTGTTGGTGCTGGTCAAAAAATGTGTATCTAGTAAATAAGCGCAAGTATTGCCATGAGGAGATAGTTCATCAAAATCAAGAATAACAGCCAAGACATCCATTACATAGCGTCCCTCATCATCGCTCAGCTCATCAGTCAATATAGCGACTTTTTTAGCGTTAAATTTTTGCTTCAATTCCTCTTTCTCTACAACATATTCATCAAGAAGATACTCATCTCGCAGTTGAGAGGATCCAGGAATAGCACCACCATTTTTTACCCTTGTGGTCAAGAACTCTCTTAGATATGCGTTATCAGATTTTAATAGCGGAATATTCGCCGCAGTGCATGCATATATCCATTCTTGACAAACCTTGATTTTCTCTGCCTTTGCATTGTTAGAGAATTTCAGTGCTGTTTTGACAGACTGCTGCTTTCCAAAAGAGATTGCTTTGGCATGACTCTTTGATTTTAGGTGGTCATCGACGGTGGATTTCCTTACATGATCAACTACGACATTGCACTTTGAATAGAACAACAGACCATCATCCACGTGAAAAGTTCCTGACGGATATTTACTTGCTCGTTGTTTTGCATCTATATTCACAGAAAGGTGTGACTTTGTCTTTGGATGAGGAACTTGGGACAATTTCTGTACAACAAATTTATCCATCCGCAAAGCTTACATTGAATGATCTTCGCTCGTAAAAACTGCCGTCATTTTTTCCTCGTATTTAATTTAAATAAACATCGTGAACGGAAGTGAAACGCAACGGAAGTACTTCCATTTTGTTTAAAATTTTACAGACGTAGCAACTAGCAAAGGCAACGCACTAGTGTTGTTTCGCTCCAGACTTCATTTAGAACACCATATAATTCGTAAGTTCAGGGAATAATTTTGAAAACAACGTGTAAAAATTAAAATTCCGCGATATTCCGCGAATTTTGATCGATTCTGCGAAATCGCGGCACCGCGCAATTCCAGAATGTCTGAATATACATGACAAGTTTTTTTAAAATAGATATGTTTCGACATCTCATAATGCCATCTTCAGTATGAGTGAAATCATAAGTGATACAGGGTTTATGTAAAAATAATATGATACATAAATTACAACAATAAAAGGAAATAAAATAAATTAATGGGGAGCGTCCGAACGTATTATAAAATAAATATTATATTGAATTTAAAAACTTGAACATTGAGGTCAGGGTTAGTTTTGTTAATGTGGAGTGCTTCTTTGATTTTAAGGGTGAATGAGGTGTCGGCAGTGTCGATGATTTTGAAGCAAGAGGGTGAATAGTTGGTTTTGCATGGAAGGTTAGGTTAGGTTAAAGGTTTTTATTATTCATCTTCAGATTAAAAAGTACGATGAATTTACATTGAATTTCTATATTTTCATACTATACTAAAAATTACATGTTAACTTTATTATATATATATTTACAAGATCTAGCAATAAAAGATTGTTTATGACGTTTGGTCCGAGATAAAATACTATAAGTTTTGCTTTTACGCAACTTGTGCGAATTTTCTTTGGGATAAGGTACTAAAAATTTGCATGGATGATCAGGTTCCTCTATAATCCTTTTGATCTCTTGGATAGTTGCTAGTTCACGTCTGCTTTTTAAAGAGGGCAAGTAGTTTTTATCTAGTTGTAAAATTTTTAAACTTCTTCTTTGTACACGTTCAATTTCTTGCTGTAAAAAAATGTGGAAGTCCTGCCCAGACTGCAGATGCATACTCTAATACTGGTCTTATTTTTGATGTATATGTTAATAATCCAACATCTGAAGGTAATTGAGACTTCCTACAAAGTCGAAGATGATATAGTCTTTTATTTGCCTTGCTTGTAATTTGGTGTACATGTTCATTCCATTTAAGATCATTTTGACATGTTACGCCAAGAAGTTTGAAATTAGTAACTCTTTCTATTTCCTCTTCTCCAATAAATAGGGAGGGTGGTTCTTGTATTGAGTCCGTAAAGCATATCCACATATCCTTTGTTTTTTTCGGATTCAGAGCCATTCTGTTATTATCAGCCCATTTCCGTAATTCGTCGATTACTTTTTGCATGGAACTGCATTCACCTCTTTCGACAATCTGGTTCTGAGTGCAATCATCCGCATATTTACATGTATTAGCATCTATTTCTTTAGGAATATTGTCCTCTAAATCATTTATATATACATTAAAGAGCACTGGTGATATGACAGCGCCTTGTGGCACGCCCAAAGGGCAAGGTTGGATGGATGACATGGCTCCTTGTAGGTTGACTTGTTGCGTTCTTCCTGTCAAAAAACTTCGAATCCATTGCCAGAAAGACTTATTAATTTCCATAGATGCTAATTTTTGTAGTAATATATTGTGATTCACCATGTCAAACGCCTTTCGAAAATCTATAAATAATACGTGAACTCCCTTTCTACCTAATTGAGAATTATCTGTTGCATTATACCAATTTTGTGTCATAGCTATTAGAGCAGATACAGTAGATCGGCCATGAGTAAAGGCATGTTGGTTACTCTTTATTTTGAAATCTGATTTATTCAAATGGAGTTGAAGTTTGTCTATTACTTTAGCCATTTGAGGAAGGATAGATATAGGTCTGAAGTCATTTTCAACATTGCTTGGATTATTAACTTTAGCAACTGGAGTTATTAGTGCATGTTTATATTGGCTGGGGTACTTGCATTGTTTTATACTTGTGGTTACTATATTGTGTACGACTGGTGCAAGATCTTCGCAAAAACGTTTAAGTATCCATGCCGGAATTTTATCATCACCTGTTGCTTTTCTGGGATTTAGGTGCTGTAGACAACTCTTGACCTGTCCAATAGATGGTAAAGGAGGTTTAACATCCTTAAGTGTTTGGTTGATCAAGTTATCTTATTTCGGGTAATTGGTTTAACCAAGGTTTTGTAAAGACTTGTTGTTTCAGCTAGTTCCAGTACATTTTCATCATAAACATTTCTTTTTACATTATTCCCGCTATTAATTCCCAACATTAAGAAGATTGATTTATACCATTTTTTGGGGTTAGTCGTACGAAAGTCTTTTGCTTTTCGTTTGTAATATGAAATTTTGGCGTTGTTTATAAGTTTTGAGACATCAGAGCATAGTTTTTCATAACGTGCTTGATTTTTTACATGAGAAAGCACGTTGTCTGGCTTTGATCTTTGATTTTATAAAGCTTGTCATCCAAGGTTTATCTGAAGCATGCATTCGTACTGTTTTTTCAGGAATAGTTTCATCCATAATACTAAGCATCGTCGAGGTAAAAGCATTTACTTTTTCATCTACATCTTGTACATTAAAGACCTCCGACCAATCTTCAAGAATAAGTTTTCTGCATAAGACATTTACTTTTCCAGGTGTTAAGAGTCTTACCCTTCTGGGAATTGTTGGTGTTTTTTCTTTCTGTTTTGGCACTAATAGAAGGCAATTGTGATCAGAACGTCCCAATGGTGGTAGATGCTGTGTTGGTTTATACATATCTCGCATATTTGTCAAGACTTGATCCAAAACGTTTTTTCCTCTGGTTGGGTATAGGATAGATTTTTTTTAAATTGAAACAATTACATAGATTAGTCAAGTTTAATTTATTGAAGTCTCCAGCAACTATAATTGCAGAGGATGGACGTTCACATAGCAACTGATCTAAATTTTTGATGAGATATTCAATCATATCATGTTCTTTTCGGCACTTTGTCCAGGTGGATAATAAATAATGACGATAATAATTGCACTAAATGGGCGAGGCGTTCTTGTTGGTTTAAGCACTAACCATAGCACCTCTTTATCATTGTCTTCATCAAATAACTTACGACTAACAGGTATACTTTGATGTACATAAGTAAGAACTCCTCCGCCAAGGGTGGGTCTGTCTTTGCGAAATATTTTGTATTCATCATTAATCGATATTGCTGTGTCTGGTATATTTGGAGAAAGCCAGGATTCTGTAATCAGTACAACTTCAGGACCATTATTCATGACGACTCCATGTAGTTCATCAATTTTATTAGTTATATGACATGCATTTGTGAGCATGATTGTTGGGAGAAAGGTTTTACTGGATCATTACTATTAGTTATAATTTCTATACAGTTGCATTTGCCATAATTGTATCCCTTCTTTATTTTAATATGTTTGATTGGTTTCTCTCGGTTATACGAACGTCAATGGAGAAGATGTTATCATTGGTTGTGTAATCTGATGCGATTAAGCCACGATGCATTCGATCCATTTTCCTTCCCAGCTTAGCCCCGAAACCAGTCCTATACTGAGAACAAACGTCAACATGCGGTTCAATAGTAGTTATTTTTCGTTCAGTGTTTGATGAACAAAGTGTAGGTATGTTAACCATTCTTTTGCTTTGTTCTTCCTTTTGCAAGATGTCTGATAATCGTACTTCAAAAAAGCTTGTTTGCGAAGATCTTGGTGATGTGAGTATGTTGGGGGATGATGGTAATACCGAAAAGGGGTACTCTTATGATAAAAATTGTTTTTCTTTGTACTTTTAGAAGGTGTTTGAGATGGTGGATATTTAATGGCGTTAAACTTGACTTGATAATTACCATCCTTAGAGTTGTTTTGCTTTGAGTTTTGGAAAACAGTAGTAGGACTCGGCAGTTGCTCGGTGTTAATTGCTGTAAGCGATGTTAAATTTTGTTTTTGATCAGAAAGGACTTCATGAGTTGTATCAACTGGGTTTGATGACTTCTGTTCCAGATGGATAGTAGCAGCAGAATTGTTTATCTGGAGTTGTTCCATGCCAGCATGATTTGTAGTATACTTGATATGTTGTTTTTCACGATATTTAGTCATTTGCATTGAAAACGTGTCATTGAAATTTTGTTTGTTATTAATTGTAGTATAATTTTGTAGGGTAACCGGACAGTTTTTCGCCTTGGTGTAATTATTTTTGTGTTTGGCACGATATATTTCTAGTTGATCATCAAGAGAGTTAAGCGATTGTGATGGGACAAAATTATTGCAAATTTTAAATTCATGTCTTTTGTTTCTAGTTTCAATAGCTCGTTCAGTCTTTTTGTTTTCAAATCTCTTTTTTAACATTAATACATCCGTTCTAAGCTCTTTAATTTCCAATTCAAGTTTGATATTTTTATCCTTTTGTACTTGCAACTCTGTTTGCAATGCCCTTATATCATCTATGAGAATTTGAGCCTTTGCTTCGTGGGGAAAATATTGGGTATTTTCTAAAGTTTGAAGTGCATCGACTCGGCTTTGAATAATTTCGATATCAAGTTTAATATCTTCGATACACTCTTTAATGTTAACATTCGACAGTTGAGGTGTCATTCCACCTGAGGCTTGGGAAGGAATACGTTGTAAACATCTACAACATACCTTTGTATTAGCTTTAAATTCCTCCAAAGTTGTAGATACACACATTTGAATTAGACAATATCTTAGTTGATTACCGCTTTCTCCTTGAAACATCAAAGTATTCTGTCTACCACAGTACCAAGTACAAACAAGATCATTGCTTGAACCGACAAACTTTCTTGAACTACCTCCCGGTGATGACCATTTACCTCGTTGATCAAGGCTAATTTCGAAAAAATCTTGCAGTGTTTTTAAGGAATTTTGCCATTTTAATCGTTTTCCATCATAAACAATACATTTAGAAGCTTTAAAACTATAAATTCTTTCTATATCACACTTAAGATTACATTGATCGCGAGACAATAAAACACAACCTTCCGCCATGTTTGAAAGTCTTATGGGAGATGAGTGAGATTTAAGAAGGTGTCGGTAGATATGAGAGTTTTTGTCTGTTGTGGTATGTTCCCTGATTCTTGTTGATAAATGGCGTGAAGTTTCGCCAATGTATCGAGAATTACATCCCGCGCAATTAAATTTATATACCACCATAGATTTAATTGAATCAAGGATTGGGTCTTTGAATGAGAAAAGGTTTTTGATTTTGAACGATTTGAAAATTAGTCGAATGTCAATATCTGTACAGAAGCGTTTTATAATGTTTGTAAGTCTGCGTTGTTTGTTTCGTGAGTAAAGTCCGATGTGTAGTTTAAAGTATAGAGTTGTTATTTTGGAATTTTCATTTGTGTCGGTTGTGATCGTCGTGTCAGGAGTTTCGGTGTCTAGTTTGAGGTTGTTGTTTTGTTTGTTGTCGAGATATCGTTTTACGGTTCTGTTAATAAAGTGAATTGGGAAAGAGTTTCGTAAAAGAATGGATGTGATGTTTTTTATGTCTCGTTGAAAGCCATTGTTGGTATTGTTAACTTTGTATGCTTTGTCGATTAGTGTGCGTATAAGTCCGGTTTTGTATGAAAGTGGTGTGAAACCACTATTCACCCTCTTGCTTCGAAATCATCGACACTGCCGACACCTCATTCATCCTTAAAATCAAAGAAGCACTCCACATTAACAAAACTAACCCTGACCTCAATGTTCAAGTTTTTAAATTCAATACAATATTTAGTTTATAATACGCTCGGACGCTCCTCATTAATTTATCTTATTTCCTTTTATTGTTGTAATTTCTGTATCATATTATTTTTATATAAACCTTGTATCACCTATTATTTCACTCATACTGAAGATGGCATCATGAGATGTCGAAACATGTCTATTTTCAAAAAAGTTGTCGTTTATATTAAATATGTATTGGCAATAGTGCTTTTACGAAATTATGGAAAAATTCGATTTCCGCTCGGCAAGACTCTCGCTACTATTTTACGAAATGTTGCCCTACTTTTACGGTGTATACCCATTCCCCCACTATGTCTCTATTTGTTGGGGGTGGAACAAGTTCAAGCGTATCGTTGTCAATTAACGCTTTCATTTCATCATTCGTGGCTTTTTGCCATTTTACTTTTTGATTGGAGCTTATTGCTTGGGAACAGGTCGTTGGGATGTTAGATACTCTATAGCAGGGGTCTCCAAACTTTACAGCCAGAGGGCCACATGAACTTTCATCCAGCATGTCGAGGGCCAAAGAATATAAAAAATTTCCACGTTATCCTTCAGCTTTTTACATTTCGCAATGTGCTTGAAACGGAAGTAGGAAGTTGGGAGAAAAATTGACGTAAGCCACTCTTGCTAGTTGGCTTGCGACATAACGTGAACTTTCTGCACAAAGTTTATTTTGTTTAATAATATTATTATTTTTTCTTAAGTGCCTCTGCGGGACGGATTGAGAGGCCCAACGGGCCGCATCTGGCCCGCGGGCCGTAGTTTGGAGACCCCTGCTCTATAGCAATAATCTACGGTATATGAGACAGTATCCTCCCCTAAAACTTCTTCTGTCATATACTCGTCAAGTTATTTAGGCTTACTACTTATCCTAGTGGGGTATCTTGATTCTCTAGATGTCTCTGGAGTACTAATGTCTTCGTTAGTTGTTTTGGGGTTTCTTTCATGCAATTTTGCTATTTGAGGTGCAAGTTCTTCATCATCTATCATGCTTAGTTTTGTTTTCCCTAACAATCGATTTGAATTTCTCGCTTGTAAATTCAGTGCCGTTATTAATTTTTTCCCTTCACATTTTCATAAGGTGCAACATCTGCTAAAAACTGTTTTAATGCCTGTGGTATATCGCTTTTATGCTCAAGAAAATAGACCATATTCAATCCTGAATAATCGTCCATAAACGACAATGCGTATCTAAACCCTTCTCTTCCTTTCGGATCAATAGGACCTGCAAGATCCGTGGGAATAAACACAATAGGACCCCTCGCCTTTTTATCTTCCAGCTTACTTTTCGTTTGACACATTTTACCTTGCGTACAAACCTCACAATCAACTTCCCTGAAGTCTGTGATTTTCATCCCCTTAACCACCTTTTCTAGTTTTCTAACATCCTTGTAGTTGCAGTGACCTAGAACCTTGTGCCACTCCATGTAAAGACAACATGCATTTTTATTCGAAGATGATGTGCTATTTCTGTAGTAAAGTTTGCCTTTTTGTCTTATTCCAAACATTGAGCCATCACGGCACTGTACATGCTTATTGTGTCTATCTAAATTGACTTTTGCCTCCTTTTCTACAGCAGCATTTACTGAGAATATATTTTGATCGTAAGATGGGACGTATAAGGCATTACTTAATAAGACATCCTGCGCATTTCCATGCAAATCAACTAATTTGACTTTAGCAGTACCTTTACCGACTACTACGTTGGCTTTACTATTATCTGCTAATTCAATAAAATGCGCTTTACTATCAAATTTACTATCAAAATCTATAAATTTTGACTTATCGTTAACAATGTGGCTTGTAGCTCCTGTGTCCACCAGTAGAGTAAAATTCGCTTGATCCTTATCCTTCACGTCTTCTTCATCGTTCTTTTCTTCATCCTTTGACACGAATAAAAAGGAGTGTTGCCGTTCACTGTCACAGCGCTGCCCGTCTTTAGCTGTCTTCTACGTTTCTTTCGTCTTTCGGCAATCTTTCGTGTCGTGGGTCTTGGTTTTGCATATGGAGCACCACTTGTTCCCCTTCACTTGGCATTGTGAGATTTTGTGTCCCTTTTTTCCACATTTGAAACAATTTTCGTCAAATTTAGGTTTCACATACATAACGCTATCACCTACCTCAGTTTTTGGTGACAATGGTTTGGTAAGATAAATTTTCTTCATGACTTCGTAACGAGTTTTTAAATTCCGTAAATGTCATTTGTCTTTCCATTGAATTGTTACGGTAGCAAAGAAGTCGTACGTGCTTGACAGACCCTTCAAAACCATTGCAATGAGTAATGCATCACTTATTATCGCCTTGGCTTCTCTTTAGGCTGTTGCCGATCGTTCCGCTCGCAATATATAATCTGTGACAGTCTCGTCGTCACTTTTTTCAGCGAAGTGAGTTTTGTGTAAAGAGCGATGATGCGAGGTTTTCCTCTGCCTTGATAGTGATGTCTGAGGATTTCTAAAGCTCTCCGTTCATTGTCTTTTGCCTCCCAAATCACAATAGACAAACTTCTGTCAACCAGACATTGGACCAACTCTGCAAAAGCGTCAGCCAGTTTTGAAGCACATAAATACAAATATAGCAATGACTAAGAGTAAGGTTCATGAAAATTATGCACTTCTGGAAGTATTATAATATGAAGACATTTCATTAAAATCAATAATCAATCTACGTAGCGTCATAACACGAAGAATGCACAAATCCGCCAAGGTTTAACTGAGAAGTTAAAAATTGAAACTATTCATGTTGTGATGAATATTTCAAAAATTTCAAGTGTAGAAGCAATGTTTAGGGCGATTTTACTAACAACGGACTTGGTACAAATTTTCTGCCCCCTCCTCCCCCACTCGCAAAATCCTGGCGACGCTACTACCAAAATGTAGCCAAATGCCTAAATGCAGGAAAACTAAAATGTTTAATTGCGTTGTTTTCAGCTGCCATCCTTGATATTCATTTACTCATACAAGTAAAACTGTAACATTACGTAGCTATGTTTGATCTTCAACAATTTTAGTTGTCTATAAGCTCTAATTAAAGAACCATTTTATTTTGATATTAATAATTTTATGACCCTTAGATGCAGTCAAGAGAAAAAATTAATAACTCCTACCTGCAAGAAATACTTACAGATATTGAAAAGAAGCTTGTTGATTTTTTTATCCAAGAATGGAACCATCATTACAAAGAATCTCTCGGAGAATGGGAAAATACAAACGTCAGTGGTATGAAGTTGTTCAATATTGAAAAAACAAAAAAGAAACCTCCTGACAAACATATTCTGTCAAAATTTCAAAATGGTGACACCAGTAAGTGGGACTGTACAACACTGTTTGCAGCGGTATTGTTTTCCAACTCAGTTGGAGCAAAACTTGACCCAAAATCTAAGGCTGCTGTGGATAAACTTCGTGTTATCAGAAACAACTTCATCCATGAAAATAAAGGAAGCGTTTCTGATGACGAATTTCAAACAATGCTTTGTGATATTGAAAAGTCATTTCAAGATCTAGGATTTTTATTTAATGAAATTAATGAAATAAAAAGTGAACGAAACAGATTTAATTCTTTTCAAGTACTTCCTTGCAAAGCAAATCACGATGTGGTTAAACGTACAGAGTTACTTGATCAAATCACAGCAGATCTCAATAACTTGCGCAGTACTAACAATAATGAATTAACATATTATTATATTTCTGGTAATCCTGGTAGTGGTAAATCTGAATTAGCTAGACAAATTTGCGAAGAAATGTTTAAGTCGGTTGACTGGGAAAATAGAACAACATTTGTGATGACACTCGAAGGAAATGATGCCGAATCCCTTTTAAAAACTTATACTGAATTTTGTCAACGTTTTAACAATGATAAAACTGTCATTGAAAATATCTCAAAAGAAGCAAAAAGCAGCGAAGACAAAATTAAAGATATTCAATTATTGCTGACACAACAACTGAAATCTTGGCAAACATGGTGGATTGTTGTAGATAACGTGGTTGAACTTCATAAAATTTATCCATTATTACCTCAAGTTGGTGATCATAGCTGGAAAAATGGTCAAATTATAGTAACTGTCCAAAATACAGATGCTATACCACCAGATGGAGATCTAAATAAACACATTTCAGTTAGTCATGGTATGAACAATGAAGAATGTCGACAACTTCTATCTGTCTTTTCTGATATTCATAAGAAAGATGAAAAATGTTTAAAGGACTTATCAGACAAATTAAATCGTCAACCGTTGTTCCTGGCAAATGCAGCTTCCTACGTAAGTAGTGTAAAAAGTGTAAATCCGACATTCACGTGGGAACAATATTTTGATAAGTTGAATGAAGGAGAGCGACAGAACATGGATGCCAATTTTCAAAAAATAAACACAACTTACTTAGGAATGAAAACAGTTATGTTAGCTGTACAAAAAAATGCTGAAGAATCCATCTTGTTGGAACATGTTTTTAAATTTTTCTCGATAATATCTTTCGATCCCTTACCACAAGATGTTATAATACAATTTATTAAAAGCATTGATCCACAAAAATCTGCAGAAGATGTCTGTCTTCAATTAAAGCATTGTTCTTTATTCCTTCAAACGGAAAACAAAGAAATCCGCCTGCACAGCGTTGTACACGAAGTCATCATAAATTATTCATCGCAGACCTTTGGCTGTAAACAAAACGAAAATAATTCTAAAAAGTCTGCAGATGATCTTGCCTGTCAAGTTTCTTTGGCACTAAATCATTTTAAAGACAGAGAAGATGAAATCAAATAATTCCACATCTAATTAAATTCATAACAAATTCATCATTTCAACATTTCCTAAATAAGTTGATCGATGTAAAATCATCAAAACAAAAACTTGATGAACGAAATTGGAAAGTTGCCAAATATTTTGTAGATGTTTTGAAAAGATTTTGCAACTATAAACTTGCAACTAAAGTACTTTATCAAATAACAGAAATTCAAACTAAAGTGTTAGGTGTTGATCATATTGATGTTTCATATTCGTACAACAAGCTGGGTGTATTCCTTTGTACGAATGGAGAATATGAAAATGCGAAATATTTTCACGAGCGAGCAATGGAAATTCAAACAAAAACATTTGGACCTGACCATGTTAATATTTCGACAACGTACAACGATCTGGGTTCGGTTTACAAAAATATGGGAGAATACGAAAAAGCAAAAGATTTTTATGAACGAGCGATAGAAATTGAAACAAAAGCATTTGGACCTGACTATGTTAATATTGCGAAAACGTACAACAATCTGGGTTTGTTTACTATAATTTGGGAGAGTACGAAATAGCAAAACATTTTTATGAACGAGCGATAGAAATTGAAACAAAAACATTTGGACCTGACCATGTTAATATTGCGTCAACGTACAACAATCTGGGTTTGGTTTACGATAATATGGGAGAGTACGAAATAGCAAAACATTTTATGAACGAGCGATAGAAATTAAAACGAAAACATTTGGACCTGACCATGTTAATATTGCGCCAACGTACAACAATCTGGGTTTCGTTTACTATAATATGGGAGAGTACGAAATAGCAAAATATTTTTATGAACGAGCGATAGAAATTGAAACAAAAACATTTGGACCTGACCATATTAATATTGCGTCAACGTACAACAATCTGGGTTTGGTTTACGATAATATGAGGGAGTACGAAATAGCAAAACATTTTTATGAACGAGCGATAGAAATTCAAACAAAAGCATTTGGACCGGACCATGTTAATATTGCGACAACGTACAACAATCTGGGTTTGGTTTTCTATAACATGGGAGAGTACGAAAAAGCAAAAGAATTTTATGAACGAGCGATAGAAATTGAAACGAAAACATTTGGACCGGACCATGTTAATATTGCGTCAACGTACAACAATCTGGGTTTGGTTTTCTATAATATGGGAGAGTACGAAAAAGCAAAAGATTTTTATGAACGAGCAATAGAAATAAAAACAAAAGCATTTGGACCTGACCATGTTAATTTTGCGAAAACGTACAGCAATCTGGGTTCGGTTTACCGTAAAATGGGGGAGTACGAAAAAGCAAAAGATTTTTATGCAAGAGCGAAAGAAATTGACACGAAAACATTTGGACCATGTTAATATTACGAGAAAGCAATCACGTTGTAATTTACTGTGATAGGAAAAATACGAAAGACCAACATAATAAAGTTTAAAGGGGTAGTCTGACCTTAACACAACTTTCGCTCATATGAAAGTGTATATTGTTCTTACCTCTCTCACGAAATCCTAGGTTTCCAATTTAAATTTAACTCGAGAAATAATGCCTTAAATGTGTGTATTTTTGCCTCTTGTTCGATCGCCATTGTGTACATGCAAGCGAAGCCGCAGTCCAGCAGTGGTTTTTTGTCGTGACGTCACTGTGCGGTGATCGTTGTCAACATAAGACAAAATATACTAGCAAAAGTAGATATTACGCATAAGCATATTTATAGTTGCATTTTATTTTCTAAGTTTTTAAATTATTTTGCGCAATGGATACGGATTACTCAAACGATTCCTCTAGTAATTATTCTGGAAGCAGTGTTTCAAACTACGAAGAAATGATTAACGATCAAAACATGATTCAACCATATGCTTATGAGCCGATTGAAACAGACTCTAGCGACGAGCCTATGGACGACTCCGACGAAGTTCAGCTGTTGTAACAATGAATGAAGACTCAGCACAATTTGAGGGAATAGATACTCCGGACTGTATTACAGATAATCCTGTTTTTCGTTTAAATTATTGGGTATTACGACTGGCATGGAGTGAGTACAAACAACACTATGGTTCAAGAGCTGAAGAAGGAGCACACAAAGACATGACAGGCTTACAGGCAACTGGTTCGATGGTGTTGGAATGTATTGGGCGAAATTAGAGTACCATCTTAGCAGCACATTCCAACCATCAGGTCTAGAAGAGGACTTTGTCTTTGAGGGTTTTAAATTCGCTGATGAATAATAATGATAATGTAAACTATTATAGCCATATTTATAAGTATCGTTAATGATGAATTACTAATATATAAAAATATAAATTGGATTTAGTAAATGAACAATAAATACAAATTATAATGGCCAAGCCAAACCAATTCTTTATTTGTGCTATGCAAGGATTTTGGTGTACATAATTAAAAAGTGCCTTTGCTAATGAATTTGCATAGCAAAACAAAAATTGGGCTACTTTACTATTAGAGATTCTCTTATTATTAATTATGAATATTGATATATACATAACTATTTTTTGGGGACTGTTTAAGTCATATTCTTTTGTGCAAGGTATGATGGAAGATGTCTGCTGTTTTAATGTAAAAAATGTACATAACAAGATTTCTTTATCAGCAAGCATTTCAAGAAATATTGCATCTATAGAAAAGCCAAACAAAGAAAGTATTATACAAGCACAATAATAAGAGAATCTCTAATAGTAAAGTAGCCCAATTTTTTGTTTTGCTATGCAAATTCATTAGCAAAGGCACTTTTTAATTATGTACACCAAAATCCTTGCATAGCACAAATAAAGAATTGGTTTGGCTTGGCCATTATAATTTGTATTTATTGTTCATTTACTAAATCCAATTTATATTTTTATTTATTAGTAATTCATCATTAACGATACTTATAAATATGGCTATAATAATTTACATTACCATTATTATTCATCAGCGAATTTAAAACCCTCAAAGACAAAGTCCTCTTCTAGACCTGATGGTTGGAAATGTAGCTAAACAAAAGATGGTAGTGGTACTCTAATTTCCTTGCCCAATACATTCCAACACCATCGAACCAGTTGCCTGTAAGCCACATGTCTTTGTCTTTTGTGTTCAGCTCCTTCTTCAGCTCTTGAACCATAGTGTTGTTTGTACTCACTCCATGCCAGTCGTAATACCCAATAATTTAAACAAAGATTTCGAAAAACAGGATTATCTGTAATACAGTCCGGAGTATCTATTCCCTCAAATTGTGCTGAGTCTTCATTCATTGTTACAACAGCTGAACTTCGTCGGAGTCGTCCATAGGCTCGTCGCTAGAGTCTGTTTCAATCGGCTCATAAGCATATGGTTGAATCATGTTTTGATTGTTAATCATTTCTTCGTAGTTTTAAACACTGCTTCCAGAATAATTACTAGAGGAATCGTTTGACTAATCCGTATCCATTGCGCAAAATAATTTAAAAACTTAGAAAATAAAATGCAACTATGAATATGCCTATGCGTAATTTCTACTTTTGCTAGTATATTTTGTCTTATGTTGACAAAGATCACCGCGCAGTGACGTCACGACGAAAAACCGCTGCTGGACTGCGGCTTCGCTTGCATGTACACAATGGAGATCGAAAAATACACACATTTAAGGCATTATTTCTCGAGTTAAATTTGAATTGGAAACCTAGGATTTTGCGAGAGAGGTAAGAACAATACACACTTTCATATGAGCGAAAGTTGTGTTAAGGTCTGACTACCCCTTTAAACGATAGAAATTGAAAGTGAAGCATTTGACCTCTATATTTATCTTTTATTTGCCAACAGCTAAAAGTCTTCCGTATTTGTGAAACGTTTCGTGAGATAAAGGAAGAAAAAAAGGACAAAGGGCAGTTGTATTTTCAGTTTAGAGACATAGACATTGAAAGAAAAGCATTTGGACCTGAACATATACTGCAATAATATACAACAATCTTCATTTGGTTATAAACAAACTATAGATATTGAAACTGAAGCATTTGGACTTGTATTAATCTTTTATTTACTAGAAGCTAAAATACTCCTGTCCGTGAGAAAACGTATAAGGAGATAGAAGAAGAGGAAATGATATCGTAGCTCATTTTCAATGAACAAAGGTTCAAATAACAACAGTTGTATATTTATAAAAGGTATAAATATATTATTGACAATATTCAAACATTTGTATTTTCAAGTTTTCAACTATCATTTATTTACTGGAACAGTTTTTTATAAGAAATGTACAGTTATTTGTATATTTCTAATTATGAGAATTGTAGTTGTTTGAAATGGACATGCAGTTATTGTTATTTGATCCAATCATATTTGATTTGGAGACTAACACCTTAATTGGCGTGACAACGTTTGTTTGTTTTTTATTTTGGAGGAAATATTTATTGAATGATTGGTTTAATCATTTAATGATTGGTTTAATCATTTAATGATTGGTTCAATAATACTTTATTATAGTTCAAACTATTAAGGCAATATGAAGTAAAAGTTATAAATAACCTGAAGAAGAAAAAGCAGGATATCATTGCCATAGCTTTGACAGAAGTGAAAATGACACATTTAACTGTCCGACTGCCAGATTTTAGACAACCAGATTTACTAATATATAAAAAATCCCAGCAGTGGTGCAGAATACTTGTTAATTGGGGTGGGGGGGCACAAATTCATATATGCATGTCTTAATAAGTTGAAAACAATGGATTTCAACAGTACTTAATGTGGCAGAACATGAATACATGAATATGTGCCTCCTACCCAAAATAAAGAGTCTGCTATGCCATTTACTCCCTGGGCATCTTGAAGAGCTCTGGCATTGTGTGTAACAGTTAGTATTTCATTTTGCAAGGAACTTCTTATTTGTTTTCCAAAATATTATTTGAACATTAGAGAAATTGTGTACAAACTATTAAAAGTTTATATTAGGAATATATTTCTAGGCAACACCCTCTTTAAAGTATGTATCCATGTTCAGGAGTGAATGACATGACCAGACATTTTTGGCTAATGTCTTTACAAATGATAAGAACAGTAAATGAGTCATTTCTACTGATGTCTTTACTACTGATATGGACAGTAATGAGTCATTTTCATTGCTATGACATTCATGTCTTGCTTTTTCTTTAGTTTATACTTTGCATTGCTTTGAAACTGATTCTCCTAGCTACATAAATGATTTTACCACTAAATCACATTAGAAAATGTTGTGGTTATCTCTGATCCCAAGAAATTCAAGTATAAATTAAAAAAGTTAATATAAATCAAATTCCTTGAAATGAAGTCAAAATCCATTCCTATCTGTAAAGACTAAACACAATAAAAATTCTTTGCTGACAAGCGTTTTGATAGATCTGGCATTGGAGACCACCTGACAATGTAATTTATCTTTATGTATGCTTTAGGTAGTGATGTAGTCAAGAAAAATGGAGCTTTTACTCTAATTATGTGTGCCTGGCCCATATTTACTTTCGTCATCTCATATGTAGTGTAGTGAGTAACGAAAAAGTAATTGAACAACAAAATATTTATTTTCATAGCACTGGTAGACTTGCTATACGCTACGAGTTGTCATGGTGTTATTAAAGGACTGAATTCTGATATCTTCCTTTGATTATTTTTTTATTTTCCGTAAATTATACACGTATTTAATAAAATATACATTTAAGTTGATTTATCCTAAGGGGAACCCCCACGGTCTGGGAATCTAAGTTCTTGATACAGAGTGTTTCAAAAAAAGGTATTTCAACTTTTACTTGCTGATGTGTGTAAAATACTGAATAAATAACTGTAGTTTTAAATATTTAAAAAAAGAGCTCTAGGTTCTAGCTATGGATGCTGTTGTTTGTTGCGATTTGGAAGGAAAATGAGTGAAATGCAAGCGCGTTGAAAAATTTTGGTCAAAGTCGCATTCTTTCACCTCTGAGCATATTTTCGTCAACATGAAAGGTGCTTCACTTTGATTTTGCTGGTTTGTTGACTGACTATCATGGTGATGTCTTATTTTTCAACCTTGAAAATATTTGAAACTATCTGACATTTACAATTTCCATGATTGAGCAAAACTTGATACTCAAGGATTCATTTTTTATCATTTTCGCGCACTATTTTGAACATAAACGACAAAGCATTTATTAAAATAGAATTCAAATTAAGATTGTCTGTTTCTTTGCCAAGGTATTTATAAACTTCCTTTATGTTGTAAGTTCTCATCACCTAACTAAAGGATTGTATCACATTAGCCAAGTCGTTGAAATATATTAGGAATAACAAAGGGCCCAGAATAGAAACCTGTGCACAGTAAAAAGAAAAGGGCCATTTTAGCCCCCAGAATGGGGCCAAAATATTGACCCCAGAACGGCCCCATAATTTAGAGCCAAATTCGGCCCTTTAAAGAGGGGCCAAATTCGGCCCTTTAAATCTAAACATGAAATGGTTCAATGCCCAAATTCCCTGAAGTCTCTGCATTTACATTTTTATCAGCTGTCAACTTTTGGAATAATTTTTACTTGCTGCACATTCTTTTTTTCATTGTCAAGGTTCGCAACATTCAGTTTTACATGATCCATCAAAAGAAGAATTAAAACAAATTGATGGTCACTTGAATGATCAAGATCTTGTGTACAAGTAAGTGGACATACATTGTCATGTATCATCCATGGGAAATTTTTCTACAAGCATTGGCTCTGCTTGGTGTGCAATATCTGACCCATGTGTGCTCATTAATTAATGAAAATTTTAAAGTATGTACTATTTTTTTATAGGACTTCCTGGGTAAAAATCCTTGGAACACTCTACAAAATTGGGGCAATTATCCATGTGGGCTTCAACAATTTTCTGCCTGTTTTTGCTGAGATTAAATCAATCCATGTTTTAAACTCATCAATTGAAAGGGTGTATTTTGCTGCTGAAATTTTGTACACAAAAGAGTTTTGTGAGCATTACCGTACCTATGTTGTAAACAGAGCAGTACATCCTGAAATTCAGTTTTACCCACAAAGATCGTTGCAGTACTATCTCCCACTTCACTTTCTGAATCCTGTCTGTTCACATAACCAGACACATGTTTGGCCTAAATGTGATATTCACAATTACAATTAATACCAATATTTACTGATTTAAAAGATGCAGTGCGTATGTTCATAATAAATATCATCACATTGTGAAATGTTGCCTATCAAAAATTTTTTGAGAACTAAAATATCATATCTTTGTCATAATATGTGATTTAGTTTGTTCAAAAGCAATTAAAACTGCTAAAATGCAAAAAATACATTCGTCATGGAGCCAAAACGGCTCTATTGTCTGTTTTAGCCCTTATTGTTAGCCAATACGGCTAGCAATTTCAAAAGCCAAAACGACCTCATGGGGCTAAAATGGCCCTTTTCTTTTTACTGTGTGGGTTTCCTGTGAGACTTTCTTCTTCTTGTGATATAACTCTTCATATTATAAAGCGAAAAAACAACAAAAGAGAGACGCAAAGGTATAGACACTGAGCTAGACACAAAGGTGGACAAAAACATAGACAAAAAAGTAGACACAAAAGTAGACAAAAACAGACAAAAAGGTAACACAAAGGCAAAAAGATATGCAAAAAGATACACGAAAGATTGACAAAAAGACGAAGACTAATGGAAACAAAAACAAAAGAGAGAGGCGCAAAGGTATAGAAACTGAGGTAGACCCAAAAGTGGACAAAAATATAGAGAAAAAGGTAGGCACAAAGGTAGACAAAAACATAGATGAAAAGGTAACACAAATAAAGTCAAAAAGATATACAAAAAGATACACGAAAGATTGACAAAAAGACGAAGACTAATGGAAACAAAAAGGTAGACACAAAAGTAGACGTAAAGACTAAAGTCAGACAAAAACATCATAATGTGCAAGGATTGTCGTTTCACAAAAAGATAAATTACTATTTTTTTCATTTGATTTTAGATATTTAGACCAACAAACTGAAAACAGTTAAACTTGTTTCGGAAGAAAAAGAATGGACGATATTAACCATCGTATCTAGCTAATTTCCAGCCTATCTGACAAATATCCTCAGTTTCATGTCGACGACGGCAAGCACAGAAGCAAGTTGGCCATTTCTTACAACTGTGCATGTCGCACACGGCATGAAATTGAAAATATTGACTGCAGTAAGAAAATTAGGAATTTTATAATTTGTTTTTTTTTATGAAGATAAATTCCATGTTTTTATCCCACAAGATTTTTACATTAAAAAACGTCGAAATTTGGGCGTTTGATAATGGCGTAGTTTTATTCATCTGTAAAGAAAATGAAATTGTGTAAAGTTACAATAGCTAATTTAAACACCTGAGATAAACACAACTTTCTAATGAGTTTATTTTGTTGCTGTAAAAATTTTACCATCATAAATCGTTGGTTAAAAGTGACTTGTCTTGCGAACAATTTTCGAGACAAGAATCGTGATCTAAGAAAGAAAAATGATCAGGAAAACGTTTTAAAACAGCCAAAGGCCAAGAAACTGCATTTGACTTGGAGACACTGGAGATTGAAACGTCGCTAAAGAACAAAATCTTTTGATTTCCCATTCATAGCTTGCCATGTAAACGGCCTGGTGGACTCACAATATATATACGTCTTGCAAAATTACTGTCAAAAACGATGAACGAGGAAAAAGATACTTACCATCTTAACATTTCCTCAGTTATAAAGCAGTTCAGAGGAAGTAGAATATCAATTCATAAATAGCTCAGCCTCAAGGGAATGGTGAACAAAAGCCAAATACGTTTTCATCGTGGTCAATAATCAATTTCTTTATTTATTCAAGTCCTCCATCATGGTGAATTAAAACCACCAACATTTGTTCTATGTTTCTCGATCGCATTAACAGAAAAATGTTCATGTCTAAAATAAAGCAAAGAATTAACATTAACAAAAACGAAAACTTTATAAGAAGACGTATATTTAGGTCATACATTTTGCATAAAGATATTAATGTCGTTTACATTTCACACTTCAATCAAAGAGAGAGTTCTCTCCGAACACGAATATCAAAAATCACATTTACCTGAACATGTTATGGAAAAAGTCAAAGATATACTTTGCTTTCGGCAAATATTCTTCGTGTTAGTAGGAAGGTAGAGATTTAAATAACGCATTGAAAGTTTGAGTTGATCTTAAAATATGCCCCAAGTTGCGGAAAGCGTGTGTTTTCTGATTGGTCAGTTCTAGGCGTGTACTTAATTCTACATGGTACACAAGTAAAAAAGACTTGCTGCTAAATGCACTCATTTCTTTTTGTTTTTTATGAGCGAACGCTTTAATTTTTAAGGTTCCTGCTTGCGTAACAAAGAAAATTCGTTATGTCGTTGTAAGGGTAAGGTCCGTTTCAAACGTCGCATTTTACGTGAACCAAATGCATTAAAAACAAAATAAAATGAGAAAAAAATCCTCGATATCTTTTGTTTTAAATACATTCGGCTCATGTAAAATTCCACGTTTCAAACAGGCCTAAGATAAATAGTAAACTCAATGACATAAAAAGCACTTAAAAAATCGCGGTATTTTTCAAGAACTCGAATATTCGTTAACCGCTTGAACGTACATTTCGACATTAATGTTTGTCATTATATAAAAGTTTCTGGTGAAGAACAGGGCTAATTTTGAAAATATATAAGCAAATAACATAATGGTAAGGAAACATTATTTGCTTTTTAATTCCTAGGTTAAAACATTTTCAAAGGTAGTATTGAGAAATGTCTTCGACGAGGATCGAGGCCTCTCATTACTAAGATATAGCGTAATTAATATTTCCACTTTTTTATATACCATTCCCAAATTTTATTAATTTAAACGTTTGTTTGTTCAGAGATTAGATAGTAGACACCAATGTTCGATGGACTAATGAAACGCAGGCAATAGCGAGATGTTTTTGACATTATGCAGATATATAACATAGAAAATGTAAACAACAAAGTTGTAGTGGTTGTGTTGGCAAAACCTTGTTATGGTGTTGTGTTTTGATATCCGACATTTTGAGTTTCCACCCATTTTTGTCAGATTATATCAATCATACTGGTATTTTGTAATTGTCAATCATAAAAAAGCAAATCCTTACGTTCTCATCAAGTGCCTATTTTTTACAAATTATCATTGTATAAAGAATGTTTCAATGATACATCCTGTATAATTATTAAAAGGAAAATTTAAAAGTTATAAGCACATTAAAGAAATAATTGTCGAATGCGTCAGCAACCAACCTGGTGAAACGGTAAATGAATTGAAGAAATAGAAATATTATTAACGTGAAAGTTGTCTGAAAGTCACTATTTTTTATACGGCTTATTTTGATATCTATGTTGCATGCTTCGTTGTTTGTCCGTCTATGCTTAATTAATCTTTAGCTTGCATTTATGTGTCTGTTGATATCGAAAATAATGAGTTACAACGAAACAATGTTAGTGCTCCAAAAACAAGAATATTTTAGGAGTAACAGAAATGGCATTGTTTACTACATCCAAAGAAGTTAAGTCAATTGGGCAAAAAAATATTTCTTGTGATCATTTATGTACATTTATACCTGTATTAGATGGCAATCCTTGACAGAATAGCGAAATGGTGACCCATTATGATCCATTATAAATTACTGGAACTCCAAAACCCTTTAGGTTTGTGCTATAAAAATATGAATGTTTAAATTACAAAGTTTAACCATGGGCGGGCGGCCCAAAAAATCACTGAAATTGTATAAACAAACGATAACTCGCCCCATTCCATCGTAACAGACCGTGCCCCGCAAACTTTGTATTGATTGATTGTATCTGTATTATATATTTACCTAAAAAAATATATTAATAAATAATAAAAACAAATACATAAATGAATATATAATATAGATACAATTAATCAATACAAAGTTTGCGGGGCACGGTGTGTTACAATGGAACGGGGCGAGTTATCGTTGGTTTATACAATTTAAGTGATTTTTTGGGCCGCCTTTAGTTTAACCTCACAAAGTTAAATCTATAACAAATGTGCTTCGCCAAGAAAATGCTTTAGCGAAAAATGTGAAATCTCTATTTCATCAAGATTTCAACGATGATAATATACCATCAACGTTTGGTGGTTATATTGTTTACCTCTGACTGACCATAACTTTCTTCAATTGTTTTTTGAAAGTCTCTTAATGTCATTCCATATTCCATATTTGTTTTTAACTTCTCTAGTTTAAACATAACAGGACAATCCAGTGATATACAGCTCAGTTGTTCATCTCTAGCTCCACAACACTGAAAACATATCTACAATATGAAAAAAATAAATGTCATGAAAAAGACAAACCATAATTATTAGGTTATTTATTAAGCATACCTATTTAAGATGACTGTATTTTCTTTCCCAGTTCCCCACTCTCCCTTCCAGAATAAAGACAGACTTTTGAGGGTTGCTACGACAACTTTGACACAAACCGTGCTGTGTTAATTGTTCACATACAGGACAGTGTAGAGTTGTAAAAAACAGAGAAATTGAACGCTAAAATTTGTTCAAATAAATTAATCTAGCTTTTTAATCAATTCAGGAATGTACTTATGACAAGTAACTTTTAGTTTCCTTGGAATAACACGATGTCGAGGGATATAGCGGGGTAGTTATGTATACCATGAAAACACATCAACACCAATCAAGGAAAAAACGCGATCCAATAGGGGAAGTATTTGTTTCTGAACATAGTAGATGGTATTGAGGCGTAGATTTTTATCATTTAACACATGAATAGGACTGAAGAAAATTAAAACAAGAAGATTGTTTAATGAAGACAATCATATTTATACTAAAGTATTTATTAATAACATTCCAACAGCTTTTGTCATGATACATAACGTAAAATAATGAATGACAGCAACATTTGAACTTACTCTTTAACCAATTGAATCAATGGTAGTCCAGGACTGCCGTTAACAATGACGTAAGGTACACGTTCTCCCACGCGAGGTTCCGCGCGACGATCACGTGACAAATGACGTCTATACAAAAATAGAAATAGTAAAACTGTAATCATGAAAACAATATAAAGAGGATTTTTCATTTCAACAATAAATTGAACTTTGCAACTTCCAAAGCTGGAACACATGCTTTTGGTTTATATCTTTTCATACCACGATATTCCTTAGCAAAGATGAAATCCTGAATCGATACTCTATCTTTCATCATTTTAACGAACTGCCGCTGGACAAACTTCTTCACAAGACTCACGTCTCTTTCTTCAAATAAAATCCTTAAAGACTTCTCTAAAATCTGTTAGAAAAATAAAATCACAGAGTGTTTGAACTCAAAATTACCTCCCCCCTGCAGAGTCTTGTGTGATTGGATGACACAGTAAATATTGTCGATTGTTCCATACCATAGCGACCACTGGACATGTATCTCGCCGTACAGTCTCTATTCCTTTCGCATCAAACACTGGATCTTTCTGTTCTAATGTTTCGTACATATAACCAACGTAACGTTTCTTTGTTTGAAGAACACAAGGCATATATACCTAAAAAGTCATCCCTAGTTATACATAAATGTATCTTAAATTCAAAATCTCTCAAATAGATACAATTTTGCAGTAGATAAAAACCTTTTCAAACTTTAGTTTCACAGGTTTAGGATTCTCTGCAGTAACAGCATCAACCATTTCTTTTCCAATCTTAAACGCTTCCTCTTTACTGGCACCTTTTACTAATATGAAAAGACTATCGGTCTCCCCATATACCACACGAGAACCCACTCATACCTTGTGTTCACGAGATTCATAGCTCGTTCCAGGGTCTCGCGTGCTTTACAAACAATGGCGTCAGTAATCTGATGAAAAACAGAAAAGAATATTCAGATGGTTTTATGAGTAAAATGAATCCAGTATGACAATAAGCACTTGATAGATTTTCAATCTGAAAATGTGACTTAGTCCAGGCTCACGATAATCATAATAATCAACATGTATCCATATTAAATATATTATATATTTACCAATTATCTGTGGTAAATGTATTATATATTTATTGTATCTTAAATATATATGTGTATTGGTAAATATATAATATATATAATATAGATACAATCAATTAATACAAAGTTTACGGCTCACAGTCTGTTTAGATGGAATGGGGAGAGCTATAGTTTCTTTGAATTTCTATCATGACAAGATCAAAGTTACCTCAACACTCGGCCTTCGTCCTGAGAAGCTTGCTGATGTGTAACCATAAGTGACATTTGCAATCAACTTTAACGCAAGTTGTCGAGCATCAAGAAGTTGAAGAAGAGTCTCAAAATGTAAATTATTTATGATATTGAATGATTAAAGAAAAGAAACGAAGAGTGGAAAGGCATCTTTTTTGAACATGATGAAATCTCCATGACGTTTTAGTTACTGGATCTTATAAAAACATCAAAAATCGCTTCAAAAACAAAGGTTTAATAAAACCAACTTACTTTACCATCTTTACAATCTTTCATAGCTTTCTTTACCATAATACGTGTGTCTAATATCTCCTCCAACATTCTAAAATAAATGAAACTTATTGAACATATAACAGCCAAAGATATCAAGACCCATTTAGGACAGTAAAGACATAAGAAGGAATGCTATGTACATCGAATGACAAAGAAGGAGCGCTATGTACATCGAATGACAAAGAAGGAACGCTATGTACATTGAATGACAAAGAAGGAGCGCTATGTACATCGAATGACAAAAAAAAATTGCAAAATATACTACAAAATGCAAATGTTATTTTTTCAACAACCTTTTGAATCAATAAAAATGTGACCTGTAAAGTAGCATAGTACATGGGGGTACGAGAGCACAAAAAGTGCTCTCATATCCCCCATGTACTATACTACTTTTATACCGTGGGTAAAAACTATCTTTACAAATAAATGTTAACAAGCATCGGTTTTAGATGGCCCCAGCCAGGAGGCTATCGATTTAGCGAAGCTAAATCGCAGAGGTGGGAAAAAACTCAAGTTTAAAAATATGGAATCTATATGTTTTAAAAACTATCTTTACAAATAAATTTTAACAAGCATCGGTTCAGAGGGGCTTGGCAGCTCAAATTTTAGCGTAGCTAAAATTGAGCAGGGGATGAAGCCCCGAGAATTCTAGGCGACGGTGGGGAAATTTTCACGAAGTGAAAATTCGGAGCCGAAAGTGGCATTCGATGAATATTCGAAGAATATTCGAGAATAACAGAGGCTTAATATATGCTCTTTTAAAACTATCTTTACAAAATATGGAATCTATATGTTTTTGAAATATATAGATGCGTTTTAATTTTACAAACCGTCTTCAAAAATCAATTGTTAACAAAGCATCGGTTTTAGATGGCCCCAGCCAGGAGGCTATCGATTTATCGAAGCTAAATCGCAGAGGTGGGAAAAAACTCAAGTTTAAAACTATGGAATCTATATGTTTTTTATTTGTCTGTCAGGCGCGTGTCTTAGTGCATGTTTTTAATAATGGTTGTTTAATGTAGTTAGCACACGGCACCAGCGCATTTTAATAATATAATGTTTTACAAAACTATGGAATCTATATGTTTTTTTAATTTGTCTGTCAAGTGCGTGTCACATGTATATGTTTAACAATGTTTTATATAATTTTTGTTAAAAGTGTTTTTTACTAATTGGATCAGGATTTTGAATTTTTTTGTATATCGCTTTTGTATTAATTACTTATTACAAACAGTTATGTGATATGTAGTCAAACATGAGCAGGAGGTATGTATGATTTTACTCTAACAGAGGCCTATGCTACATGCTTACTACACATTATAACTGTTTGTTAATATTTAGTTATTTGAACTGATATTATAATGGCCATAAGCTAATGTTGTTACACCATCATCTAATATATATCGTTTATCATCAAAACAGCTGAGTGATACTTTATTAATTTCATAACTACTAAGTTGATGGTTTACACTTCTAATAGTTTTCATTGTATGATGCATTTGTTTGTTTTCAAATAGTGTTGTTTTATAGTCTTCATGTTTTATTTTACTCTTAATAATATTTTTCTTAATTCCTTTAGCTTTTTTATCTCCTTTATTATTATCTTTAATATAACTGTACATTTTACTTCGTAACCCAACAAATTCAGTAATTGAGATTCCAGCGGCTTCGTCTTTAAATTTACCAATAACTTTTTTATTAGTCTTATCATAATATTGAGAATCTTCTGGGTAATCACTAAAATCAAATTTATCATTATCAACACAAAAATCTTTATAGACATCTTCAGTTTTGATTTCATATGTTAAACTATCTGTGTCTGTGAAAAGAAGTTTAGCTTTATCACCATATTTCTTCTTGATATAATTGTAATGAAAATCATACATCAACGTTTCACTTAAATCTAAGATACACATGCCAACATATGTAGGCCTGTTAAGGGTTAGTGTTTCTTTGATCTTATGCACAGCCACAAGATTCTCATTGAAGATTTTACTACTTACATAAGTAGGTTTTGAAGCTAATTTTAATAATTTATTTTTATTAGTTACCAGTCTAACATCTACTCGTTTTCGTAAATTCTCCATAGTCTTGCCGAATACTGAATTATTCATTAATTTGAAGAAGTCTTTTTCAAAAGAATTTTTTGCATTAGTTCTTTTTTGAGTATTAAAGTCTATGTATTTTTTCAACCATGGAGATTGATTAAATTCAAGTACTCTATGTACTTTTTTAACTTTAACCCAAGATCTAAATATAGTTGAAGATTTCTATAATGTAAAACGTATTTGTATTTATTTTTTAAAGTTGGAATCAGTTTGCTTACTAATCCTGTTGATATATTGTAATTAGAAGCAATTGTCTTACAATATTTTGACAACATGTCGCTAGTTACCTTAAGTTTTTCTGGTGCAACAGGATAATCGTTATGTAAATCATGTAGTTCTTTATTGTATTCTAAATCAACTTCTAAAATTAAACCTTTTTTACTATCTGCTTGATATTTAGCAAGGTTTATGTTGTTAATCTGTTTATCAGTTAACCATTTGAAATTACCAGTAGGTAAGTTTTGTGACATAGCCCACCCATACAGATTGTTAGCATCTAAATACGTTAAATACTTTGATGGCTTATTATTATCATAAGATGATTGATATTTGTTATTAGCTTTACCATATCGATTAGCAATATAACTAACACCTCCTCTCATACCCTTTTCAATGAATTGAAACATATCAATATCTGTCATTAATTCTAATTTAATATCTGTCATCTTTAACATAGCATCCCAAGACAACCCAGGAGATGTGAAATAGTGGCATGGATCTAATTTATAGTATTCTAAGCATGTTTTTCGAAAGTTTTCAAATACATCACTTAATAGAAGGATATCAGATTTCAGATATAGGTCGTGATACTCCCCCATGTTTTTCAGATTGAATGTATTCCACACTTTTTGTGCATGCTTATAAGCATCATCTGATATATTCTCAGAAGTAAGAATACTATAAAAGTCTTTTTTTGAAGGTAACTTCTCATTAAATTTTTCAAATGAATCCATATAATCATATGGATATATGCCTTTTTGAGTCATTAAATTAAATTTTTCACCTTTAAACTGATTAGAGGTATATTTAAATGAACCTTTAGGTAGGTTACTAACAAGCTTTCCAGACTAGAGCTCATAAATTGAAAACTATCAATAAAAGTAAGGTGGTTACCTAACATAAAAGCCATATACTTTTCCATATTATTAGGTATAGCATTTATATTCATTTGAATATCTTCTCCTTTTTTGTTTTTGTATGTATGCTTCTTAACAATAGCTCCGATTTCTTGCATAATAAAATGGCTATCATATCCTCGTAAATTATGAAATATTACTGGGATCTTTAATTTATCAGAGTCTATTCTTAGTTTTAAATTACAATCTTGATGTGCTGAGCCTCTGTATTTACTAGTGATATGGCAATGGTCTCGAACTCGAATATCTTTGTTAGTATATTTTTTGTTACAGATATGACATTCATCAGCTTTTTTAAATTCTTCTTCATTATCAGAGGTCATTTTTAATGGTTTATTAAAGTGAGTTTTTATAATATTTTTACAATATTTAACTTCTTTTAACATAGCTTCCATAAATTTGTAAACAGCCTTTTCACCTCTATATATTTGAATTTTTTTCGTGAATTTATCATCATAACAACAAACAACTTTATATCCATAGCCACAGTCTGTGTGCTTCTGATAGGCTTCAGTGAATGATTTTTTATTATTCTGATTACAACCAGATATCTTTTCTGTAATAGCCTCAAAGTCAGCATATATAACAAATGGTATTGGTTGTTGCTTATGATAGTTGTTGAATTTAAGTATGTTATTATTTTTATCAGGCATTCTTATTGATTGTATACCATTTATTAATATACAGTTTTCTATATGGTTATTTAATATTTTTTCAGAACTAAAACATTGAAGACATCTCATACAAAAATGTTTTCTTTCTTTATGTTTAGTTTGATTGTACATAAATTTATTAAAATCTTTTATTAATACATAATGTATGTTTTCATTATCAGTTATCAATAGTAGTTCCATATGGTCTTCAAATTTTTCTTTTGAAATGAATAATGGGTATGGTTGTTTATCTTCATAACCGAAAACGTTAATGTTAATTCTGTTTTGCTTTTCGATTTTATTATGTTTAACAGCCACTGGAAATTCAATCCCAGAGTAGTCTAATTTGTTAATATATTCCTTATCAGATTTTTTAATTCTCTGTGGGTCTTTATTTTGTGGATTTAAATATCGAATATGGCACCATCTAAAGCATTCATTATCTCTATTTTTGATATTAATTAATCCTTTTTTACTATTTTTAAGTTCTTGTGGTAAATTAATGTATGAACTCCCTTTAAGTGGTTTATATTGTACAACATTAAGATAATGGTTATCTACAGAGCGTATAACCCATAATGAAGATTCTTGTGTAAATTTATCAATCTTATTTAATATATTTTGTTTTGAAATTTGTAAGGATTCATTGATTTCATTAGAATTAGTAATTGTTAAAGCTGGACTGTTGAAATAAGCAATTTTTGTTAAAAAACCAGCAGTACCACCATCTTTTATTTCAAATTTTTCAAATGTTATTTTAAGAGTTTCAATATATTTAAGTGCTTTCATTGATGTTAATATTTCTTTAATATAATATGTAAGATACTTTCTAGTGTTCTGTAATTGTTTCAATGGATCTTTATTGTTAATAATGCTTATTTCATATGACTTTGTATAACCTTTAAGAGCATTGTTTGTTTCTCTTATTTCAACTCTAGGTGTTGGTATTGGTTTTTTATTTTTATCTGATAGCATCTGTGTATTGTTCTCATACTCTTTAATCATATCTTTTACACTCTTTCTTCGTTTTGGGACTGGTGTTAATACTTTTATTAATTCGTTTTTTCTAAGTTTATAATAATCTTTAACCATTTTTTCTTTAGCAATAACTTTTAACTGAGATACAGTCATTTGTTTGATATTGGATTGTGATAGTACTTTTTGTACTGGTTTGGAAATTAAAGTATTATTAACTTCAACCTTAGACTTTTGATTTAATATTATCTTAATTAAATCATTTCTAGTCAACTTTTGGAGCGCATCTCTATTCATCTTATGCATATTATATAATATAGGCTTGTCTTTAAGTACCTTTCGATTTAAATAATCTCTATTCATATATATACTATATATTTTATTTTTTTTTAAAAAAAACGCACTAATTTTAATTATAGAAATAAATCTATATTTAAAACTTTTTATAAAAACTATATTATTTTTAATTTTTTGAATTTCTTAAATGTTTTCTAGTTCTAAGATGTAAAGTTTTGTATGCTAAACTATATGTTTTATTACATGAATCACAATGCCATGGTTTTGAGAGCATATATGATGTCCTATGTTGTTTGATTTGTTCTTTATTAAAAATTCTTGGCCTTCCTCTTATTAGGTTATCTGAACACATATATACTAATACTATATATTTTATTTTTTAAATAGTTATTTAATGCGTTTAAGATAGATTCTAATAATACCATAAGCAGTTATATGAGGACAATATTCATATAAATCAAATTTTATAACATGAATATCTGTATCTGTATTTTTAATTTCATATTCAAATTTACAATCTCGCCATTCATGAAATCTATTAAACAGAGCATATGTTATTTCATTAAAACGTGGTACATAAGTATTACTGTTGTCTATTAAACCTGGTTTAAATGTCTTTAATATAATAGGTTCTGTATCAATATTCATTGCACACATCACATGTAAAACTTTTGTTATATTTTCAACATTATATCTATTTTTTGAAAAAGATAACCAGTCCTCTGTATGCAACTCATATTCTTTATATTTAACCTGATCTTCTTTATAATGAAGCTCATAAGTTAATGATTTAATGTACATGTTTTTTTCTTCCATTAATTTATTTAATAAATCTAAACTAATTTTATTTTCTTTATACTTATATACATCTTTGTTTTTTATAACTTCAACCATTCTATATAATTACTATATATATTATTTTTTTATGGTGCGTTCAAATTATACAATGTTTTTTCAAAATCCTTCAAAACAACTTCTATATTAGAACTAGTTTTTTTACAACATAGAATAAAATTTCTAATCTTTTTTAATAGATCTTTAAGATTCATATATAATCATAAATGTTTTATTTCTTTAACTGGACCCAGTTGTTATAATAAGTACAGTCGATATCTTTATCCCACTTAAGGATTTTATATACTTCACCAAATAATCTATCGTCAAAAATCCTCTTTGTCTTACTATTTTTCATATCTTTAATATGGTGTTTTAATGGTATACCCCTACGGCTGGCTAAGCGTATTATATAATAATTATACATACTAACATTTTTTTTATTAATTAATTTATGTTTAATCATAGTACTAACAACCTTTATAAAATCATTTGTCAATTTCTCAACATATTCAAAAGTTACACACAATCTAATTTTATTATAAAACCATTTTTTCCTTGAATGAACTGATCGTTGACATTTCCAAATCTCTGGTATCCATTCATTAACTATCTTATATGAGTGAACAGAACCACAGTGTTTACAAACATTCATTTTATTGTTATCTGAAATAATTTCTTGATTTTCACAACATAAGTATGTCTTAACAGATCTATTAATATAACTATCACATATCTTTTTATCACAAAAGCAACAATTTACATAACCAAAAAACTCTTCTAACTTTTTATGAATCAATTTGTTACAATACATATAATATAATATAATATAATATTATATCTTTAAGTAGTTTTATATAATAAATATCCGGATATAATACCAAGACATACCATTGTAATAGATTGATATTTTTCATATTCTTAGATTTTGTAAAAGTCATTTAATTGTGGTTCTCTATGAAATGTTAACCGTTGTAATGTATTGTTTTTCTTTTCTAAGCATATATAAAGCTTTGTTTGTAAGTTCTATATCATTATCAGCATATTGAAGTTCTTGTCTAAGCTGTTGAATTTTATCATGCTGCTTGACTTCATTTTCATAGAACGCCTCTTTAGCTCTTTGTAATTTTTCTAGAGACTCATGGTATCTTTTCATTCCCTCAGTGTAACCGTTTTTATCATGTTTATGAAATAGCCAGCCTGCTAGGGAAAAACCTAGGCCGTTAACAACCGCTCCAAAAGCTGTTCCAGCCCCACTAGTAATAACACTTGTCATATATATTTATACAGATTTAACTGGATTTTCAGGAATCCACTTTTTGTCTTGAGCATATTTAACTAGCATTGTTGATGCTGTAACAGCAACAACCAGTTTAGCAAAATCTTTGATACTGTTTGTGTCTGTTAATTTTTGACCTAGTAGTTTTTTAGATGCCATTGAAAGACCTACAGCAGTTGTTGTCACAAGCACTGCATCAAAAGCTTCATTCATAAACTGTTTCTTAGTCATAGTGTTACTCATATATAATAGGAAATATTTTATTCAAATGAGTCTAAATTATATTGTTTATTTTTTTGTATCAAAACATGTTTTTCACTAGTTGTTTCTTCTCTAGCTTTATCGTTTGTTAATTTTTCCTGCTTTTTATCATTTTTCCTTGTATAATATAGACTAGCAATAGCAGTTAATACTCCAATAGTTCCAAATAAAAATCCGTAATTAATATTCCAGCTATCATCCTCAATTTTCTTTTTATTTTCTAATTCAATCCTATCTCGCATCTTTTTTTCTTTAGCAGCTTTCGATATAGCAGCCAAGCGTTTCCCAGCTTCAACTCTAAGAGGGTCTTTCTCTTTCTTAACTGTAGTTATCTTTACGTTTTCTTCAGACATGTTATATAATACTGTAGATTTTGTTCACAGATAACTCACAGATAATCTTATAGATAACTTACAGATAACTCACAGATCTTTATATTTTTTGTTATATTTACTCACCATATCATCTATAGGAGGGCAATTGCCTATTATAATATCATCGATAACTTTTATGTCTGATATAAATATCACTTCATCATAAGGTAATCCTCTTAAATATGATAGTCTAATTTTCTTTAATTTATTATACTTCCATTTATAACAGGTATATATCTTGTGATAGTATAAATACAACTTTTTTAGCTTTTCAAATTCCTCTTGACTTAACTGACTCGAAATATGGTTAAAATCTATTACTTTTTTCATATTATCAAACATATTTAACTAATATGAATGATGATAGCGTTGATATACCGAGTAAAGCAATCATATCTGTTTGATGGGGATTATTTACTATCATTTTTGTATGTTTATGTACTACGGGTTTTTTATACACTTCATCTAGAGTATTTAGGTGTTGTGATGGTGCATCTTGATATACTTTTTTAGGTTCTTCCCTTTTAACTCCATAATAATTTATTTTAGAATTAATACCGAATTTCATAGTTTTATTCGCTAATGCTAAAATATTATTATACCCATCAATCTTTTTATTCAATATGATCATACGGCTGGGTATTAAAATCATACCAGGGCTGATTACCATATTTAAAATAACATTCGTGTCTTTTATACTCTTTCTCATGTTAGATATCAATACAGTCATATCATTCTGTACTAGAGTATCCTTTACTAGTTTCCTAAAAACATTTTGGGTTTGCATGCTTTTAGCTCCATGATTAACTATTGGCCATCTTGTATCAGCCTGGCTACCTAGAACTGAATAAACAAAACTTTCAATGCTCTCTTGCAAAAGAACTTTTCCGATTTGTGTAATCCCTTCAGAATTATATGCAATGAAGCTCTTATAATCAGTAGTTGAATATTGAAAATTAACATAATACCCATCACCATTTTTATCGAATTTTAAAATACCTTTATAAGGTATATGCTTTTTCAGTTCCGTAAAGTCATATTTGTCTAATAACGATGGATGCTTCATAAATTTTTGAATAGTATAATATAGATGATACTTAACAAGGCTTTGTATAATTCTACTTTTATTAAAATTTAAATGATTAAGTGCAATACCGCATAAAAAACTGGCAACATATGCCCCACAAATCATAGCATAGTACGCTTCTTTTTTATAATTTAAATGACTTTTAATATTGTATCTTATACCAGTCGGCTGTTCTTTTTTACTTTTAATTTCACTTGTCCACGTAGCTGTTATAGGTGGTAAATTACTCATAAAATAATCATTCTCTGTGACATACAATCTGAAGTTACAGATATCAACATTTACCGACCTTTGAAATGTAGGTTTTACAATAAACTTTGAGGACCACCTATGGATCGTTTTATCAAAAAAGTCCTGGTAATGACCTTCATCCCCATTAACAGCTGCTATTAGATTTGAAAAAAAAGGCGTTTTAGTTGTTTCTAAATATATTTTTGGCCATGATGTATATGATACATGTTTTAAATCATCATCACCTAATTTTATAGCATTTTCTTCTATTTGCTTGTTTGACATATAATATAAGCTATGTTATATATGAAAAAGTTCACTGTTTTTATAGACGGAGATAGTACAAAAATTGACTTACAAGAAAGTATAGTAACATCTGACTATTCATATTTATATATCAAAAAAGCTTATGTGTATTGGGAATATAAAAATGTGAAATTAAATAATACTTTAGCTTTTACAATAGGCGCAACAAAATATAATATAGATGCTGGTTACTGGACTTTTAAAATGCTTAAAACGTTTTTTGAGTCTGTTAATGTAAAGCTTGAGATGGTAGAAAACAACGGAACTTGTAAAATAACTAATAATAATGACGAGGTATTAGTATTGTCTGATACTCTTATTAAAATGTTAGGTTTTAATGATACCATAAAAACTATAAAAAAGGTATCGTACAAAATGGTGTTTCTAAAGTGGATATAAACAGAGGATTAAACTATATTCAAATTTCTTCTAATATTGTAAATTCAAGTTATAATTATAACCCTGAAGGAAAAAAAAGTAATATAGCTTTAACTTTACCAGTAATAACAATTCAGTCGTTATTTGGCACTGTATACGAATACAATGATATTGAATCTAAAGTTAAAATTATAAAAGGAGCCTTTAACGAGCTAATATTTAATATATTAGATTAGAATTATAACAAAATTAAAGCAGACATTATTCTCCTTGAATGTTACCTTGAGTAAGTTAAATGGATGAAGACATTAAAATTGAGCAAAGTTTAAGAGATATTTATTATGATCCGAAAACAGGGTATCAATCAGCAGAACGGCTTTATCAGAAAGCATTAGAAGAAGGTATAGATGTTAGTAGGAAACAAGTTAAAAAATGGTTAATATCTCAAGATACATACACTAGATATAAACCTATTATTAGGAGACATAAATTCAGACAAACAAGGGTAAACTATCTTGATGAACAAATACAAATGGATTTAGTTGATATGGGTTCTTATAAGTATAAAAACAATGGTTATTATTGGATATTAACAGCTATTGAAATATTAAGTAGATATGCATTTGCTATCCCTGTTTATAGGAAAGACACAAATAATATGACAAAAGCTATTGCAAAACTATTAAGTCAATTTAAAGATAGATTTAATGATTACCCGAAACTAGCGCAATTTGATGATGGTAAAGAATTTTATAATGTAGGTGTCAAATCATTATTAGAGAAACATAAAATTAAGTACTTCTCTATTAAAAATGATAAAAAGGCTGCGATTGTTGAACGATTCAACAGAACACTTAAAACATCTATGTGGAAATATTTTTACAGTAAAGGAACATATAAATGGATTGATATATTGGATGATTTAGTATATAATTATAACAATACAAAACACAGTACAATCTTGATGAAGCCTAAAGATGTTAATAAAAATAATGAAGATGAAGTATGGAATACATTATACGGTCATGAAGTGGCTTATTTACCATTACCTAAGATTAAAATTGGTGATATGGTTAGAATATCAAAGTATAAATCTATATTTACGAAAGGTTATGAAGCAAATTTTTCAGAAGAGCTGTTTAGAGTAACTAAAGTTATTAGAGGAGATCCGACTTTATATGAGATAGAAGATGTAGAAGGAGAGCATATAATTTGTAAATTTTATGAAGAGGAACTATCAGTTGTGAATAAGAAAGACGATGTTTATAGAGTTGAAAAGATATTAAAACGTAAGAAAGTTAAAGGTAAAAAGATGGTTTTAGTTAAATGGTTAGGTTATGATAACAAACATAACAGTTGGATTCCTGAAAGTGAAATACAAAATATAGAGTAATCTATATAATGGATGAAGTAGATTTTGATTATATTGAATTAGAAGATAAGAAGCAAGAAGATAATAAGCAAGAAGATAATAACGATGATTGGCAAAATTTTCAATTTATTGATGAAACATCATTTAATGGTGATAATTTCGGTGTAACAATAAGAAGGCCGACAAATAAAAATAATACTCTTCCTGATGTTCCTACTTCCACTCCTATTTATACAGATATTTCTAGTCCTCAAAATGAAGTTTTTTTTGCTGTTGAAAAGTTTATTACAAGAAATTATAAAAAAGAGTTTAGATTTGATAACCTAAAAGGTGATGCAGCTTCTGAAGGTATAAATTTTAGATTAAATTTAGATAAAACTGATTCGAATGATATTACTTACAAACCAATAAATAAAAAAAATAAGCCAGGTGATAGTATATTTGTTTTAAAACGTAACAAAAATGGAGTACTAAAATACAATACATTAAAAAATGCTAAAGAAGCTGTTAAACAATTTAAAAAAGAAATTAAAAGAATTATTAATTTGCAAGATGAATTTATAAAAACTGAAGAGAGTATGCCTATGGTTAATTTAAATAATGAATATACAGAGAATTTCAATCAAATAACTAATGAAGAACTTAGAGAACATATAGGTGTGATGACTCCATCTGGAACTATTGATAAAAGAACACGACCACAATTCATAGAAGCACAAATAAATCACTTTTCTGAAGAGCTAAACAAAACTATAGCTAGAATAGATGAAATAGAAAATGAAAATGAAAATAGTATTGACAATATTGATGAATTAACCAATTTGCACGAAAGAGCTGCGGAATTAGAAATTTTAATTAGAGAAGAAGAAGATCAATTAGAAAAAGAGGATGTACGAGATAAACAGGAAGAAGACATTACTAGATTACAACAGTTTAAAGAATGGGTTAAGGAAAATATCCCAGGATTATCAGCTTTATTTATATCTGTGGCTGGTATAATTACAACCATTAAGCAATCCTACAAGGTGCTCAAACTGCTAATAAATTTTCTAAGGCTTTAACAAATATAGGTAAAAAATTATGGCCAGTGTTAGGACCATTATTGAATATTATCGCTCAGACTATATCTTGGGGAGCTAAAGGTCTAGCATGGGTAGCTTCTAATCTTTGGGTTTTAGCTATTGCTGCTGCTTTGTTAATATATGATCAGTATAAACAAAGAAGAAAATAAAATATGTTTTAATATATATGAATAGATTATTACAAGAAGAGCTTTTACCTGGTTATAAAAAGACTGATATGGCAAAAATTAAAGGTGACCGTACTTTTTTTAGTATAACCTTTAATCCTAATAGTCTTAAACCGAATGAACAAGTTTATATTAATATTCCGAAATTGAAAGCAAATAGTTGCTTAGTGCCTGGTTCACTTAATCTATCGTTTGATCTTAAAATCAGTAATACAAAAAGTCACTTTATAAATAATCTCAGTCAGATTTTACAACATAGACTACAAATTAAAGTGGCTGGGAAACCCTTTACGATTGTAGTGAACATAATGTTATAAGTGTATACAAAGACTTATGGTTACCTAAAAGTGATAGACAAGGCCTTATTGAATATGGTATATGTAGTCAAAATCTAAGAAAACTTATTTCAAAGGATGATAGTGGTGCAACAAGTGGAGATTCAGGAAAAGTAGCAGACAAATTAATTTATGATATTTATGGTACAAGGCAGAAAATTAATATTGATAATATTCTTAAAGATCATGGTTTGTATTGTCCATTCAATATGAATAATAACTTTCAATACATAATAACATTATCAGCAAGTGATCAAGTCCTTATCCCTCAAAGTGGTCAATCTATTGGTGATTATAAATTAAAAAATATTCAGCTAGAATATGAAACTATTGAAAATAAAGAAATTGCAGATGAGGTGACAAATTTATATTCTATAGGAAGAAGTCTATTTTATGAACATATAGCCCTATTAAAAAAGGAAAAATGGGATAAGTCGAGTACAATACAGAATGTTAACGTCAATGTACCCAGAAAAAGCATGAAAGGAATAGTACTGCTATTTAAAGAAGATGCAGTTAGTGATAGTGAAAAATTTGTATTCGCATTAATTGATGAAATTAAAATAACGGTCGAAGGAGTGCCTAATGTTATTTTCGCCCAAGGTATGGATAAAAAACAATTTTATGAAGAAGCAAGACGATTTTTCGATAGAAATATCCCGATAGATTGCTTCATGACAATTGAAAAATTTTATAAGGATAAATTTGGATTAATTATCGATTTACGCACCTTTCAAGAAAAAAATATTGCTGGTAACGGAAAAAAAATCGTTAATACTCAAAACGGCATTCTGCTCGAAATTAAAAAAAGAGCATATACAAAAGATTTAAACTGTTACATCTATGTTGTTAGTGATGCTCTTGTTCAATTTGTTAATAATGATTTACAAAGTATTCAATACTAAAATAACCAGTAATATATAAATGAATACACCTTTTAATATGATTATTTTAGGCATGACAAATCGTGGTAAAAGTTATTACCTTCTCAAAATGTTAGAAGAAAACTTTAATAGACATTTTGATTATATTATTTTATTATGTCCAACGCTATCATATAATAAAACCTATCAAGAATAGAAATATATAAATGATTCTGATTCAATTAAGGTAGAATGTGATCAAGATCAGGTAGATATTGTTTTAAAATATGTTAGTGATGTATATAAAGGCTCTAACAGCCTTATTATACTTGATGACTGTGCGAGTTGCTTAGATGTTAAAAATAGAACATCGGAATTAGTACGATTAGGGTTCAGTGCTAGGCATTATGGGCTTTCTACTATTGTAATTACACAGCAATTGACTAGTATTTCAAACCCTTACCGCCTGAATATACATTATCTAATTACATTTTATAATACAAACTGCAATGAAATGAAAACCATATTTGATGATTATCTTTATGGTGTTGAGAAAGATGATATAGAAGAAATAACAAAAAAATTGAAAAATAATAAGTATGCACATTTAGAAATCCAACTTGTGTTTCCATACAAATGGAAAATTGTTATTCCACAATAAAACATGTGTTATATATATGCCAAAGCGCAAAGAGCCTGAAACAATTGATGATATAATTAATGAGATTGATTCCGCAAATGATACTATCAAAGATGCAGTATGTGATGATAATATACAAGATAAACCGCAAGAAAGTTTTTATAAAAGAGATCAACTACTTAAACTAGCTGAAGATGGTGATTTAAATAAGTCAGTTGCTTACATTAAATAAGCTAGTCAAAAAATTATTGATAAATTATACATTGAATACGAGAAAAAACGATTACAAAAAGCTAATGAGTTTTTAACTGATTTAGTTATATCAAAATTTTCAGATATATTAAAAGGGTTTGATGCTATTGAAGATCCCAAAGAATTAACAAAACAGCTTAAATCAGACGACCTTTTAAAACGAGATGTTTATAGTTTAGTAGAAAAAATATCCCCTCTATTACCGTTTTTAGGAATTTTATAGGGGGTATAACAACCGTTAAACATGTTTACGAACATAAAAATAATAAACAGGATATAAAATCTGAGGAATAATATAAATGAGCTTATTTTATGGGCATGATAAAACAGATATTAATGTAAACATACAAGGATCTGTAGATAAAACACATCTATCAGATAATTATTATACTAAAACTCAAGCTGATGGTAAATTTAATGACTACTATACTAAAACGCAAGCTGATAATAAATATGCTTTGACTTCTAATTTACTAAAATATTATACTAAAACACAAGCTGATAATAAATATGTTTTTGTTTCAAGATTAGCCAACTATTATACAAAGAATGAAACAAATGGTAAGTATGCTTTAAGTTCTAATTTAAATAAATATTATACAAAGACTGAAACAGATAGTAAGTATGCTTTAAATTCTAATTTAACTAACTATTATACTAAAACACAAGCTGATGGTAAATTTAATGACTACTATACTAAAACACAAGCTGATGGTAAATATTATTCTAAAACACAAGCTGATAGTAAGTATGCTTTGACTTCTAATTTAAATAACTATTATACTAAAACACAAGCTGATGGTAAGTATGCTTTGACTTCTAATTTTAATAACTATTATACTAAAACACAAGCTGATGGTAAGTATGCTTTGACTTTTAATTTAACTAACTATTATACAAAGAATGAGATTGATAGCAGAGTAAATGGTAAAGTAGTATACCATAGCAATCAATTAAATTATAAAAATTTTAATAGCCGACAAGATACTATCAGAATTTTTTTTAATAGTATTAAATTTATTGAATTTACACTTTTATTAATAAATACGTCTAATAACTCTAAAACAATTGAATTAGATATGATAGTAGATAAAATTAAAAAAAAATTTATCATCAAACTAACAAATGATAATGAAAAAAAGATAGTTAATGCATTACTAGATTTATATTACGTATACTGTGCTGATGATGATTTAAACTATATTTATATTGTTATTGAACCAAAAAAATCTACAGCTTCACTAGGTTATAATGAATGGACAAGAAAACGGCTTAAAGCATTTAATGGATTAACCAAAATACAAGTTTATTCACAACATCAATCTACATTATCTATGACATCTAATGGTTTTTCACAAAATTTTAGGGCTACTATAGAAGATAATATTCTATCAACTAAAAAATTTGTAAATGATGAAATCGAAAAATTAAAAAAATTTATTAAAGATAACTATCAAGCTAAAACTTAAGATGAAGAATAATCCTCATGTTTGACTACATATCACATAACTGTTTGTAATAAGTAATTAATACAAAAGCGATATACAAAAAAATTCAAAATCCTGAAACAATTAGTAAAAAACACTTTTAACAAAAACTATATAAAACATTGTTAAACATGTACATGTGACACGCACTTGACAGACAAATTAAAAAAACATATAGATTCCATAGTTTTGTAAAACATTGTATTATTATACATGCGCTGATGAAATGCACTAGCTCCATTAAGCAACCATTGTTAAACATGTACTAAGACACGCGCTTGACAGACAAATTAAAAAACATATAGATTCCATAGTTTTGTAAAACATTATATTATTAAAATGCGCTGGTGCCATGTGCTAACTACATTAAACAACCATTATTAAAAACATGCACTAAGACACGCGCCTGACAGACAAATTAAAAAACATATAGATTCCATAGTTTTAAACTTGAGTTTTTTCCCACCTCTGCGATTTAGCTTCGCTAAATCGATAGCCTCCTGGCTGGGGCCATCTAAAACCGATGCTTTGTTAACAATTGATTTTTGAAGACGGTTTGTAAAAGTAAAACGCATCTATATATTTCAAAAACATATAGATTCCATATTTTGTAAAGATAGTTTTAAAAGAGCATATATTAAGCCTCTGTTATTCTCGAATATTCTTCGAATATTCATCGAATGCCACTTTCGGCTCCGAATTTTCACTTCGTGAAAATTTCCCCACCGTCACCTAGAATTCTCGGGGCTTCATCCCCTGCTCAATTTTAGCTACGCTAAAATTTGAGCTGCCAAGCCCCTCCAAACCGATGCTTGTTAACATTTATTTGTAAAGATAGTTTTTAAAACATGTAGATTCCATATTTTTAAACTTGAGTTTTTTCCCACCTCTGCGATTTAGCTTCGCTAAATCGATAGCCTCCTGGCTGGGGCCATCTAAAACCGATGCTTGTTAACATTTATTTGTAAAGATAGTTTTTACCCACGGTATAAAAGTAGTATAGTACATGGGGGATATGAGAGCACTTTTTGTGCTCTCGTACCCCCATGTACTATACTACTCTGTAACCAAATGAATGTGAAATATCCCACATTACCTAGGTAAAATTTCTCATCTTATGTTAGATTTTACATAACTGCTGTGATTGAACGCCCAACGGAAGGTAATTATTTATTAACTTTCTGAAGTGAATTAAGAATAAATATACTTCAATTCTTGTTTCAAACAAAAAGGTATGTTGAGTTTTTCAACGTTATTATAAGACACAAACGCTTTAACTGCGAGTAAACACAATGTCTGTAAATCGTAGACAACGGGCAACTTCCAGAAAAAAACTCGGGGATGAACACTTGTAACTGAAGCAACTTGACACAAATTACCAAAAAACGAGGTCAGACACTCAGATTTCATACACTGTCGATCAGGTTCATCAACGCAATCCAACGTATAACAAATTTGACCAGAACGCGAGCCAATAATGAACGTCTTAACAATGTAATCAAGTCGACAAGCTATGGTAACAGCAATAAGTTTTCCGTCAGGAGAATAACTGATATCAATAAAAAAATCAAAGTAATTGTGACGTTTTGGGTGAACTGTCAACCTTTTTCGATGGGCTAATTTGAAATTTTCAGAATTGTCAGACAGATTTAAAACGCGCCACACACAAAACAGCCCGAAACAATCACATATTGCAAATTCCCCACGGCCAAATGCAGGATTGTAGCAGCATTTTTTAACTGCTGTATAATAATTGTAAACACGAACGCGTTGTAGTACTTTTAAACTGTCAGCATCAAAATAGAACAGTTCGCCATCAGTGCTTCCTGCCAAAAGACGGCTGGCATCAGGAGACAGAGCCAAACAATTGAAGCCATCAGCAAGATACTCCATCCGCAAATCTAAATAATCTTCAACACCACTTTCATTCCCACTTTCACATCTTTCTTTTAACACTTGCTCGTCACGCTCATTTTCCTCAAGTTCCGTATAAAGAATAGGGCAACCTAATTGAATGCAATCAACTCCATTAAAATCAACTTTAAGATTAATCCATTGGTCGGGTCCTCCTTTTATAGATTCTTCTAAGTTCCACAAACCGTCTGGTAGTTTATACACGCGACACCAAAAACGATCCAAGTCATGGGGAAAATCAGGATTCAAAAGAATAGTGACGGCAATTCTCTTTCCATCTGGAAAGAACTTAATTTGAGAAATGCAAGCATGAAAACAGTTTATGCAATATACCGGTTTAGGTAACTTGCCGACCTCATTATCTGGGATGGCAAAAACAATCAAAGCAAAATTGATAATATCATATTTGTGACGATGATACACATCGAGTCCTGCACTTGCAGCGATTAACGAACCGTCCCAAGAGACGGCCCATTTTGTTTCAGGGTCAAAGGCCAACAAATAATTTTTCGAGTTCTTTTCAAATTTTATATCCATGAATTTCTTCACATCAGATTTAAAATCTTCACTTATAAGTCCTAGTGCATCGCTCCTGTAACTGTACAAGAAACTTTTCAAGGATGAAAAATAACACAAACAACGTATATCCATATTTGTTTCAATGTTGACGACATGCGATGGCAAAATACCGTCTAATTTCTAAATAAAAAAAGAGATGTTTTAATCTTAATGGGAAAAGCTCACCAGAAGTTCAATATTTCAAATATTTTATGGTTTATACCTTGCTCATACATATCTCATATTCAGGAAAGTTCGGAGCTGGTGAACGTTCAGATTCATCATCAGAGAAATTGGAAGACATCTCACAACTCTCTTTCCTTTCTCGAACAAGCCCTATTTATAAGAATACCTAAAAAAATCGACTATATTTCGAAGTTGCTTTCATTCGTTTCTGGGAAGCATGATTTTGTTTGTATCCCTTGCATTGTTTGTAAAGTGACATCTACTGGTAATGCATTCATGTGTGTCTCGACTCTAGAGCCTCGATCTGTATAAAATATTCCTATAGACTAACATACGAAAGAGTTGTGACAGAAGAAGTATAATTGCTTAGTGTCCACTATTTTGTTTTGAAACCAGCAACTGTCTGGCAAATATAGAGAGTTGAATGGTGAAAAAACAAATTTTCAGTTTTGTTTTCTTATTCATGAATAAACGGCAATATGGTTTACTTCAAACTAATTCATCAAGCAACGTTCTTAGATACCTGACGCTCGACATTTTAATCTCAACCATTTAACTGAAGCTAATTTTCTACTGTTGTGGAGATGAAAGAACTCAATAAGCGAAAACTTTTATTGCAAAGTATTCCTCCGTTTAACGATACGCATGTCGGTCATTACACATTAAAATAAAAGCGTTTCAAAAGGCAAATACTTTAAAATCCCATAGTTAAAATATTCTGTGGAAATTTCCAACGAAGAGGCGTTGTGTTTAAGTTATCCTGAAAATAAAATAACCTATTGCGATGTATTGATTGTTTTGGCTTTGCTAATTCCCATTAACATGATAAAAACAGGTAAAATTCACACTTACCGGAACAAAAATTGTCAGAACACATTTCAGTGAAGACGACATTAAACCACAATAACTGACTTTAACGACAACGAGGTCGGCAAGGTCTGACGTCAGAGTCTGTTCTATCCACTAACATGTATCCCAGAAGTAAGCATTAATATTCACCAAATCAATATCCGGTGTAATCAAGGAAAATACCCTTACATTCACTGTTATAAGTTTCAGCATTTTCTTATACTTCTTTAAAATACGCAGTAAAATTTAAAATATATCTTATTTTTACAAAAACCACTCTATATTACCTTCTCAAAATAAATCTAAATGAAACCATATTAATGTAAACGCATGTCCATTTCTGCAGACACAAATTTTTAGAAGTTAGGGGGTGGACGGTGTATTCAATGATAAGTTGACCCATTGTTTACATGATTTATGCAGGCTGTCACGTGTAGTAAAACAGACTTGTTGTCACTTGGTATGCAATGAAATTCAACATCTTTTTTAGTCCTGAATTACACCCATTTCCCCCTCACTTTCTACGACTATGTGAACTTTAACACTTCAATGACCTTTTCAGCTGTAACGTCAGTGACAATCTTCAGCAGAGTGACACATTTCCATTGTTTTTTACTGGAATATGCCAAAGTCAAGACATTTTTTGTTGCTTAAAGTAAAAGTTCTCGTAAAACTGCAATGGACTTTCTTTTCATTCTCAATGTTTACATGCTTACTTCTGGAACTGATATGTAAATTAGGGTGCGTATGTTTCTTCGTTTCCTAATCAACATATCTTAAAAGCATGTTTTATTTCGTTAATCCACTACAAACAGCGTGGGTTTTGTCATAACTTTTTTATTCTTATGTGAATTGATGAGCAGTGGCGTGTTGACAGGGGGCCATGGCCCTCCGAGGAAGGATTATATAAGGGCGCCAAACGACAAAATGGGCGCAAAATTTTTGGTTCATCCTGCATTTATAAACAGCTAAAAACAAGAAAACATGAAGCAGTAGAATCACGTGAAACAGACCAAACGTACATTCTGCAAACCATAGTGAATGCATATTTTATGTAATTATGTAGTGATGTACATAACGTTCGTATATTACTTATCTAGATTTATGTAATAGCATTAGAGAAAATAGCCAGTCCTACTTTTACACAAACCTGCTACTTAAACTTACGAACTTTACCTTAAAATTACGTAAGTATACTTAAATTTCCAGTACTTAATCAGTCTCACAATAACTGCACCAAGTTTAAGAAAACTATAAAAGCTTGCAAATAAATTGTACATAACAGAATACACACAAATGATGTAAATAATATCTTTGCTAGTCATTAAATATAATTCACAAAAACAAAATAATGTTTCAGTTTATTTTCTTACTCTTGGACACAATATTAAATATAATACAAAGCTAAAATCACTAATTGGAATGTAAAGACGTCCAATAGAAACCTTATTACAAGACTTTTACTTGATTATTTTGATGTTTCGGATTATCGGGTGAGTATAACAATAATTTTTTGTTCCCATTTTGATTTCTAACCGTATATTAATATTATAACAAGACAGAACTTAGAATCCCTTATCAGGAGCAAATACATATTTTTGCTTATCAGCTGGTGTGACTGGCGCCCTCTTTCGGCAATACTTTAACTTAGATCTTAACGCAACAGAAAACCCTAACTTCAACATTGGGTTCGCTGCTTGCCGCCAGCTTTGCGCCGGTGCTAAAGACGTCACCATGATGCTTCCTCTCGCTGACATCTTGGGCTTCGTCAAAGACATTGACTCGGCTTTCTTTGGTGTAGAGTTTACTTTGAACCTTACTTGCGACACTGCTGAAAACATACTTCATAGAGCAAATGGGGTTGGTGCTGGAAAATTTAAGATAAATCATCTTTCGCTTTGGGTTCCTTACATCAGGCTTTCAATCGAAGTGCAGACTATGATAGAAAGCAAGTTGGTCGCTGGATACACACGCACGCTATATTTCGAGCAAAATCGTATCTACCAAAAACGATTTGGCCCTAATCAGGTCATTGCATCGTGGCTTGTAACAATAAACAGTAGTGAAGAGCTACCAACTCACATTTTTGTGGCTTTCCTGAAAAAGAGCTTGATGTTAATTACACAGCTGCTAACAGCAATTACAGCAGAGTCTACATGATGTTTTAAGACGCTGCAATGAAGTACAGCGATCCAGATACAGGCTCTCAAGTAAGCTTAAGAGACTTTGCAAGCCTGTTTCCTATTTACCATTTCGATGTAAGTCATCATGCCGATGTTTTGAGAAAAAAAGAGGCAAACATTAGAATTCGTTGGACATTGAACCAAGCTTTTCGTAGCGCCATTAATGCTGGTGGCAGGAATTAGTATAACATGTTCTGCTTATGTTATTAGTTAAAAATATTTATAAGATTAATAAAATAAAAATTTTTCGACTGTTTGTATACGCAAATTGTTTTGCATGTGCACAAAAATGTCGGACATTAATAACGCAATATTTGTTAAAGCTCTCAGACCTGCCATGGAATGAGTAATCACTCAGGAATTTAAAGGCGCTGGTATTTATCTTCCTTGGTCAAGAAGTATTGAAGGTGGTAGCTTTATTGGAAATCTTATTGGAAAACTCATACCTAGGGTCACTAAACTCATACCAAAAATGTTATCGTCTCTAGGCCTAGCAGCTATATCGGGTGCTATCACCGGCAGCACGCAAAAAGCAGTTGCTGGTAGTGGTGTAGTTAGGAAAGGAGGTGCAGCTGCTAAAGGTGGTGGACGTAATAACTACACAGTTCACAGCGTTACACTTTCAACGACTCAGAAAAATAACCTGGCAAAGGCAGTCAGAGACGGAACCGGAGTGACTATACGACTTACCAAAAAAGCACTTGACGGCCTTGACTTGCTTATGCTTACTAAGACGCAAATTAAGCACATAATGGGTGCAAAACCCACAGAATCTTAGTTGGATCTAAAATTGTCTAAGAGTCAGATTACAGCCATGGTTTCATTTTATAAAGTACTAGCAATTTTTCTTGCAATAGTCACCATCATCTGTAATAAAAATAATCACTATGTGTACTTTACCTTGACAAAATACAAATGTCACTTAAGTTAGGTTCCTTCTCTTTGAGCAAATAATAATGTTCACTATCCATAGCAACAACTTCTTTTGCAGAATCTAAAGAAACACACAAACATCAATTTATTGTCTTACGAGAGAGGTTACTAAAAATTGACCTCTTTGTTTTTCGATTTAAAATCAATCTATTCAAAAAAATCCTACCAATTTTAGGCTTTTTTGCAATGGGTTGATTTCTTAGATAGCAACTTCTGGTTTAATGTCATTCAGCAAGGCTAAGTGCAACATTAGTGAAGTTTCCAAGATATGAAGCCAATCTTTTAAAGTAACTCATATCGCATGCACCAGCTCCAAATCATTGGTCCAAATCTGAAAAAATCAAGGACTCATGCTAGCTAAAGAGAAACGAATGATGTAATTTTTACATGCATTTTGACTTACATACCATATTTTTATTTATAAACTAAGATACAAACCAGCAAAATCATACCTTTAAATATGAGCTGGGTAATGAACCAAGTAATGCATCTTCGGTATAACTGAAAGCCCAAGATAAAGCTGGGTGAATTTCCATAAAACTTCCTTCAGGTATCCTTCCAGGATAGCAAGTTCATCAGTGTTTGTGATTGGTGAAAAAACAATGTCAACAATTTTAAGGAGCAACAGAAAATGCATCCACTTTTCTTCATCCCGAGGAATGGCACTGCCGAGAGCTAAATGAAGCAATTTTACAAGGCACCACATTTGTCTTGCTATAAAAAGTAAAACCAATCATTTAAATCAAGGGTGATGGTATTAATGCCTGTGACAATCACTACACCCTACCTTTTTGCTTTAAACTATTGTTTTCACTCCTCAAAGTTGTCCGGGTGATTGGTGATGGCTTGCTTTTATCATTAAAATATCCATAATCAAAAGAGTTAATTCTTTCATTAAGTTGCTCCACTGTTAAAAATTTTTCTTTAAGTCCTTCAGCAATTCTTTACATATATACTGAAGTACTCCTTCTAGTATATCATGCATTGCATCACCTGGCATGCCATCTGCTACATGAAAATACCTAGAGTTGCAAAGAATTGATCTCCTGCAAAGACCATATGCTTTACTCAGTTCTGGGTTTTCTTCAATCAGTTCACATTGGTGGTCATGACCAGCATGAGTTCGAAGTGTAAAATGTTTTTCTAAAAACTGAAAGACTTACTTTAAAGTGTATGTTTCTGGTCTGCTAAAAACCATAATAAAACATTTGATCTATGTTGAAACAGGTTAATCATGTATTATCATAAACATACATACCTTCTGCTTTATTTGTTCAGTGGTCGCCATGCATTGCCGGCATTTCAAATGTGCACCTGGACCTTCTTTGAATCCACCCATGAGTTGTGATCCAAGATTGTCTCCAGAAACCAACACAATAGTCCCAGAAAATGACATAGGTTTACCTTTAACAATGAACTGGTGACCACCATCCCCAAAAAAGAAGTGTGACAGTTAATTTTAAGCAATTTTTATCAAACTACTTACTCTGTACAATTATCAATAACAGGTAATAAGCTAAAAAACAATAAATAGGATCACTTACTTATTCAAGGTATTCAAGGTCATTCATGAAAGGCTCCAAGAGAATGTCAATGCCATATTTTTTGATAATTAGAGCTGTTGCCATAAGGAGTAGGTGAATGTTATCACACTGGGAACGATATTGAGGATCAATATTTCCAGTTGTATAGTAAACAACTCCTGTCATACAGAAATAATAGCATATGATGTAATAAAAGCTTCTTATGGCCTTTCATTGCTCATACACTTTTTTATATTTGAGTGACTGATTTAGTCAATATGATGTCATTAAACTATTACCTAACTTATGCTTTCCAGTTTCAATACCAAGGGCATTTGCAATTTCCAACTCATCATAGTAAAGCATGATTTGTAAAGCAGTCGAGTCCTTGGAGAACAGAGGATGGGTTTTGAAATACTGGCCATCGCAAACATCCTCAATCACATCATCATGTTTATGTTGCGGAAGATGACCATGGTTTAGCTGAAATTGAAATCGAAGAATGAAAATATTAAATATATTAATAAATTAAATTTATTATTAACCAGCAATGGAAATGTCTGTTGGTAGGATGGGTGCCTTCCTACCATCAGACATTTCAAATTAAAATCAGGCTATTTTCATATTTTCATGAAATAATTGGAATGTATTTTTGGAAATGTGCTCTAATAAACGCATGTCATCATTGTTTTTGCTTTCATGGAAACTAACACAGTAAAACACACATAAACTTCCTTTTATGGTTATACATAGAACATGTATTAATAATTTGCAACCCTGTTGTTGATATGGGTACTTGCAAAGATGTAGTTGTCATAGTTTGATAAACTTTCCAACATAAAAAAAACAAACAACCATGCTATTAACAATCTGACCTGTTCAAGTACTCCTTTTACATTGAGCATTTTTTCCAAGGATTTTAGCAGTGGTATGTACATGATTTCGTCATCTTTAATAACCTCTTTGTACACAGTCCTTGAACATCTTTTCACAACTCTGTGTCCAAGTTTAATTCGTCTGGTTGCTACAATTAAAATAATGATTATGCATAACAAGCACTAAAGAGCAGCTGGCTCAAATATGTTAAAAATGTCAAAAAACTTTATCCAAAAAGTCTAAACATTCTAAAAAAAGTCAAAAAACATAGAAATAAAACTTACAACTAAGCCAAAATGCTCCTCAAAATAAGCATTCTGTTTATACTTTGTGGAAATATGTTTGAATGGATTTGAGATAGCATGTCCTTCATCAAATAATTCATCAAGACCTGGCACATCATTATAATTTAATCCAGCTTTCTCTAAGCAATTTTGCAAACCGTGTTTAATTGCTTTGACTGTTCCTTGGACAAGTTCAGTGGAATCTTCTACAATGTTATCCACACATTTTTGTGTGAGCAGATTGATTTCTTTTGTTTTTAGAAGAAATTGAGCTTTTTTGTGTTCCATTGCTTGAACAGAGTCATCAAGTTCATTTCCCTGTTGAATTCATCAATTAAGAGTTCAAGGCCATCCTCATCAGGACAAAAATTGTTGTGAGTGCTACTCGCTGATTCAACGCAACATAGATCACTTGAGTTTAAGTCAACATTCGCGTGCTTTCTTCTAAGATGACTTTTGTAAGAGTTAAACTAAACAACAACTCCGTGAACGCACTGAATAAGTAAATATTTTTAACAAATAACAAACAAATCAGTGTCGTATCAAGAATCAAAAGCTTACCTTAGCGAAGGTTGAATTACATTCCGGCACTTCGCAGATAATATGCAATCTGGCATCGTGTTCATGAACAGCGACCAAATGACGCAACATTCCAGCGACAGACGTTGAAAAAAACGTTGCACATACCTGACAACACAATCGTGGCATAATTAATTGAATTATTACGAATATTCTCGCGTCACTAGTCAAGTGACAACTCCGTTACCGTTTGTTAGAGCAATAAATGAGTAAAATCAGATCAATATTAAGTGTCATTAAGTGCATTTCTTTGTCCAATTAGTTGCGAACTTGCGGCGATTGGTCGATTTGCCCACTTGACATCCCATTACGCAAAGCGGCACGTGCCTGACTGCCTGTTGCCGACATTGAGTTCTATAAGACCTGGAGGGGAAACGTCATCAAAATTACTATAAATTATTATCGCGCGGCCGCGTGGTCAAAAACATGGCGGATTTTGGTTGTCAAAGTCAGCGGAAAGACGCGGGCTCATAAAATGAAATTTTTTTCGCCCACCCGGATTTGACAACCACAATTGCGATTATATAAAATATCAATGCCAAGCACAAAGACTTTAGAAATTTTATCTTTAAAACATGCTGCAAACCTGTTTGGTATACGGATGCTGAAGTAATGCCAGAAAAGGAAACATTTCATGACACCGGTAAGCAACGAAAGATTGTGTACTATTTAAAGTGTTCAGTTTTTGTTTTAAGTCAATACTTGAAGTGTGATGGCATAAATTTTGTGAATGTTTTTACTCCTAAGTTATAATTTAAGTTATGTTTATCCAGTCTTATTTGTTCTTTACTTAATCGATTGCTAGACGAGGCAAAGCAATCAGTTCTTATCGAGATATGCATATCTTAAAACTCCTTGTTTCAACTAAGTTGAAATGGAGGATTTTTTCATGATATTTTTCTGAAAATATGAAGCAAATATTAAGGACAGAGCTGTATTGAAATCAAATGCAGTGCAGGATTAATTAATGAGCTCTTTGGTACATGTCGTACAATAAAAAATACCTGTATTAAACAGCTAGCCTGGACAATTTGACAGATTATGGACAATCTTGATGATGGTGTGTTAAGGTTTGCTTTTTGCTAAAAGTTTTATAAATGCCATCTGGTGTTTCTGTAAATGAACTGTTTGTTGTAGTAAACAGGTTAGTACATAAGAAATAAGATAAAAACTACTTTGTTCAATAATGTGCCAAATTATGCTCCTACCTTGAAATATTTGCTCAAGATAAGCTTATTATGATGACATGTAACCTTAAATATAGTACTGCATCATCTGACAAAATCCATACATTTTTCAATTACAGGTGATTAAAAATTCACATAAGATGCATTGATTGCAATGAAGTTGAATGTGGAACAAGCAAAAATTGATGGCAAAAAACTTTTTGTCTTGAAGAATTATGATATCATTTAAAAGAATAAGAGTAGCAATCTAGTAAAAGAAGCGACATCTGTTTTCAACATGAGACTTTTCCAATTATGTATAGTTTCTTTGTACAAAATACTGTTTTATATAAACTTGATTTTTAAGTCATTCACTGATATTTTTATCAAAAGATGAAAGCAAAAATTCAAAGGCATAATGTACAATTCAAAAGTTTGTCAAGTTGTTTGAACCTAAAAAAAATTAGTATAGGTAACTGCAATTTGTAAGGACACAAGAGAAAAGTAGTGCAAGAAGGTTAGCATTTTTGAGAATTAATAAGTTCTTGACATACATTACACAAGGCCATAATATTATAAATAATGACTGTACAATATCAATTATACAACATGCTAAATATCTTCACCTACATTATAATTATTTATACAGATTTGCCTTCATTCAGCAATAAGAAAAGTGTTATGTCAGAGAAACCAATGCACTTTAATTTATGAAATCGTATTTTCAATGGGAAATTAATGTAGTTCTGTTCAGTAGTAGATCCATGGTTGTCAATTACAATCCAGTTTCTAATATCTTGGCTCAAAACAGAACCAGCAACATGATTATAGAATTTCTGAATTTCGTTCTTTTGCTCTCCTAGTTCAAGATATTTTCTTCATAAGTTCTCAGTAGATTTATCAGAATATCATAATACTTTATAAGACACCCAGAATCAATTCTATTCAAGAAAGACAGTTGCACCAAGCTGTTAACAAACAGTCAAAAACACAAGTAATGCGCATGGGATTATGCATAAAGCTTAACAACACATTGACAGTGTAAAGAATGCCGTTTGATATTTATTTCTAATATAGCTAAAGCATTACTTGACAAAATATACGTTATTTTACAGTAGATTTACCTCATTTAAATGTGTGTGTCTATTTCACAAAAACCTGAAGCATTATTTTCAATATTTTATGCTTACGGTATCGTGGTTGTTTTCGCTGGTTGTTTTTATATACGCAGGAATAGAGATCCGTTTCGGGAGGGAGCGAATGTTAAAAATTTTTCTCAAAGTGGAAGTTTTGACAACCAAAATCCGCCATTACCGCCATGTTTTTGACCACGGGGTCCAGGCCCCTTTGCCCCTCCAGGTCTTATAGAGCTCAATGGTTGCCGATGTATGTAGTCGCGTGGCGTGTTTCTAAACTTCTTGTGCTGTGTTGAAGCTCATTTAAGCGTTTAAACTCTTGTATTGTGGGCAAAATGGAAATCAACAAACAATCATCTGTCGCTGACATTATTCTTTTTTTGAAAAACAACAAATTGGATGAAATTGTCGAAGATTTTAAAGGTATTGTCTCATCCTGAAATGTAGGTCGCATGTGTGAGGGTTGTTGTCTCGTGCATAAATCTAGTGTAGAAAATAATTCAAAATTAGATTTATAGATGACTTGCCTTGTTTACGTTTTGCTAGCAGGCAGATTTGGTCGAGCGCTTTTAGAGAATACCAACAGCAATAACGTAATTTCATTGACGTTTTGCTTCTTATATTTTTAAAGCTAATCAAGTCGACGGCGAGGATTTTTTCAATTTAGAACCACATGATATTTATCAGATGATTCCTCGAATAAAACTTCCCAAGAAGTTTACGTGTATTTGGAATGACGTTACTCAAAAGGTAAATTGAAGCCTTACAGGTTTTCTTTATTAAAATGGTTCAAAATACTTGGTTTGTTATTGGTTTGTTGATTATATATTTTACTGCCATGTGCTTTGATTGTGTCGTTATAAAATCACCAGAAGTAAAATTTCAGGCTTCATCTATTAACAGGGGTCATCAGCTTCAACAACACACTCTTATGTCACTTCCAACAACATCAGAACCATCAACAAGGATGTGAATCCAGACATTCCGAGTAATTCAGCTGATCAACAAGAAAATCATGATGAGGTATCAAGCAATCCAGCTTGACTTGTTTGTCTTGTAATTGTGTGGATCCAGATGAACCATTGCTCCCATTTTGCATGAAATAGCTTAAAAGCATTTAGTCTGCTTACTATATATTGTTTTGTTCATCTATGCTTTAGTTATGTTGTATTATGTTTGATGAAGAGTCATTATAAGTAGAATTTATGATTCAATCCTCTATTAACAGGGCTTGTCAGAATCAGCTTGAACAGTGCACTCGCACATCTATTCAAGCCACATAAGAACCATCAACTTGGATGTAAATGAAGACATTGTTCTTAGTACTTCAGCTGATCATCAAAATGATGAGGTATGAAGGCTGAAGCCATTATTTGTATACAATATTTGTTCTAATGCTAGTTCATAAATATACAATTTATGTAGTTCATAAATATTTTGCTGCGTTATTTCTTTACTTCTTTATGTTGTATGTTAAGGTTGAATTTTACTATTTTTTAAGAACATTGCACCAGAGAGACATCTCAAGGACAATGTTCCAAGGAGTCCCTTGACAGCTAATGTGAACAATTCCAATTGGTTGTCCAAGTTTTGTTTGCCAACAAGAGTAAGTAGCATTATAACTTAGTTTTGTACACACTACAAGCTTAATATATGTTAATAAAGATTGCCATATCATTTTAAACCATGCTGTTTGTGTTTAGTGAGAACCAGCAGTGGAGGAGGCATAAAAAAGGCAGGAACTAAATCCCAATGAAAAAAATGCATTAAAGAGGCGATTAACTTCTTCAATTTTGGCACATAATGAATCGCCAACTGTTCATGAAAGAAAACACATTGCTCTTATGTTAATTCAAAAGTATCCATTCTTAAAGGGATCATTTGGTTCTGGTCATGTAGGTTAAAAAAATCAATTATATTGCTGCATAATTCAGTTTCATAAAGTACTGTCATTGTTTTGTTTTTCCAGCAACTATGGGCAAACAAAATAGCAGACCGAGTCCTTAATATGCAAAGAAGAGCATCCCGAGCTCAAAAGCAAAGTACGCGGTGGCCCAAAGGGAAAACCTGGTAGGAAAAGTAGGAAATCAGCTTGCAATTCTCTCTCATCTCTTCCAGAAGGTGAAACAGAAGCAGCTATTGTAATTCAACAAAAGCAGTTGGTTGAAATGTTTAATATTGGCTCGCAAGACATGAGCAAGATCAATGTGTTGATGAACAATACCTTTGCTCATCGGCGTAGAGACATTTTCGTGAACAATACAAGGGCTTGGAAGCTTCTGCATGACTACCTTTTTTCAAACACACCAAGGGAGTTGAAGTAAGGTTTCATTTCTTTTTCTTATTTTTGGCTCAATTGCCAACTTTTGTCGATCATTTTATTTCTTCTATGAAGTAGAAAACTTTTGTAGTGTTATTTAATGGCATGTAGTAGAGGTTTTAAGTATTCTGTGTTTGCAAAAAATGTGCTATTTCTAATTGTGTGATTGATTTTCTTTAGCTTAGTTAAAAAGATCCTCTATATTGGTCAAATGGTCATTGATATGCACCTGAAAAAAATGCTTGTTTAATGGTAAAAACAACCAAATAAAATTGGTCAAATAAATTGGTAAATTTAACCATTTTTGTTTTTTGGTATTTTTGACCAATTTAGGAATTGGTTGTTTTGACCTATAAAAATTGTTCTTCTCAGGTGCATTCAAATGACCAATTTTTTTTGTCATTTTGACCAATTTATTTTTCCACGTATACACGTATCTATTTTTACACTGTATACACGTATATTGAGCTATGGTTAGGCAGTTGGCTCTTTTCTTTTTCGGTGCGATTATGAGCTTCCTATAATGTTGCATTGAATTTTGTAGAATGCAAAAGTGGAAATAAGGAATATTTCAAAACGTATCTTGGTCGTGCAGAACTTCTCGCTGGCTGGCAGGGAAGGTAGGATTCGAAGTTAGATGCACCTGTTATATATTTTCCCTTTCTAAGGTTTTGACAAATCGGGTCAATTTATTTTTTCGCCATTTGTTGTTATCGTCGTGTATTTAGTATTGTCGTAAATACACCACAAAGATTGCCGAAGTTAGCGAGAATTAACTTTGCCGTTTTTCCGGTTTATGGGTGATTGTTCGTAGCTAAGTAGCTATAATTGTTAAAACATGGTTTGACCATGTTCTGATTGAAATTTCGATGAAGTATTTGTATTTCAAATATTTCCAAGTTAGATTCTAAGAAACAAAAGTTTGTTTTTTGTGTGCAATATTTATGCATGCTTATTAAATTAAAAATCACTCCAACAACGGTTGGTGATCGGCTCTTTTTTGAGTTTCAATCAAAAGTTTATCGTCAGAATCGTTCACTGCATAAGGGAATAGACCGAAATTGAATTTGACAAAAAAAAATACGTTTACAACTGTAGAGCTCTAACGTCGGTGTTTCAATTCACGATCCAAGCTGTAGATTTAAATAATAAAAGCAAAGCTTGCGGACCAACTGAAAGTGCTGAAGTGATAAGACTATTTTAATATGTCTGTCTTCATATAAACTACTTATCTCTCAAAGATGACGATGTGCGCTCCGATTAGAAAAACTCGTTCCTCAACACTTTAATTTGAGTTTTTGTTTCTTTATCTTTCTTTGTATTGGTAAACGTTGGTATTTTTCTTAGAATTGCAATTACTTTTTCAAACTTTATTTTTGAATCGTATACAAAGAAATCCAGCTTGTAGAGCTAAAACTTGTCATTTACATCAACAGTTATTAATTGTTTTTGATGAGACATATTAGAAAACCGTGACTCGTCATTAGCCATAAAACACTTTCGTCGTTTTTCCCGTGATATCTTAGCGTAACCTGGAGCAAAGTGGGACACTTTTTCATTCATTGCAATGTAGCTGCACAACGAAAAACATTGTTAAGACCAAATTTGGCCGAAACAATCTTTGTCATCTGACAATTATTTGGTTGTAATTTTAAAAACAGAGTCCATCTTAAGGTCATGCTATGATCAAACTTTGCTGTATTAATCATTTCTCACATTCAAGTGTGTGATCCTTAGGTGTCTCACTTTGCTAACAATTGGAAATTAAACGAGACTTACCTTAAATCGAAGTTTAAATAAAATTCTATTAGTCATTAGCGAGGAGTGCAGGAACTGTAGGAGAGAGAGTACTGCACATGAATTGACCAGTATTTAGAGCACGAGTATTGGTACAATGGCTAGAGTGGAGGAGAGGGGATGGGGAAAAATATGGGTGGGCCTACACGTCGACGCTTGTATGACAGCTCTAAAATTTGTTAAATTATTCGCGATTCTGCAATAACGTTCGGAAAATGTATGAAATATTTGGATTTTTATTCTTGAACAAAATAACAACTTAAGTATCTGCGAACAACGATATTACAATTAACAAGTTCACAATGTCACTTGATCTGACATTTGTCATACCTACTTCATTATGCATGCAAAGCTATGTTGTTTATGTTTTTTGCGTGATGTTCATATCTTAACACTCCCTTTCGAAAAATATAAACTAATCACTATTCCTTTAAATATTTGTTACTCCCATATTAGATCTCATTCGTTGAAATACAGTTTTTCCTAATGGTTTCGTTAACATATCAGCAATCATTTGTTGTGACGTACAATACTCAAGTGCAATTTCTTTCTTCAGTACTTTGTCGCGAATGAAATGATATTTTATGTCAATGTGTTTCGTTCTTGGATGGTATTTTTGATTTTTCGACAAACTTATTGCTCCTTGATTATCCTCTTTTATGATAGTTGGTTCCTTTTGAGTGAAGTTTAAATCATGTAGTAAGCCTCTTAACCATATTGCTTCTTGACATGCTTGTGATGCTGCAACATACTCAGCTTCAGTAGATGAGAGAGCTACAATACTTTGCTTTTTGCTTGCCCAACTTACCAATCCACCACAAATCATGAATAGGTATCCTGAATGTGATTTTCGATTATTTGGATCACATCCACAATCAGCATCAACAAATCCACTTAATTTAACTTCGGATTCCTTTTGTCCATCAAAGCAAATGCCGTGGTTAATCGTACCTTTAATGTAACGTAAAATACGTTTGGCAGCATTCCAATGGTTTTGGCTAGGGTTAGCACAGAACTGATTAACTGTTGAAAGTGCTTGTGCCAGGTCTGGTCTTGTCGCTTTAACTGCATACGTTAATGCGCCAATTAATGCTTGATATTGGGTTATGTTCATTGGCTCTCCTTCATTATTTAACAACTTGGTTCCGAGCTCAACGGGGGTTGCAACAGGTTTGCAGTCTTGCATTCCAAATCTCTTCAATAAATTCGTCAAATACTTTGATTGATGAAGTCGCATTTGTTTCTTTTCCCTGTCTCGTTTCCCTTCAATGGATTTTTGTACAATTTACATGAAATAATATGAATTTTGGCATTTTCTGAATTGCATTGACTGGGGAAACTAATTGAGAAAAAAAAATTTTCACATTCTTGTTAATTACACTAATGAGCCAATATGGCGGCCGGCTAATTAGCACTGACGCGTGACATGATTTTGTGCAATTGAACAAGTTAAATATCATAAATGATACATTTTTGGAAAGCTTAGAACATAATCTAGTGCCTGACGTTTTTATTTTTTCAAAAATTCTTTTTTATAAAAAAATATTGAAGAAAATCTAAATTTTTCATAAAACTCCCCACTAATTAATATGCAAATACATGATAATTAAAACATAATTAAGAAATTTTAAATTTTAAAAACGTCAGGCACTAGTTTAAGTTGTGTTTTATCTACATACCAAATTTCAATTTTCTGCATCAAATTCCAACAAAATTATGATGTCACAAAAACTACCCATTCTTGTAAAATCAATGAATGCAGAAAAGAGCAATTTAAAGTTTCCTTTTATAATATATATCTGTAAAGTGCCTTAGAACCCCCCCTTTTCATAAGTTGGCCCTTCAATAGCCTCAGCTTTGTCCATATAACTTTTCCTTTCGTGTCTTAGAAATTTTCTTCTGTTCTTTACTGTTTCTGTTTTCTGTTTTGTGGAACATTTGTTTCTATTGATGTCGACACTTTGTTGCTTCCAAGAAAATTTTCCTGGTGTTATATTCAAATCTTCAAAGATCTTTATAAAGAAAATATCTCCATCATTGAACTTTAGCACTGCTAAATATGTGGCAAGTGCAACAGTTTCTTTCTCTGCATAAGTTGACTTAGGACATCTCTCCCAAATCAACCCATTTAAACATTCATTAACGTTTTGTGTTAAACCATGCATTTCTCCAATAGCCTTTGGTCACATAAACTGTCAAAACTGGTTCAATTAGTTCAACAATACATTTAGCTAAACCATTCTTATGTTTGTATGTTTCTGGGCTGACCTTATACTGACACCAACTGTTTTCTCCATCCGGACAAAGCTGATGTTGTGGGTTGGCGTCTGTGGATGCAACATGATACAAAGAAGCCTTTATATCCCTAGCCATTTTTTCAACATCATTGAGATTGTTTCTTACTGCCAGACCATAGTAGTTTTGTAAAATGTCTATTTTTCCATCTGTCAATCTTCCTTTACCAGCTAAACCTTTTCCATCCTGAAGTTTTACACCTTTATTAGCATTCTTCAACCTCCAACCTGCTCCCAACTCGTTTCTGGACATGACCAATACACTCTAATTTATTTGGTATTAGCTCATCTCCATAGGGTTTCCTATCAACAATATTGTTATAAGTAGAGGAATCACCATCACCAAGCATGTGAATATATTTTAGTCCTCGTGTCGCCACTGATCTTTCAAAAATTCTAACTGCTCCAACTGTTTCCATACTGTTGGAACTACCAGAGTGATTAATTTTGCAGAGGTGGTTGGCTTTCCACACTTCATACCTTGGATCACTTTGTTTCTTTTTCCATTTTTGACACTCTTTACATTTATCTGAAAGAACTTCCACATCAACACATTTCTTTGTGGATAGAGAAATAGCAGTAACCACACCATTGTGTGACGCATGACCTCTTTTCTGCCATGTTCCATCCAGGGATATTCCACATTCTCCTTCATCATTTCCACATGCTTCTTTCACTTTAAATGCATTTGTTGTCATGCTATCGTTTGCCAGTTGTTCGATTATTGGGAAAAGTTGTTTGTTCTGAATCTTCGTGAAGTTCTTTCGAGTGGGTGGAGGAGGCATATTCATTACCTTGGCAAATGTTTGCATGGCATTGTGCCCTTTTCCGATTTCTCGAAACGCTAGCACAGATCGGACGTTGATTTCAAACGAGCCCCCATGTTTTTTAGACGTATGAAAGCAATGCTTCCAATCACATCTCGGATCTCGACAGTCCAAAACAACATACTGGGAAAATCCATGTTTTTTGTTTAAATCAATGTGAGCTGTTGTATCATCTCCGCATTCTGGGCATTTCAAAACGTCTTCAAAAACGCCAAACAACACAGACAAAAATCGATAAATATTGTGCCTTCTTTTATCGAGTCTATATGATCACGCTCAACTCCATAATCTGCACTTTGATCCCCAATTTCGACGCCAGAAGGACAAGTGTTTTCAACATGATCATCGCCATATTTGAATTTCTTAGCTGGTTTTCTAGGGGTAATTTTCACCCTTTTTCTACTTCTATTGCGACTATTTCCCATTATATTAAGAAGAAAAACCAAAGAGAATGATTTTTCAAACAAAAAATTATAACTTTCCCAGCACAAAAATGTTAGAATTCAAAGATTATTGAAGGAACGTAATTTCTCACACTTCCCGATCGCCACGCTGTTCTTTATAGCTTTATACCATCCCCCAAACAGCTATTTACCACAGAATTACGACAAAACGAGCCGAAAGACCTTGTTAATAACATACGTCAAAAGTAGCAAGGAATGAAAATGGTTTCAGAGAGTTTTGGTGGATATTAGGAAGCCCTTTTTGGTTACTAAGGCGTTGCTAAGGCCCAAATTATTAAACAGTGTCAGTTTTTTTACTTTTTCAAGTATTTTGATGAAATATTTTACAAAATAAACTTCAAAATCATAAACTACAATACTCAATGTATCCAAAACAAACGAAATTGTTTTTTTCATTTTTTGAAACTTACGCCTGATTTGGAAGGGGAATAAGTACCTTGAATGCCAAGACAGAAATGAATTTCACCTAGATCTTTCATTTCAAAGCGTTTCTTTAAAATACCTTTCTCCTCTTCTAGCATTTTCTTGTTGTTACTTGCCAGAATCAAATCATCGACGTATAACGCTAAAAGCATGATATTATCTCCCTTTCGTTTAATGTACAGGCACGGATCAGAATTGGATTGAACGTAAGCGGATTTCTTTAAGAACTGATCAATGGTATCAAACCAGCATCTCGAAGATTGCTTCAAGCCATATATGCTTTTGTTTAATTTACAAACCTTCTGTTCTTGTCCCTTTTTCTCATATCCTTCAGGTTGCTTCATGTATAAGTAGTAATATACATGGGGGTACGAATCCATAAAAAGTTTACTTTTTATGTATTCGAATCCCCCATGTATATTACTACTACACCCGTGGGTATAAAAGCGTAAATTAGGACCATGGTATAAAAACGTCCCTCTGGTAAAAGGTCATGTAAAAAAGCTGTGTAAAAAATAGTCATTGTTTCAAAGGGGGTAAAAATCTCGAGGTTATAATCTATAGTTTAAAAATATGGAATCTATATGTTTTAAAAACGGTCTTTACAAACAAATGTTAACAAGCATCGGTTCGGAGAGCATCCGGCAGCGCAGATTTTAGCGTAGCTAAAATTGAGCAGGGGAATGGGATGCTCGAGAATTCTGGAACCCTGGTGGGGAAATTTTTCACGAAGTGAAAAATCGGGGTTCCCCCACGTAGATTCGATGAATATTCGAAGAATATTCGAGAATAACAGAGGCTTAAAAAATGCTCTTCAAAAAACCGTCTTTAAGAATTAATTATTAAGAAAGCATTGGTTTTGAGGGGGCTCGGCAGCGCAGATCACGAAGTGATCGAGCAGGGGATGGAGCCCCCGATAATTCTAGGCGACGGTGGGAAAATTTTTCACGAAGTGAAAAATTGGGGTCGTCTCCCATTGGATTCGAAGAATATTCGAAGAATATTCGAGAATAACAGAGGCTTAAAAAATGCTCTTCAAAAAACCGTCTTTAATAATCAAGTGTTAATAATCAAGTGTTATTAAAATATCAGTAGCAGCGCGCTTTATAGTCTACGTGGTATATTTGGCAGACTAGTGGCCTTTAACAATGGTCTTAAAACTCAGCGCGTGGTAGAAATATTCTTTAATAATCAAGTGTTAACAAAGCATCTTTTTAAATCGTTGTGTCGGGCGATAAATTTCAGGCAACTAAGCCTGAAATTTTGAGCGCAACAATGTCATAGATGCTCTTTACAAAACTATGGAATCTATATGTTTTTTTAATTTGTCTGTCAAGCGAGTGTTATATGTACATGTTTAACAATGTTTTATATAATTTTTGTTAAAAGTGTTTTTAATAATTGTTTCAGGATTTTGAATTCTTTTGTATATCGATTTTGTATTAATTACTTGTTACAAACAGTTATTAGTCAAACATGAGGAGCAGGTATGTATGATATTACTCTAACAGAGGCCCACGCTACATGCTTACTACACATTATAACTGTTTGTTAATATTTAGTTATTTGAATTGATAAGATAATGACCATAAGCATAACTTTTACATCCATTAGCTAATATATACCGTTTATCATAAAAACAGCTAAGTGATACTTTATTAATTTCATAACTACTAAGTTGATGGTTTACACTTCTGATAGTTTTCATTGTATGATGTATTTGTTTCTTTTCAAATAGTGTTTGTTTATAGTCTTCATGTTTTATTTTGTTTTTAATAATATTTTTCTTAATTCCTTTAGCTTTTTTATCTCCTTTATTATTATCTTTAATATAACTATACATTTTAGATCGAAGTCCAACAAACTCTTTAATTATATTTCCAGCAGCTTCATCTTTCATTTTACCAATAACTTTTTTATTAGTCTTATCATGATATTGTGAATTTTCTGGGTAATCACTAAAATCAAATTTATCTTTATCAGCCCAAAAAATCTTTATAAGCATCTTCAGTTTCTATTTTATAACAGAGAGAATCGGTATCAGTGAATAATAATTTAGCTTTATCACCATACCGCTTTTTGATATAATTGTAATGAAAATCATACATCAACGTTTTACTCAAATCTAATATACACATACCAACATATGCAGGTCTGTTAAGGGTTAGTGTTTCTTTGATCTTATGCACAGCCACAAGGTTTTCATTGAATATTTTACTACTTACATAAGTAGGTTTTGAAGCTAATTTTAATAATTTATCTTTATTAGTTACTAGTTTAACATCTACTCTTTTACGTAAATTTTCCATTGTTTTCCCAAACACCGAATTATTCATTAATTTGAAGAAGTCTTTTTCAAAAGAATTTTTTGCATTAGTTCTTTTTTGAGTATTAAAGTTTATGTATTGCCTCAACCATGGGGATTGATTAAATTCAAGTACTCGGTGGACTTTAGTTAACTTTAACCCGAGATCTAAGTATAATTGAAGATTTCTATAATGTAGCACATACTTCTCTTTATTTCTTAAAGTGGGAATCAGTTTGCTTACTAATCCTGTTGATATATTATAATTAGAAGCAATTGTCTTACAATATTTTGACAACATTTCGCTAGTTACCTTAATTTTTTCTGGTGTAACAGGATAATCGTTATGTAAATTATGTAGTTCTTCAGGGTATTCTAAATCAACTTCTAAAATTAGACCTTTTTTATTATCTTCTTTATATGTGGCTAAATTTATGTTGTTAATCTGTTTATCAGTTAACCATTTGAAACCACCAGTAGGTAGGTATTGTGACATAGCCCATCCATATAAATTGTTTGCGTCAAGATACATTATATATTTTGAGGGTTTATTCTTATCAAATGTTTCCATATACTTGTTATTAGCTTTACCATATCGATTAGAAATATAAGAAACACCTCCTCTCATACCCTTTTCAATAAATTGAAACATATCAATATCTGTCATTAATTCTAATTTAATATCTGTCATTTTAAGCATAGCGTCCCAAGACAAACCAGGAGATGTGAAATAGTGACATGGGTCTAAATTATAGTATTCAAGACATGTTTTTCGAAAATTTTCGAATACATCTGCTAATAATAAAACGTCTGATTTCAGATACAGGTCGTGATAATCACCCATGTTTTTGAGATTGAATGTATTCCACACTTTTTGTGCATGGTTATAAGAATCATCTGAGATATTTTCATTAGTAAGAATACTATAAAAGTCTTTTTTTGAAGGCAATCCCTCATCAAACTTTTCAAAGCTATCCATATAATCATATGGGTATATACCTTTTTTAGTCATTAAATTAAGTTTTTCACCTTTAAACTGCTTAGAGGTGTATTTAAACGATTCTTTAGGTAGGTTACTAACAAGCTTTTCTAAACTAGAGCTCATAAATTGAAAACTATCAAGAAATGTTAAATGGTTACCTAACATGAAAGCCATATACTTTTCCATATTATTTGGTATACAATTTATATTCATCTGCTTTTCCTCGCCTTTTTTGTTTTTGTATGTATGCTTATTAACAATAGCTCCGATCTCTTGCATAATAAAGTGGCTATCGTATCCCCTCAAATTGTGAAATATTACTGGGATTTTTAATTTATCAGGGTCTATTCTAAGTTTTAAGTTACAATCTTGATGTGCCGAGCCTCTGTATTTGCCAGTGATATGACAATGGTCTCGAACTCGAATATCTTTGTTAGTATATTTTTTGTTACAGATGTGACATTCATCGGCTTTTTTAAATTCTTTTTCATCATCAGAGGTCATTTTTAATGGTTTATTAAAGTGGGTTTTCATAATATTTTTACAATATTTAACTTCTTTTAAAATAGCTTCCATAAATTTGTAAACAGCCTTTTCACCTCTATATAGTTGAATTTGTTTAGTAAATTTATCATCATAACAACAAACAACTTTATATCCATAGCTGCAGTCTGTGTGCTTCTGATAGGCTTCAGTGAATGATTTTTTATTATTCTGATTACAACCAGATATCTTTTCTGTAATAGCTTCAAAGTCTGCATATATGACAAATGGTACTAATTGTTGCTTATGATAGTTGTTGAATTTAAGTATGTTATTATTTTTATCAGGCATTCTTACTGATTGTATACCATTTATTAGTATACAGTTTTCTATATGGTCATTTAATATTTTTTCAGAACTAAAACATTGAAGACAGCGCATACAAAAGTGTTTTCTTTCTTTATGCTTTGTTTGATTGTACATAAATGCATTAAAATTTTTTATTAGAATATAATGTTTGTTTTTATTATCAGTTATTAATAGTAATTCCATATGGTCTTTAAATTTTTCTTTTGATATATAAATGGGGTATGGTTGCTTATTTTCATAACCAAATACATTAATGTTAATTTTGTTTTGCTTTTCGATTTTATTATATTGTTTAACAGTCACTGGAAATTCAATCCCAGAGTAGTCTAATTTGTTAATATATTCCTTATCAGATTTTTTTATTCGGTATGGGTGTTTATTTTGTGAGTTTAAATAACGAATATGACACCATCTAAAACATTCATTATCTGTATTTTTGATATTAATTAATCCTTTTTTAGAGTTTTTAAGTTCTTGTGGTAAATTAATATATGAAGATCCTTGTAATGGCTTGTATTTAACAATATTAAGATAATGATTATCTATAGATTTAATAATCCATGCAGAACCTTCTTGATTGAATTTACTAATTTTATCTAATATATTTTGTTGTGAAATTTTTAGTGATTCAGTAATATTTTCATTATTTGTAATTGTTAAAGCTTGACTGTTGAAATAAGCAATTTCTGTTATATGATCAACATCACCATTATATTTTATTTTAATTCTTTCAAATGTTATTTTAAGAGTTTCAGTATATTTAAGGCCTACCATTGATGTTAATACTTCTTTAATATAATATGTAAGATACTTTCTAGTGTTCTGCAATTGTTTTAATGGATCTTTATTGCTCATAATACTTATTTCATATGATTTAGTAAATCCTTTAAGCGCATTGTTTGTTTCTCTTATTTTAACTCTTTTTGTTGGTACTGGTTTCTTATTTTTATCTGATAGCATCTGTGTATTATTCTCATACTCTTTAACCATTTCTTCAACACTCTTTCTTGGTTTGGGGACTGGTGTTAATACTTTGATTAATTCGTTTTTTCTAAGTTTATAATAACCTTTAACCTTTTTCTCTTTAGCAATAGCTTTTAATTGTTGTACAGTCATTTTTTTAATATTGGATTGTGATAGTACTTTTTGTACTGGTTTGGAAATTGAAGTATTATTAAGTTCAACCCACGGCTTTTGATTTAATATTAAATTAATTAAATAGTCTTTAGTTAAATTTTGAAGTTCATCTCTATTCATATTAGGCATACTATATAAAATACTCATGTCTTTAAGTACCTTATGTTTTGTTTTATCTATATTCATCTTCTGCATATTATATAATATTGGTTTGTCTTTAAGTACCTTTCGATTTAAATAATTTCTACTCATATATATACTATATATTTTATTTTATTTTTTTTTAAACGCACTAATTTTAATTATAGAAATAAATCTATATTTAAAACTTTTATAAAAATAATTAAATTAATTCATAGTTTGGATTTTAACATTTTGTAGTTTTATTTTTTTAAAATATTCTTTTAATTCAGATTTTTATGTAATAAATTTGGTAACATATTTGGCATTAAACCATATTCATAATAAGGATTGAACCCTTTCATATGTAACCATATACACTGATTTAATTGTGCACGAATAACAGGATCATCTAAACTTTCTTGTACAGTAGTATCATAATAATACAATAGTTCTTGTTTATGATTATCAGGTTTAAATCTTAATAATTTTAATTTTTTATTATGTTCAACTAATTTAAAATTATATTCTATTAATTCAGATATTAAAGTATGTTTAAATGTTTTAAAATCTTTACATTTTTTATAACCTTCTTCATCAGAATCATAATGTTTTATTTTTGTTGGTAAACCATCAATTAATATATATACATCAAATTTAGATAATAAATAATGGTCTAAAAAGTCAAAACCCACCCAGGTCCAAATGACATAATGATATTTTATTATTACTCATTTTAATGTTATTAACATAATCTTTTGTTTTAAGTCTTTTAAGTTTTTCTATTTTCTATCATATATAATTACTATATTTAAATTTTTTTTGTTAAACGCACCTAAATTTTTTGAATTTATTAAATGTTTTCTAGTTTTAAGATGTAAAGTTTTATATGTTAAACTATATGTTTTATTACATAAATCACAATACCATGGTTTTGAGAGCATATATAATGTCCTATGTTGTTTGATTTGTTCTTTAGTATAAATTTTCGGTCTTCCTCGTATTTGTTCATCTGAACACATATATACTAATACTATATATTTTATTTTTAAATAGTTATTTAATGCGTTTAAGATAGATTCTAATACCAGAAGCAGTTATATAAGGACCATATTCATATAAATCAAATTTTATAACATAAACATCTGTATCTATATTGTTGATTTCATACTTAAAATAACAATCATCCCATCCATGATCTTTATTAAACAAATCTTCAGTGATATGTGTAAACTGTGGTATATAAAAATCACTACTAATAGTATATATATAGGTATATAAAATCACTACTAATAGTATATATATTAGATGGTTTAAATGTATTCAATATAACAGGTTCATAATCAATATTCATACTACACATCACCTGTAATATTTTTTTTATATTTTCAACATTATATCTATTTTTTGAAAAAGATAACCATTCATTTGTATTCAATTCATAATATTTAGTTATATATCTATCAATATCGTCTTTATAATAAAGTTCGTACTTTAATGATTTAATATACATGTTTTTATCTTTCATAATTTCATCTAATAAATCTAAATTAATTTCATGTCCTTTAAATTTATATACATCTTTGTTTTTTATAACTTTCACCATTCTATATAATTACTATATATATTATTTTTTAAGGTGCGTTTAAATTATCTTTTTATTTATACAATGTTTTTTCAAAATCCTTCAAAACACCTTCTATATTAGAACTAATGTTTTTACAACATAGAATAAAACCTCTAATCTTTTTTAATAAATCTTTAATGTGCATATATAATCATAAATGTTTTATTTCTTTAACCCAGTTGTTATAATAAGTACAGTCGATATTTTTATCCCACTCAAGAATTTTATATACTTCACCGAATAATCTATCATCAAAAATTCTCTTTGTCTTACTATTTTTCATATCTTTAACAGGGTATTTTAATGGTATACCCCTACGGCTAGCTAAGCGTATTATATAATTGTTATACTTGCTAATATTCTTTTTCTGTATCAACTTATGTTTAATCATGGTCCCAACAACCTTTATAAAATCATGTGTCAATTTCTCAACATATTCAGAAGCCACAAACAATCTAATTTTATTATAAAACCATTTTCCTTGAATGAACTGATTTGACATTTCCAAATCTCTGGTATCCATTCATTAACTACCTTATATGAGTGAACAGAACCACAGTGTACACAAATAATTTTATTGTTATCTGAAATAATTTCTTGATTTTCAACATAAGTATATCTTAACAGAACTATTAATATAACTATCACAATCTTTTATCACAAAAGCAACAATTTACATAACCAAAAACTCTTCTAACTCTTTATGAACAAATTCATTGCACATATATACTAATACTATATATTTTATTTTTAAGTAATTTTATATAATAAATATCCAGATATAATACCAATCACAACCATTGTACCAGATTGATAATTTTTCATATTCTTAGATGGTTTGTAAAAGTCATTTAATTGTGGTTCTCTATGAAATGTTAACCGTTGTAATGTATTGTTTTACTTTTCTAAGCGCATCTAAAGCTTTGTTTGTAAGTTCTATATCATCATCAGCATATTGAAGTTCTTGTCTTAACTGTTGTATTTTATCATGTTGCTTGATTTCATTTTCAGCGAAAATCTCTTTAGCTTTTTGTAGTTTTATTAGAGAATCGTGGTATCTTTTCATTTCATCAACATAACCGTTTTTATCAAGTTTATGAAATAACCAGCCTGCTAGGGAAAACTAAGCCATTAACAACAGCCCTAAAGCTGTTGTTAACCCACTAGTAATAACACTTGTCATATATATTTATACAGATTTAAATGGATTCTCAGGAACCCATTTTTTGTCTTGAGCATATTTAACTAGCATTGTTGTTATAATAGCAATAGCTAATTTACCAAAATCTTTGATACTGTTTGTGTCTGTTAATTTTGACCTAGTAGTTTTTAGACGCCATAGAAAGACCTACAGCAGTTGTTGTCACAAGCACTGCATCAAAAGCTTCATTCATAAATTGTTTCTTATTCATAGTATTACTCATATATAATAGAAATATTTTATTCAAATGAGTCTAAATTATATTGTTTATTTTTTGTATCAAAACATGTTTTTCACTAGTTGTTTCTTCTCTTGCTTTATCGTTTGTTAATTTTTCCTGCCTTTTATCATTTTTCCTTGTATAATAGAGACTAGCAATAGCAGTTATACTCCAACTGTTCCAAATAAGAATCATAATTAATATTCCAGCTATTATCCTCAATTTTCTTTTTATTTTCTAATTCAATCCTATCTCTCATCTTTTTTTCTTTAGCAAATTTAGAAATAGCAGCCAAGCGTTTCCCAGCTTCGACTCTAATAGGGTCTTTCTCTTTCTTAACAGTAGTTATCTTTACGTTTTCGTTTTCTTCAGACATGTTATATATAATACTGTAGATTTTGTTCACAGATAACTTATAGATAACTCATAGATAACTCACAGATAACTCACAGATCTTTATATTTTTTGTTATATTTACTCACCATACCATCTATAGTAGTACAATTGTCTATTATAATATCATCGATAACTTTTATGTCTGATAGAAATATCACTTCATCATAAGGTAATCCTCTTAAATATGATCTTATATCCATAAGTATTTTTTCATATGATGTATATGCAAATTTACACATTTCTAAGTTATTATTAATCTTACTCTTAACCATATAACCTTGAACTAAAGAACCTAGGCCACTCAGGGTGGCTATAACTATCGGATTTACAGTTATACTACCTACAATACCACCAGTCGAGACTAAAAAAATACTTCCTATGTTTAGTGATAGTCTAATTTTCTTTAATTTATTATACTTCCATTTATAACAGGTATACATTTTGTGATAGTACAAATACAACTTTTCAGCTTTTCAAATTCTCTTGACTCAACTCACTGAAATATGATTAAAATCTAGAACTTTCTTCATATTATATTATAAAACATATTTAACTAATATGAATGATGATAGTTGATATACCGAGTAAAGCAATCATATCTGTTTGATGGGGATTATTTACTATCATTTTTGTATGTTTATGTACTAATGGTTTTTTATGAACTTCATCTAGAGTATCTAGGTGTTGTGATGGTGTATTATCTTGATGTACTTTTTTAGGTTCTTCCTTTTTAACTCCATAATAATTTATTTTAGAATTAATACCGAATTTCATAGTTTTATTAGCTAATGTTAAAATATTATTATACCCATCAATCTTTTATCTAATATGATCATACGGGTATTAAAATCATACCAGGGCTGATTGCCATATTTAAAATAACATTCGTGTCTTTTATACTCTTTCTCATGTTAGATATAAATACAGTCGTATCATTCTGTACTATAGTATCCTCTAATAATTTCCTAAAAACGTTTTGAGTTTGCAGGCTCTTAGCTCCATGATTAACTATTGACCATCTTGTATTTGCTTGAGCTCCAAGAATTGTATAAACAAAGCTTTCAATAGACTCTTGCAAAAGAATTTTTCCGACTAATGTAATACCTTCCGAATGATATGCAATGAAGCTACGATAATCAGTAGTCGAATATTGAAAATTAACATAATAACCATCATTGTTTTTATCAAATTTTAAAATACCTTTATAAGGTATATGCTTTTTCAATTCCGTAAAGTCATATTTATCTAATAACGATGGGTGCTTCATAAATTTTTTAATCTGATAATATAAATGGTATTTAACAAGGCTTTGTATAATTCTGCTTTTATCAAAATTTAAATGATTAAGCCCATACCAGATAGAAAAGAAGCCACATAAGCCCCACAAATCATAGCGTAGTATGCTTCTTGTTTATAATTTAAATGACTTTTAATATTGTATCTTATACCAGTCGACTGTTCTTTTTTACTTTTAATTTCACTTGACCACGTGGCTGTTATAGGTGGGAAACTGCTCATAAAATAATCATTCTCTGTGACATACAATCTGAAGTTACAGATATCAACATTTACCGGCCTTTGAAATGTAGGTTTTACAATAAACTTTGATGACCACCTATGCAACATATGATCGAAAAAATCCTGGTAATGACCTTCATCTCCATTAATAGCTGCTATTAGATTTGAAAACAAAGGCGTTTTAGTTGTTTCTAAATATATTTTTGGCCATGTTGGTATATGTTTTGAATCATCATCACCTAATTTTATAGCATTTTCTTCTATTTGTTTGTCTGACATATAATATAAGCTATATTATATATGAAATTCACTATTTTTATAGACGGAGATAGTAAAAAATTGACTTACAAGAAAGTATAGTAACAACTAACTATTCATATTTATATATCAAAAAGCTTATTTATTGGGAATATAAAAATGTAAAATTAAATAATACTTTAGCTTTTACAATAGGCGCAACAAAATATAATATAGATGCTGGTTACTGGACTTTTAAAATGCTTAAAACGTTTTTTGAGTCTGTTAACGTAAAGCTTGAGATGGTAGAAAACAATGGAACTTGTAAAATAACAAATAATAATGACGAGGTATTAGTATTATCTGATACTCTTATTAAAATGTTAGGTTTTAATGATACCATAAAACTATGAAAAAAGGTATCGTACAAAATGGTGTTTCTAAAGTGGATATAAACAGAGGATTACACTATATTCAAATTTCTTCTAATATTGTAAATTCAAGTTATAATTATAACCCTGAAGGGAAAAAAAGTAATATAGCTTTAACTTTACCTGTAATAACAATTCAGTCGTTATTTGGTACTGTATACGAATACAACGATATTGAATCTAAAGTTACAGTTATAAAAGGGTCGTTTAATGAGCTAATATTTAATATATTAGATCAAGATAGTAACCCTGTGAATGTAGGTAGTATTCTACTTGAATGTTATCTTGAGTAAGTTAAATGGATGAAGACATTAAAATTGAGCAAAGTTTAAGAGATATTTATTATGATCCAAAAACAGGGTATCAATCAGCAGAACGGCTGTATCAGAAAGCATTAGAAGAAGGTATAGATGTTAGTAGAAAACAAGTTAAAGAATGGTTAATATCTCAAGATACATACACTAGATATAAACCTATTATTAGGAGACATAAATTCAGACAAACAAGGGTAAACTATCTTAGTGAACAAATACAAATGGATTTAGTTGATATGGGTTCTTATAAGTATAAAAACAATGGTTATTATTGGATATTAACAGCTATTGAAATATTAAGTAGATATGCATTTGCTATCCCTGTTTATAGGAAAGACACAAATAATATGACAAAAGCTGTTGCAAAACTATTAAGTCAATTTAAAGATAGATTTAATGATTACCGAAACTAGCTCAATTTGATGATGGTAAAGAATTTTATAATGTAGGTGTTAAATCATTATTAGAGAAACATGAAATTAAGTACTTCTCTACTAAAATGATAAAAAGGCTGCAATTGTCGAACGATTTAACAGAACGCTTAAAACATCTATGTGGAAATATTTTTACAGTAAAGGAACATATAAATGGATTGATATATTAGATGATTTAGTATATAATTATAACAATACAAAACACAGTACAATCTTGATGAAGCCTAAAGATGTTAATAAAAATAATGAAGATGAAGTATGGAATACATTATACGGTCATGAAGTTGCTTATTTACCATTACCTAAGATTAAAATTGGTGATATGGTTAGAATATCAAAGTATAAATCTATATTTACGAAAGGCTATGAAGCAAATTTTACAGAAGAGCTTTTAAAGTGACTAAAGTTATTAGAGGAGATCCTAATTTATATGAGATAGAAGATAGAAGGAGAGCCTATAATCGGTAAATTTTATGAAGAGGAACTATCAGTTGTGAATAAGAAAGATGATGTTTATAGAGTTGAAAAGATATTAAAACGTAAGAAGGTTAAAGGTAAAAAGATGGTTTTAGTTAAATGGTTAGGTTATGATAATAAACATAACAGTTGGATTCCTGAAAGTGAAATACAAAATATAGAGTAATCTATATAATGGCAGAAGGAGGTTTTGATTATATTGAATTAGAAGATAAGAAGCAAGAAGATAATAACGATGATAATGAAAATATTGCTGAAACATTATTTATTAATGATAATGATGATAAATTATTTATTACTGATAAGGATGGTATAACAATAACAATACCTAATAATCTTCCTGATGTTCCTACTTCAACTCCTATTTATACAAATATTAATAGACTTGAAAATGAAGTTTCTTTTGCTGTTGAATCTTTTATTACAAAAAAATATAAAAAAGTGTTTAGATTTAATCACCTAAAAGGTATGGCAGCTTCTGAAGGTTTAAATTTTAGATTAAATTTAGGTAAAACTGATATAAATAATATTACTTACAAACCATTAAATACAAAAATAAGTATAAAAAAGTAGTAATTGTTTAAAACGTAATAAGTAAAGTGCTAGAAGCTGTTAAACAATTTAAAACGAAATTGAAAAAAATTATTAATTTGCAAGATGAATTTATAAAACTGAAGAGAGTATGCCTATGGTTGATTTAAATAATCAATATACAGAAAATTTCAATCAAATAACTAATCAAGAGCTTAGAGAACATATAGGTGTAATGACCCCCTCTGGAACTATTGATAAAAGAACACGTCCACAATTCATAGAAGCACAAATAAATCACTTTGCTGAAGAGTTAAACAAAACTATAGCTAGAATAGATGAAATAGAAAATGAAAATGGTATTGACAACAATATTGATGAATTAACTAATTTGCATGAAAGAGCCTCTGAATTAGAAATTATAATTAAAGAAGAAGAAGAGAAATTAGAAAAAGAGGATGTACGAGAGAAACAGGAAGAAGACATTACTAGGTTACAACAGTTTAAAGAATGGGTTAAGGAAAATATCCCTGGATTATCAGCTTTAGCTATATCTGTGGCTGGTATAATTACAACCATTGTCATAGGAGCTAGAAAAGCAATCCTTCAAGGTGCTCAATCTACTAGTAAATTTTCTAAGGCTTTAGCAAATATAGGTAAAAAATTATGGCCAGTGTTAGGACCATTATTGAATATTATCGCTCAGGCTATATCTTGGGGAGCTAAAGGTCTAGCATGGTTAGCTTCTAATCTATGGGTTTTAGCTATTGCTGCTGCTTTGTTAATATATGACCAGTATAAACAAAGAAAAAAATAAAATATGTTTTAATATATATGAACAGATTACAAATTGAGCTTTTACCTGGTTATAAAAGAAGTACTATGACAAAAATTAAAGGCAACCGTACTTTTTTTAGTATAACCTTTAATCCTAATAGTGTTAAACCGAATGAACAAATTTATGTTAATATACCAAAATTAAAACCAAATAGTTGCTTAGTGCCTGGTTCACTTAATCTATCGTTTGATCTTAAAATAAGTAATACAAAAAGTCACTTTATAAATAATCTCAGTCAGATTTTACAACATAGACTACAAATTAAAGTGGCTGGGGAAACCCTTTACGATTGTAGTGAACATAATGTTATAAGTGTATACAAAGACTTGTGGTTACCTAAAAGTGATCGACAAGGCCTTATTGAATACGGTATTTGTAGCGAAAATTTACGAAAACTCATTTCGAAAGATGATACTGCTGCAACAAGTGGAAGTCCAGAAAAATTAGCAGACAAATTAATGTATGATATTTATGGTATAAGACAAAAAATTAATATTGATAATATTCTTAAAGACCATGGTCTGTATTGCCCTTTCAATATGAATAATAACTTTCAATACATAATAACATTACCACCAAGTGATCAAGTCCTTATCCCCCAAAGCGGTCAAAATATAGGTGATTATGAATTAGAAAATATTCAACTTGAATATGAAACTATTGAAAACCAAGAAATTGCAAATGAGGTGACAAATTTATATTCTATAGGAAGAAGCCTATTTTATGAACATATAACCCTCTTAAAAAGAAAAATGGGATAAGTCAAGTACATTACAGAATATAAACGTAAATGTCCCTCGTAAAAGTATGAAAGGCATTGTACTACTATTTACAGAAGATTCAGTTAGTGATAGTGAAAATTTCTATTTCCATTAATCGATAAAATTTCGTGACAATAGAGGGTGTTCCAAATTGTATTTTCAACCAAGGTATGAATAAAAAACATTTTTATGAAGAAGCAAGAAAATTTTTTGATAGAACTATTCCGATAGATTGCTTCATGACAATTGAAAAATTTTATAAGGATAAATTTGCATTAGTTATCGATCTACGCACCTTTCAAGAAAAAAATATTGCTGGTAACGGTAAAAAAATCATTAATACTCAAAATGGCGTTTTACTTGAAATTAAAAAAAGAACATATACAAAAGATTTAAACTGTTACATCTATGTCATTAGTGATGCTCTTGTTCAATTTGTTAATAATGATTTACAAAGTATTCAATACTAGAATAACCAGTAATATATAAATGAACACACCCTTTAATATGATTATATTAGGTATGACAGCTTGCGGCAAAACCTTCTTTCTTTTAAGAATGTTAGAAGAAAACTTTAATAGACATTTTGATTATATTATTTTATTATGCCCAACGCTATCATATAATAAAACCTATCAAGAATGGAAATATATAAATGATTCTGATTTTTATAAAGTAGAATGTGACCAAGATCAGATAGATATTGTTTTAAAATATGTTAGTGATGTATATAAAGGTACAAATAGTCTTATTATATTAGACGATGTAGCTTGTTCGCATGATGTTAAAAATAGGACTTCTGAATTAGTTCGTTTAGCATTCAGTGCTCGTCATTATGGACTTTCTACTATTGTGGTTACACAGCAATTGACAAGTATTGCCAAACCTTATCGTGAAAATATAAGTTATTTAGTTGCATTTTATAATACAAACCGCAATAATATGAAAACAATATTTGATGATTATCTTTATGGTTTTGATAAAGATGATATAGAAGAAATAACCAAAAAATTGAAAAATAATAAATTTGCTCATCTATTTATTCAACTAATATATCCATACCAATGGAAAATTGTTATTCCGCAATAAAACATGTGTTATATATATGCCAAAGCGTAAAGAGCCTGAAACAATTGACGATATAATTAATGAGATTGATTCCGCAAATGATACTATCAAAGATGCTGTATGTGATGATAATATACAAGATAAACCGCAAGAGGGTTTTAATAAAAGAGATCAACTACTTAAACTAGCTGAAGATGATGATTTAGACAAGTCAGTTTCTTACATTAAAAAAGCCAGTCAAAAAATTATTGATAAATTATACATTGAATACGAGAAAAACGATTACAAAAGCTAATGAGTTTTAACTGATTTAGTTATATCAAAATTTTCAGATATATTAAAAGGGTTTGATGCTATTGAAGATCCCAAAGAATTAACAAAACAGCTTAAATCAGACGACCTTTTAAAACGAGATGTTTATAGTTTAGTAGAAAAATATCACCCTATTACCTTTCTAGGTTTTTATCTGGTGTTATAACAACCGTTAAACATGTTTACGAACATAAAAATAATAAACCGGATATAAAATCTGAGGAATAATATAAATGAGCTTATTTTATGGGCATGATAAAACAGATATTAATGTAAATATACAAGGATCTGTAGATAAAACACATCTATCAGATAACTACTACACTAAAACTCAAGTTAATAATAAATTTAATGACCACTATAATAAAACTCAAGTTGATAATAAATTTAATGACCACTACTATAATAAAACTCAAGTTGATAATAAATTCAATGACCACTTTACTAAAACACAAGTTAATAATAAATTTAATGACTATTATACAAAAATGAATCAAATTCCAAGTATGCTTTGACTTATGATTTATCCAAATTCTATACAAAGAGTGAAACAGATGGTAGGTATTCTTTGACTGCTAATTTAAATAAATATTACACAAAGACTGAAACAGATGGTAAGTATGCTTTGACTTCTAATTTAAATAACTATTATACTAAAACACAAGCTGATGGTAAATTTAATGACTACTATACTAAAACACAAGCTGATGGTAAGTATGCTTTGACTTCTAATTTAAATAACTATTATACTAAAACACAAGCTGATGGTAAATTTAATGACTACTATACTAAAACACAAGCTGATGGTAAGTATGCTTTAAATTCTAATTTAACTGACTATTATACTAAAACACAAACTGATGGTAAATTTAATGACTACTATACTAAAACACAAGCTGATGGTAAGTATGCTTTGACTTCTAATTTAAATAACTATTATACTAAAACACAAGCTGATGGTAAGTATGCTTTGACTTCTAATTTAACTAACTATTATACAAAGAATGAGATTGATAGCAGAGTAAATGGTAAAGTAGTACACCATAGCAATCAATTAAATTATAAAAATTTTAATACCCGACAAGATATTATCAGAATTTATTTTAATAATGTTAAATTTATTAAATTTACACTTCTATTAATAAATCCATTTGATAACTCTAAAACAATTGAATTAGATATGATGGCAGATAAGATTAAAAAAAAATTTATCATTAAAGTAACAAATGATGATGAAAAAAAGATAGTTAATGCATTACTAGATTTATATCACGTATACTGTGTTGATGATGATTCAAAAAATATTTTATTAGTTATTGAACCAACAAAATCTTCAGTTTCACTAGGTTATGACGAATGGAAAAGAAAATGGCTGGCAGCATTTAATGGATTAACCAAAATTCAAGTTTATTCACAACATCAATCTACATTATCTATGTCATTTAATGGTTTTTCACAAAATTTTAGGGCTACTATAGAAGATAATATTCTATCAACTAAAAAGTTTGTAAATGATGAAATCGAAAAATTAAAAAAATTTATTAAAAATAACTATCAAGCTAAAACTTAAGATGAAGAATAATCCTCATGTTTGACTAATAACTGTTTGTAACAAGTAATTAATACAAAATCGATATACAAAAGAATTCAAAATCCTGAAACAATTATTAAAAACACTTTTAACAAAAATTATATAAAACATTGTTAAACATGTACATATAACACTCGCTTGACAGACAAATTAAAAAAACATATAGATTCCATAGTTTTGTAAAGAGCATCTATGACATTGTTGCGCTCAAAATTTCAGGCTTAGTTGCCTGAAATTTATCGCCCGACACAACGATTTAAAAAGATGCTTTGTTAACACTTGATTATTAAAGAATATTTCTACCACGCGCTGAGTTTTAAGACCATTGTTAAAGGCCACTAGTCTGCCAAATATACCACGTAGACTATAAAGCGCGCTGCTACTGATATTTTAATAACACTTGATTATTAACACTTGATTATTAAAGACGGTTTTTTGAAGAGCATTTTTTAAGCCTCTGTTATTCTCGAATATTCTTCGAATCCAATGGGAGGCGACCCCAATTTTTCACTTCGTGAAAAATTTTCCCACCGTCGCCTAGAATTATCGGGGGCTCCATCCCCTGCTCGATCACTTCGTGATCTGCGCTGCCGAGCCCCCTCAAAACCAATGCTTTCTTAATAATTAATTCTTAAAGACGGTTTTTTGAAGAGCATTTTTTAAGCCTCTGTTATTCTCGAATATTCTTCGAATATTCATCGAATCTACGTGGGGGAACCCCGATTTTTCACTTCGTGAAAAATTTCCCCACCAGGGTTCCAAAATTCTCGAGCATCCCATTCCCCTGCTCAATTTTAGCTACGCTAAAATCTGCGCTGCCGGATGCTCTCCGAACCGATGCTTGTTAACATTTGTTTGTAAAGACCGTTTTTAAAACATATAGATTCCATATTTTTAAACTATAGATTATAACCTCGAGATTTTTACCCCCTTTGAAACAATGACTATTTTTTACACAGCTTTTTTACATGACCTTTTACCAGAGGGACGTTTTTATACCATGGTCCTAATTTACGCTTTTATACCCACGGGTGTAGTAGTAATATACATGGGGGATTCGAATACATAAAAAGTAAACTTTTTATGGATTCGTACCCCCATGTATATTACTACTTGTATATTTCCTCTTTAAGTTCGCCGTTCAGAAATGCTGTCGACACATCCATTTGGTGTACGTCCAAATCTAACTGATTAGCGATTGCCAAGAGAGAGCGAATTGATGTATATTTTGCTACTGGAGAAAATATTTCTTCATAATCTAAACCATATTCTTGTAAGTATCCTCTCGCAACTAACCGAGCTTTATGTCGTTCAATTGAACCGTCTGCTTTGTACTTTACTTTGAATATCCATCGAGAATCTATGGCTTTACGATCTTTAGGTAAATCAACCAATGTCCAAGTATTGTTTTTTATGTGGGAGGAATATTCATTGTCCATTGCTTGTTTCCATTTCGCCTTATCTGGACTATGAAAAGCTTCATTAATGTTGAGTGGTTCATCGTGACGGATAGATTCATCATCAATGCTAGCGACATTGTTCTGCCACCAATTACCTGTGATCACCACACCATATCTATCAGGAGATTTGTGTGTTCGTGCTGATCGTCGTGGTTGTTGTTGTTCATCTGTCATACTGTTGTTGGAACTATCTTCCATTTCTTCTTTGACTTCATGTTCTTCATTGTCTTCTAATTGTTCATCATTCTGTTTTTCGGTCACAGTATCTTTATCATATCCATGTATTACTATAGTAGGTTTCTTTCGTCGATCAAATGAGCTTTCGTCAAATAACACGTCTCTTGATATGTGAATTTTACCAGTTGAAGCGTCGTAGAGTCGATAACCTTTACTTGTGAGGCTGTACCCAACAAATGTGCATTTCTTGGTTTTGGAGTCCCATTTCTTCCTTGTTTCCTTAGGAACGTGCATGTAAGCTGTGCAACCAAAAATTCTCAGATGTGAAACATCAGGTTTCTTAGAATGGAAACATTCGTAAGGTGTAACTCCGTTCACGGATACAGTAGGACTTCGATTTCTTAAGATGACTGCAGTATGAACTGCTTCAGCCCAGAATTTCTTTGGTAGTTTTGCGTTGTTCAGCATAGATCGTGCAGCTTCTTGAATGGTTCTGTTCATTCTTTCAGAAACTCCGTTCTGTTGTGGGGTTCTTGGAACACTAAACTGATGCTGAATTCCCTTATCCTTTAGATATTTTTCAAACATGTGACAAGTGTACTCACCACCGTTATCTGATCGAAGTACTTTAATTTTCTTATTAGTGAGATTGGTCACCATTGCTTCAAACTCTTTAAATTTCTCAAAAGCTTCATCCTTACTCTTCTTAAAGTAGGCTGTTGTGTACCTTGATTTATCATCAATAAATGTTATGAAATATTTATTTCCACCAAGACTTGTTTCTTCCATCGTTCCACAAACATCGCTATGGACAAGATCGAGTACATCTTTAGCACGCGTTGCAGGTTCTCGAGGAAAGGTTGCTCGTATCTGCTTTCCTTGTGTACATCCTTCACAAACTTCAAAGTGATCATCGGATTGAAAATTGAGACCTTTAACCAACTTTTGATCTCGAAGTAGACGTAAATTCTTCAGGCTTAGATGGCCATACCGTTGATGCCATATTTCTTCGCTAGTATCACTTGTAGAAACATTCGCATGCTTTGAATCATCCTGTTCTTCTTTAACATCAAGAACATACAGGTTATTCATCATTCTTCCTGATCCAGATATAGATCCATTTTGATCAAGTATCAAGCAAGTGTGTTGATTAAATTCAACTGAGTATCCCCGTTTTGCGGTAGGACTAACTGAGAAGAGATTTTTCCTAAATCTGGAACATATAGAACGTCAACCAATCTTCTCGGTTCATACTTCTTCTTAGACTTAATCTCAATGTGTACATTTCCTTTTCCCAGTGCTTGAACAATTCTGTCATCTCCTAGCTTTACCTTTTCAGGGGATTTGAATAGGATGAAATCAACCATGATGTCCTTATTATATGACATATGTGATGATGCACCTGAATCAATGTACCACGCAGATGCTTTGCTATCTGTAAACAATGATGAATTCTGAACTGTGGCTCCGTAGGATGCTTCTTCCCTTTTATTTCTATTGTCACTTTGCTGATTCTGTTTGGGTTTGCGACATTCTCTAGCCCAATGTCCAGGTAACCCGCAGTTATGGCATTTACCTTTTCTTTTGAATTTGGTATTCTTTACTTTGTCGTTTTTGGACTTTTGACATAGTAGTGCTTTCTCACCAATATCCTTACTTTCGTTGGATTCTTTACGTTTCTGTTCTTCATGAAGAAGTCTAGCAGTAACGAATTCTAATGATAAGTCATCCGCTCTAGATTCCAATGCTGTTATTAAGTCAATGTACGAATCAGGTAAACTACAAAGGAGTGTCGCCACTTGATCTTCCTCAGAAACAGACGCACCCAATGCTTCTAATTGACTTGCAATATCCTTCATCTTGTTGAGATGTTCGGTCATGGAATCATGAGGACCCATACTTGTAGTGAAATATTTCTTTCGCAAGAATAACTTATTGGTCAAAGATTTGACTTCATAATGACTTTCTAATTTCGCCCAAGCATCTTTTGCAGTACGCGCTGATCGAACGAGGGATAGCTGTTCATCGCCGAGAGACAAACATATTGTTGCAAATGCCTTCCTTTCCCGCCTTTGATTTTGTCGACGTTGAGTATCAGTAGTTCCTTCACCATTAGGTTCTACCTCATCGCCAATAACTATTTGCCAGAGATCCTTTTCTTCAAGTATCATCTGCATCTTAAACTTCCAAAGGTGAAAGTTTTCGCCATTGAACTTTTCGATCCGTGTAAATGCTTCGTCATTTCCCGAAGTCGCCATATTCAATATTTCGCACTTCTGTAAGTTATATTCTCATGAAATCGCGATATCTCATAAACTTTCCGTATTTGCCGTTATTAACAGAAACTCAAACGCTCCTGGGCCCATAACCTGTTAAATTATTCGCGACTCTGCAATAACGCTCGGAAAATGTATGAAATATTAGGATTTTTATTGTGAACAAAATAACAACTTAAGTATCTGCGAACAACGATATTACAATTAACAAGTTCACAATGTCACTTGATCTGACATGTGTCATACCTACTTCATTATGCATGCAAAGCTATGTTGTTTATGTTTTTTGCATGATGTTCATATCTTAACAAAATTTACATGCACTAATAAGGTAACGGCATCAAAGAGCGTAGTCGTAATGGCGCGAAAGTCCGGCAAGACTTTGTCTCTCAGCATTTTAATTGGTCATTGACAGTAACTGAGAGAGAACTTGCGACACACACACTAGAATCTTGTAGAACTGCGGTGCGCAAATCTCGCTGACGATGGAAATTTTTAAGGCTTGACCATATAAGCTCATTGAGTTTAGGCACAGTAAGTTTGTCGCAATTTTGCGATGGCTTTTCAATTATTTTTCTGCGCTCCTCAAGCCCAATATTTGAAGAAAATTTTTCATTTGTAATCTAAGCTATTTTGGAATGAATCGCTGAGCAGCATCAGAAGGTCTTAACTAACGTCAATTTCTTGCAAAAAATGAACAAACTTAAAAAACGAGTAATTCAACTTTTGTAAATGTTTATTAATACTTTTACTTTCAAATCTGAGCATCTTTACTGTCAATGTTGTGCATCAAACATGACGCCATCGGTGCACAGTTTTCTGAATGAATGAAATAAGAACCACTATATAAAATTGCTGCTTTCGTATGACAGCTTATACCTCAAACATATATTTAAACTTTATATAATAGCACACAGTAAAGCATCCTACATTTTTATTTTTATTTTTTTTTTTTTTTATTATTATTATTCCTAAACTGATACTTACCTTGGCCTTACTTATGCGCACTTTAGAATTTCTACCGTACGTTTCCTAATATTGTCTGCCTAAATTTTTCTAATTTGTTTTTGCTTGTTGGTTTTGTAAAAATATCTGCTACGTTGTCTTCACTAGGTACATATTTTAAGCAAACTCTTCCTTGCTGAATTTCTGTAAGAATTTCTGTAAGAATTTCTGTAATTTTCCTTCCGTCTTTCTGTAAGACTCTCTGTGGTCGCCAGACACATTTGACATGGCTGCAACAATTGCATTCACGTCAAACGTGTATTTTGATGGACGACCAGCAGTGCGCTGTGTTATGTTTTGTGATATTACGTATGGATATATTTGTTTCTTTACGAAAGGCGATCTGAGTACCTCGATTGCAGATTGCATTGCAGATCGATTTGCGTACCTCGATGGCAGATCGCATGCCATTCCTGTTTTCGTTCCAGCGAAGATACAAGTTCTTCCGAGCAAGAAATGTGTTTTTCATCCCAAGTTTAAGAAGGATTTTCCCCCAGAAGCCATCCGACTTTCTGTAAGACTCTCCGTGGTCGCCAGACACATTTGACATGGCTGCAACAATTGCATGCACGTCAAACGTGTATTTGATGGACGACCAGCAGTGCGCTGTCGTGATATTACGTATGGATATATTTGTTTCTTTACTAAATATGGTTAATTTACAATCAACGGAAAGCTATTAGGAACTATAAAAAATATTGTCATTATTGCACTGAACAGAATTCATTACGAAATTTAAATATACGTAAATGTAAATAAGTATGTCCATTATTTAAGGAGTGTCGCAGAATTCACTGAGTTCGTCCAGAAAATTGATCTGCACTCTGATTCGGTTTGTTTTATGGAGTTTATTAGCAATGAACAATCTACACAATCTCCCCGACTATTACAAATTTGAGTCTATTTATATGTTTACATTTCGTGACTTACGTGCACTACTACAACATGAATTAATTAAGAGAGAAAATACTTAGGAAGTGTTAAGTATATACACCCTAATTTAATTATAATTTTGGCACACATAAAACTCTGCATGGGAACTTATAAAATCTGGCATGCAATAAAAAATATAAATGAAATATCCTAAATTATACAACACTCTCCCCCCCTTGACTCACTCAGGAGTCAAGCATCGCCCTAACCTTCCACCTGGCGTCCAAAGCCGCCTTTCTCTTAGTCTTCTCCTTACATCCGCTAACCATATCCTCCTTAACAACCCCTTCAACCTTACTCTCGTCTTTAACCTCAACTGGATATAAATGCTGAATCGCTCTATTCAACACCTGGCGACGACCGTTTGTCATCACGCAAACCCTTGCACCACGAACGACCTTATCCTTGCCACAAATCAATTCCTGAATCACACCTGTCTTCCACTCCCCCCTTTTCTTACCCTGCTCAAACACAATGACCACATCCCCTGGCTTAATTATCGCCGACTGTTTGTCTGCCATCCCAACCTTATGAAATTCCCGAAGATTCGTGAGATACTCCCGTTTCCACCTGCTCCAAAATGCTCCAGTATGGTACTTAAATGTTTGAATCGTGTCCTAGTGTTTGTTCTAGTCGAATCTTGTCCTAAATCATTAATTTTGAGTCCTTGCTATCGGGTAATGTCACGATGCGCCTACCATAGACTAAATGTGCAGGAGTAAGTACTTCACTATTCACTTCCTCGTACTCATACGTTAAGGGTCTAGAATTCAAATTAGCTTCAACTTCAGCTAGAACAGTTGTCAGTTCGTCGAAAGTAAGTTTTGCATTGCCCAAAACTTTCCTTAAACAGACTTTCACTAGCCCTATCATCCTTTCGAAAAACCCTCCCACCATGGGGCCCTCTCTAGGTTAAATCGCCACTCAATGTTCTTAGCGCTAAGGCAATTATCTACTTCTTCGCATTGAAATAAGTCGCGCAACGTCTTTTTTGCGGCTTTAAATGTTTTGGCGTTGTCAGAAACAATAAGTTTCTGTGTTCCAAACCTTGCAAAAAATCTTCTTAAACAGCGCAGAAATGTCGCTGCACTCAAATCGTGCACTAACTCTAAGTGAACCGCGCGTGTCACACAGCAGGTGAACAGCGCAATGTACACCTTGCTCATACTTGCCTTTGTTTTACGTACAAAGGTCCTGCAAAATCTACGCCTGAATTTTCAAATGGTGCGGCTCTCCTAACCCTAAACTCTGGTAACGCTGCTTGCTTTATTTGTGTACACGGCTTACTGTTCCATCGTTTACAAGCTACACATCCACCGCTCACTCTCTTAACTTCCTGTCTGCCCTTGGGTACCCAATACTTCGACCTCAGTTGCGCCAACGTGCTCCGAACTCCCCCATGCATAACAGATTCATGACACTGCCTAATCACTAGCTCTGTGAAATACTGTCTCCTAGGCAAAACAATCGGCTCTCTAGCTTCTGCCTCCAAATCTGATTCACCCAATCTTCCCGTACAATGCAGTATCCCGTTCATTTCTATCAGTCCGTACTGTCTTTCTAACTGCTTAAACTCGGGTTGCTCTCGTAACTCTAGCTGGGCTGACTTTATCCACTCGCATTCTCCATCATTCATTTCGCTCGCTTTTATTGGTCCGGTAAAAATTTCTAATCCTAGTCTTTTTTGTTTCAAATTATAGACGAATCTCTTCACCCACGCAGTAACTCTTAACAGCCGTGTAAGTGTGCTGTATTTACTTATGCTAATGACATTGCCAATTCCAAACAATGACCTTGCACTTATGATTAGGTTAACAACAAATGACCTTTTCTCTTCAACCTTGCTGTCTACTGTGGGAACTATCTCCTTCACCATAGGATAATGCCTTGGACTACCCCGCAACCAAGACGGTCCTGACCACCAAACCTCCGCGTTCTTTAACTCAGTCATCAAGACCCCTCGCGACCCTAAATCTGCAGGGTTTTCCTTACCTGGACAATGACTCCACTCTGTTTTGAACTAAGCCTTAATATTTCGTCAACTCTATGCTGAACAAATTGCTTCCAATTGCCTGAGTTGACTATCCAATACAAAACAGTCATACTATCAGTCCAATACTTAACGCCCTCAAAATTATACTCTGACTCTAACGCTTTCCTGACTGCAGACATTAAATGAGCCAATATTCTAGCTGCCATTAATTCTAACCGCGGAATACTAAGTTCTTTCATCGGGGCTACTCTTGTTTTGCTGGCAATCAACTTAACACGAACATCGTTACCGTTCAAAACTACTAGATACACAACCGCACAATAAGCTCGCTTTGACGCATCCCCAAATCCATGCAAAAAATATCTCTGCTTTGATTCTGAGCCAGATGTGTCAGTCACGCCGCTCGAGTACCTGCCTATTGAAACACTCTTTACCTCCTTTAGATCTCTCAACCACTTCTCCCACTTCTCTTTCACACTTTTAGGCAATGTATCGTCCCAATCCACGCCACTGTAACAAATATCTTGAAAGAGAATTTTAGCTTTAACAATCGTAGGACTCAAGAGCCCTAATGGATCGAAGATACAAGCTAACAGACTCAACACATTTCTCTTCGTCGGTTCCGTGTTTTCCGCTTTCGCACTCAAATTTTCGAAATCGAATATTATTACGTCCCCGACGCTATCCCATTCCAACCCTAATACTTTACCAAATTGACCCTGTACTTGAGCAAGCGTGGTTTTCGCATACGTTTGCTCATCAACGCAACTACTTTCCACGTCACGCACATCTTCTTCAATTTGCGATCTTAACGCACTATCATTAGTCCGCCATTTGCGTAACTTAAATCCGCCTTCATTCATGCGTTCGTTGGCCTTACGATATAGCTGATACGCTCGCTCTGTACTAGATTCACCGCTGGCAAGATCGTCCACGTAAAAGCTTTTAGCAGTTTTTCTGAAAATTCCCTATCGCACTGTAAATATTTGCTAATATGATGCCTTAACGTCGAATTAAGCAAAATGGTGACGAATTCACCCCAAATACGACTCTACAAAACGGTAAACTACAAGATTCAAATTGTTGCGCAGTACATCATCTACCCACAAAAACCTTAGGCTATCTCGATCCCTTTCGTGCACTTCAATGTTTAGGAAGGCCTTCTCTATGTCCGCTATTAGCGCTATTCTTTGCTCACGGAACCTAAGCAGAATATCAAACAAAAGTGGATTAAGTGAAGGTCCGATATGCAAACAATCATTCAAAGAGACACTTGACTTGAGTACTTTAGCGCTTGCGTCATAAACCACTCTAACCTTTGTCGTCTTGGCATCCTTTCGCACGACAGCTTGATGAGGCATGTAATGTATTTTGGCATGAGAATTAATCACACTATCTTTTCCTACCCTCTCTATGATGCCTAACTCTTCTTGGGCCTTAATGATAGTGTCATATTCCTTCAGTAATTCTGGGTTCTTACCTAGTCGTCTGATTTGTCCCTTCATTCTCTTAAGACTTAAGTCATAGTTAGTAGGTAAAGGATCGTGACCCTCCCTCCAGGGCAACCCCACTGAATAACGCGTACCGTCAAAACTAAGATCGTTTATGACCGATTCATGCACATCACTTACTTTGTCCTTAATTCCTAGGCTTTCTAAATCCCAAAAGTTTTCTACGTTGATACAAGTTTTATTAGCGGAGCAAAAATTTACCTGAGCAGTGGCGGGTTGATTCTTATCCGTGCTTCCAACCGGCCCTGAAACTACCCATCCAAGCACCGTCTCGATAGCCACAGGCTCCCCCTGCTTCCCTCGCATAATACGACCTTTCTGCAACGACCACAAGTAATCCGCACCCACGAGTACGTTTACCTCCAATTCCTCATTTACCTTACAAACATCAGACAACCACAACCCCTTCAAATGTTCAAAGTTATTTCGAACCACCTCCAAATGTTGATTACTAATTACTGATATTTCTGGTACAACATATGCCTCGATAGATACGACTTCACCACCCGACAACGAACTCAAATCCAATCGCACAACCCTTCTCAACTCGTTCTCTAAAGCCCTTTTCCCAAACGTTCCTATTCTCAGATTTTCTTCACGAACGACTTTACATCCCAACGCTTTAGCCGTCCTTTCAGTAACAAATGATCTCTGACTCCCAGAATCCAACAAAACCCTTACTCGTCCCGACTTACTACCAACCAGTTTTGCTTGTGCAGTTTGCAAAGCAACATTGCATCCTGCTTTTCACAACTATTCTTAGGACTTACAAATAGAGTATTACTACTATTGGCATCTACATTCTCAACCTCCTTTGTCCAACAGTTCCCTGGGGCTTACTTTCCTTTCCCGAATCACACAGAGCCTTGTGGTGATTCTTCTTACATATACTACATTTAATATTGTTGTCACAGTCACGAGCCTTGTGGCCCTTTTCCAAACAAATATAACAACGACCGTATTTCTTAATAATATTCTTACGTTCCTCAATTGACTTGATCTTCTCACATTCTTCATGCCGATGACATCCCAGGCAGAATGCGCAACGAACCGGTCCCGATTTTGTCAGGAGGGCGCTTGCTGTTTTTGTATCGTTCCGCCTGGCTCCATTTGATGACTTCTCAGGATCACCATGCCGTTCTCGTTGCTCTCTCTGAACTCGATGCTCTTCTCGCAGCTCAACTTCGCACTTTAACGCTCTTAACATATCGTCCATATCCCACTGATGGAAGTTTTCGCCTCTCGTGATCAACAATCGAATCGATTCCGGTATCAAGTTCAAAACGTAAGGTACCACGATTGATGAATACGTAGCGCTGTCCACTCCCAATGCATCCAAACCTCGATGATGTGCTTCGACACTATCACACAAGTGACGAAGAGACGTAATATCTCTCGGACCTTTCACTCTATCTAAGTTCAAAAGTTTTTGCATGTGCGCTCGTTGGACCGATTCTGGCTTCCCATAGCGTTCCTTCAACGCGTCTATTGCAGCGTTGTAGTTTGCCGAAGTCAAAGAATATCCCGCGATACATGACTTCGCTGGTTCGCCTAAGAGTCCCCGAAGATAATTGAATTTGTCAACATCGGACAAACTTCCATTTCCGTGAATGGCGCTTTCGAAGGAATCCCAAAACTCCTGCCATTCGCAAACATTTCCATTGAACCGCTTAACGTGCAGCTTTGGCAATTTTGCGCAAACTGTTCTATTGGTCACCGACGCTCCTCCGTCAGACCTTAACGAACTGTTCATTCTATTTTCCGAAGCGCAATTGCCGTCAATCTTTTGGCGAAGCTTCCTCGCCATCGACTTTGCTTCAGAACTTATTCTTCCAGCTTCCTCGACTTCGCTGACAATGTCAAGTTCTGACGCTTCTTCGTCCCCAGCAATCAAGTTAAGGATGTCTTCATCCAGTTTTTGGAGCATAGCGACTGTCTCCAAGATTTTGTCGCGTTGCTCTTCCGCGTCATTCTTTCTTCGTTCATCGAATGCGTCGACTAAGCCTGCTGCCGACGCCACAACTTTCGTCAGGTAACCGCGATGACCTGCTCGTACTCTTTTCTTTCTTGCTAACTCCTCCATACTATCCGGCTCGAAGGACCACTTGTCGCAGAATTCACTGAGTTCGTCCAGAAAATTGATCTGCACTCTGATTCGGTTTGTTTTATGGAGTTTATTAGCAATGAACAATCTACACAATCTCTCCGACTATTACAAATTTGAGTCTATTTATATGTTTACATTTCGTGACTTACGTGCACTACTACAACATGAATTAATTAAGAGAGAAAATACTTAGGAAGTGTTAAGTATATACACCCTAATTTAATTATAATTTTGGCACACATAAAACTCTGCATGGGAACTTATAAAATCTGGCATGCAATAAAAAAATATAAATGAAATATCCTAAATTATACAACAAGGAGCCTTTGCATTGAACTCCAGCAGTGTTGTGTAAAACCTCCTTAAGTTAGTATATAGAAGATATAATAAATATTTAATAAAACTTTTACAACAATTTACACAACACTCAGAATCTTGGTGCTCTCACTAGTTAATCCTATCAAGTGTCTTCCGCATCTTATGCTGTGATGGAGAAAGTTTTAAGACCACAACGTTTTGACACCAATCCTAACGCTCAAGACGCTGCTAGATCGTGGTTGCACTGGTTTGCTACTTTCAAAAATTTTGTAGCTGCTATACCTAACGAAGAAGTGAACAAATTAAAGGTTTTAGTCAATTATGTTTCTGCCGACGCTTATCAACTTTTTTGTGAAGCGACAACCTACGAGGAAGCTATAGAATTGTTAAAATATCTCTATGTTAAGGTTCCTAATAGAGACCTTAAGATTTCACGACGCGCGTTACAACGACGCGAGTTTGGCGCGCATGGCCTGGTGCGAATGCGTCCGCGTGTCATTGTAAGTTAAGTCATTAAGATTGGATTTCCTTAACGACGCGAACTTGTGAGTTCACTACCTTTACTTTCAAAAAAATGGCCTCCTTCAAAAAAACAAGAAATGCTATAGCTGTTGCGTATGACGCCGCTTTGATAAACGAAGAAGAATTTGCGCTTTTGTATGATATTTCGCGTTCAAATAACCCAGAATTAAAACATGGCGACTATTCATCTTTTGATTTGGAGGAAATTGATGAAGTTACATGTGCTGTAGACTTTCGTTTTAAGAAACACGAAATTCCTTTGCTGGCTGAAGCGTTAGAGTTTCCTCATCGTTTCAAATGTAAACAAGGAACAGTTTGTGATGGGCTGGAAGCTCTCTGCCTTGTCCTTCGTCGGTTTGCTTATCCATGTAGATACAGTGATCTAGTACCGCTGTTTGGAAGGTCTGTTCCAGAACTCAGCATGATCATGAATACCGTTGTTGATTACATTTTTGAGAGGCATGGGGACAAAATAACCAGCTGGAATCACCAGTTGCTCAGCCCAGAAAATCTGAAGATTTATGCTGAAACCATCCATCAAAAAGGAGCAGCTCTTGATAATTGCTTTGGTTTCATTGATGGGACAGTAAGGCAGATTTGTAGACCAGGTGAAATGCAACGAATAGTGTACAATGGTCACAAGAGGGTCCATGCTCTTAAGTTCCAATCAGTTACACTTCCAAATGGAATAATTGCAAACATGTTTGGACCAATAGGTAAATGCAATGTCAAGGGTAAATTCTGTTGAAAAACAAACTGAGTTATTTTTCTTTTAGAAGGAAGAAGGCATGATTCTGCCATGCTGGCTGAGTCAGGACTTCTGAATGACCTTGAAGAGTTTGCTCATTGGAATGGAAAACCCATGTGCTTATATGGAGATCCCGCATATCCTCTGCGCATTCATTTGCAAGCACCATACCGAAACCTACCACTAACCATGCCAATGGAAGAATTCAATAAGTCAATGAGTGCTGTGAGAATATCAGTGGAGTGGATTTTTGGTGACATTATAAACTACTTTAAATTCCTTGATTTTAAGAAGAATCTAAAAATTAGCTTAAGTTCTGTGGGCAAAATGTATATAGTTGCATCACTGCTTAGAAATGCTCTAACTTGTCTTCAATCAAATATGACAAGTGATTTTTTTCAGTTGGAGCCACCCTCTCTTCAAACATATTTCTCATAATTTTTTTTGTGAATATTTCTTGTTTCTCATACATTGTAATTACAAATTATTTTATTTGTCTGCAATTTTTGTGAAAAAAAACATGATTAGTTTATTTGTCAGCAATTTTTGATAAAAGAGCTAGTAGGGCTTGTGATTGTTGTTGCTGTTGTTGAACCAGTAACATTTGATTTGCTTGAATTTGCTGGTTTTGTTGCCTTTGCAATTCAAGCATGTTTTGCAGCAACTGATTTTGTTTCTCCATGAATTGCTGTTGACTTTCTTTCTGATTCTGTAATTGCATCCTTTGTATTTCTATTTTCTCTCTTTCCAATTTTAAGCTTTCCTCTCTTAATTTTCTTTCTTTCTCCCCCTTTTCTCTTAGAAACTCTAAAGTAGAAACTCCTCCTTTCCTAACTTTTTTTCTAGCACCACCTTGCTCGCTTTCCTTTCGCTTCCTGGTTTCGGATAGGTTTTCCATAGCCCTTCTTCTTATCTCTTCTGCTGCTTCTTTGTCTGCATTATTTTTTCTTCTTTCTGCAGCTGTAGCCTCAGCAGCAACAACATCACTAGCTTTTTCTCTAGAATGAATTTCTTCGAGTAAATCATCCAGCTCAGTTGCTTCTGGAGAAATGCCACTTGCATTTATTTCTTCTCTTTCTTTCTTGCAATAGTTTGCAAGCAATTTTCGCACTCTGTCTCTAACAGCACGCTGGTCAACACGAAAGAAAAGGTGGTCATGTTGCTCTAACTTCTTAGCAATGGCTTCCCACACCTTTCCTCTTTCAAGGGATTTTTTTCTTGTTTCAAAAAGTCTTGACACAACAACTTCTTTGCACAGTTCGACATCATGCTTTTCTGTCCACTTCATAACAAAACTGATTCTAAAACAATTTAGAAATATATAGTAGCCAAAATTGATATATCAGACTATCAGTACCCGTTGCATAGTATTTTTATGCAAACATAGAAGGGAACACAAACCGTTATTACAAAGTAAGACAAATTTCAAAGCCACTGGATGTTAATTTGGCCAAACAATAAATTTAACTCACGGTGAATTTCGTGGTGTACTTGATGAGCAATCACTTGATGCTGATGAAAACTGTTCTGCCATTTTCTTGCCTTGCTAAAAGCAAAAATGTAAAAATATTTTACTCACAGATAAATATCAACACATCAATCACTTACCAGACTCCACAGACAATTGTAACAGGTGAATTAAAAGCTGAAATACTTACTTTAAAACTTGTTTTTCTGAAAAATTCCACACTCGATGTAGGACGACGTGAGATTAAGCAAAGACGCCGCGTTGTAGAAGCACGACAAACCTCAACGACGCACGCACATGCGCATTGGTTTAAATTTCATTTCCGCTCGTGTTGTAGATGAGCGCGTCGTTAAATCTTAAGGTCACTAATGAGATATTTTCGCGACATAAGTTAGCTACTCGTAAACAACAATCTGGCGAGAGCCTGGATGAGTATTTGCAAGAATTAAAATCGCTAAGCAAAGATTGTAATTTTCGTAGCGTGACATCAAATCAATATCGAGACGAAGCTGTACGAGACGCGTTTATAGCAGGTCTTCTTTCAACTAACATCCGCCAACGTCTTCTCGAGAATAAAACATTAGACCTTCAGACAGCTTTTGATCAAGCCCGAGCCTTAGATACAGCACAGAGAACTTCTGAAACTTTTGCAGACGGAATTCCAATAACAGCTGCTGCTCTATCAAACAAGGACGGGGAGAATTCGTTTATTAATCAACGGGCATTCGAAAACCAAGATAAAACTGATCAATCTGACGGACATCAAGAGAACAACGGCATAGAAAGGTACGTTGCCGCCTCTTCTAGATCAGCGAAATGTTTCTTCTGCGGTAATCGACCACACCATCGTTCCGCATGCCCGGCTAAAGACGCCTATTGTTATAAATGTAAAAAGAAAGGACATTTCCAAAGAGTATGTAAATCGGTCGCTCCTCAGGCTTCGTATATAGCATTAGCATCAACTAAACATACAGTAGCAAAGTCACTATAGAAAGCCTGTATTGATGTCTTGATTAATGGAAAATCTTGCAAAGCTCTAATTGATTCGGGAAGTGCACATAATTTTATACATCCCAAAGTTGCAAGTAACCTGGGATTGAACGTTTATACAACTCAAGAGAAAGTAACAATGGCTGCATCCTCAGCCATATGCCTAATTTTTACTCATAATAACTTTAATGTTCCCTCAATATCAATTTTTACTCATAATAACTTAAAATGTCCCCTTTTTTCTCATATTTCTAAACTTGTCTTTTATAGACACCCCGTTCTTATGCTTCGGATGAAAATTGTACTCGTCACGAATTTTCGCCCATTTTCTGCCATGTTTATTATATCCTTCTTTAATAAATTCCTCTTCCTCTTTAGACCACATTACACGTTCTCTTTTTGATCCTGAAAACATGAAAAATACGCCAGGTAAACTTTGGCATCAGTCAGTTTATGACTGGCCATAACGTACCTAATTTGGTTGCTACGATTTTCTTCATAGAAAGATCGTCTTCATCATCATCATCATCATCCCTAGCATCATCATCTATTGTAGAAACAAATTTTTGCTTATTGAAATTTCTTAAATAAAATTAAATATTTTTTCAAATAGTACATAAATAGATAATTCTGAAGAACTTCCTCGTTATACATAAAAACAAGGCTAAGATGTGTATGTATTGAGTAGTACAGAGAAAAACAAGAGTCTTATAAATTCACTGCAATCTTCAACATTTATAAGCTTTATTATTTTCCTCTAACTTCGTTGCTCAGAAAAAAATAAAATTGTTTAATCATACATGATTAGCGAGTTAAGATTATCGACAAATGCATGCCAGGGCACATGCAGGCTCAACAGGCATAATTTTTGTACAGCACTGAGCTATCACTAGCTATATAATGTCACGTTTACCCCCCTCCCCCCCCCCCAGGAAATTAATTGTCTGTAAAGATATAGTAAATAAACAAACAAAAAATTAAAACATTATCTATTGCACGAACGATTTTTTGTTGATCCTGTAAAGATATAGTAAACTACGCGCACAATAATAATTTCATGACACTTTTTGCAAATATTTTCCACTTATTATTTTATAAACAGATTTGTTTGTAAAAGTTCTACATTTTTTGCTTTTATCATATAGTGGAATGTTTTCTTTTTGCAACAACATACAAAGTTTATGATGATATTATACATGAAACTTTTATATCAGTTTGTGGAAGAAAATGACTGATTCGTATACCAACATAGAAAAGACTTGTGATATATATACGTATATAAATTAAATCATAACAAGACCTACATTATCGCAAAAGTTAAATTGAGCGATTGAAAATTTAAATCGTCTTATATTTCTCTACTATAGAAAGCAGGCTGCTTTGTTAAATCAGTAATAGAAAAATTACCTCCTCTTCATCACCTCCTCCTCCTTCTTCTGAATTATGATTGAAAGTAATAGGTTATATGCATTGAACAAAATAGTCACTGGAGACTGAGAGAAATCATTGGATGAACTATGATTGTAATTATCTTTATTTCTTTCCTAACCACATTAACTGTGTTCTCCACCGGGGAAATTATGATGCTGTGGATTCTCATCAGTTCAAGCAACATGATAAAGTGATGCTTCTATGGCCTTAACCCTATCATTGTTATCAAGAAGGTTTTCCCTCACTGAAAGCCCATAATATTTTGCGAAGTATCTAGTTTGCTTTTACCTTTCATTTATCATCTTTTTCATGTTTCTTGAATAACCCTGTTGAAAGAATGCAGTGTTAGTCAGGACGAAAAATATTTAAAAATATTTCTTAACTTTTAAACAATAAACATACCAAATTGACATGGAAAGTTCTTATATCAATTATTTTGAAAAAACTATCACCAGGCAGATTTTGTTTATTCGTTTTTTTTTCACCCAGCGCGTAAGGCAATCGTTAAACTACTTTTCTTACATTAGCAGTTACCAGTGAAATTAATTGGCGTTCTTGAGATTGGTTTCTTTACGCATTAGGTACTGAATTTAGTACTTTTATTTTATGCTTGTACTGTTTTTATTTTTCCATAAAGGTTTAACACACATATGATTTGGTGTATGTAAACTGTAAGAATGATTTCATAAGAAAAATATTGATTACGTTCCATTTCATATACAGCGATCTTGTACATTGTTTTATCCCTGGTTAAATGTTTTAAATGTAAATGAATGTAAAATTTTAAAGCGACTATGAGGAAAAACTTTTTAAATTGTACAAGAAATTTGCTTTAGTTAACAAAGTAGGTATCGTCTTCTGTCTTCAGCACTTTCTGTCGATCCCGAACGTTTAGGTTTATCGTCTTCTGTCTTCAGCACTTTCCGTCCATCCCGAACGTTTAGCTTTATCGTCTTCTGTCTTCAGCACTTTCTGTCGATCCCGAACGTTTAGCTTTATCGTCTTCTGTCTTCAGCACTTTCTGTCGATCCCGAACGTTTAGCTTTATCGTCTTCTGTCTTCAGCACTTTCTGTCGATCCCGAACGTTTGGCTTTATCGTCTTCTGTCTTCAGCACTTTCTGTCGATCCCGAACGTTTAGCTTTATCGTCTTCTGTCTTCAGCACTTTCCGTCGATCCCGAACGTTTAGCTTTATCGTCTTCTGTCTTCAGCACTTTCTGTCGATCCCGAACGTTTAGCTTTATCGTCTTCTGTCTTCAGCACTTTCTGTCGATCCCGAACGTTTAGCTTTATCGTCTTCTGTCTTCAGCACTTTCTGTCGATCCCGAACGTTTAGCTTTATCGTCTTCTGTCTTCAGCACTTTCTGTCGATCCCGAACGTTTAGCTTTATCGTCTTCTGTCTTCAGCACTTTCTGTCCATCCCGAACGTTTAGCTTTATCGTTAAATGCTAAAGCCTACATCAACGTGTCATTATCCACGTGAAAAAATTTCATAAATTGAAGATTCTCATAATGTTATCACACCCATACTCAAAGGAAATCGAAAAACTAATTCTCGCTACATATTCGGCAATTTTTGTGTTGTTTTTTGATGATACTATGATAAGTAGCGCAGCAACGTAGCTAAGTTCTGAAAAAATAATGTGACCCGATTTTGCCAAAACTTAAAAAAATAATTTGTGCATTTACTTTCGAATCTTACCCTGCTTCAATCCAGCAGGTTACCTAAGGACCGAAATACTTTTCGAACATTTGCGTTAAATTTTGTGAAATGTTATAGAAATGTCTTGTTCGAAGATCACACTGTAAGAGATCTGAAAACCATGTTGCATAAATAGTTACAGCTACTTCCACATCAATTTTAAGTTTCGTGACAGCTTTTAAAGCTCTCGTACAGTTTGGTAAAGTTGTGGATATTAAAACACAACAACAAACCATATAGGCATGTGCATGTAAAATGTACGTAAATTTTGTTTAGTGTATAGTTATATTTATAGTTAACCGCAGGCCGTTACGAAGGACAGTGTGTGCGGGCGGGGGACACACTCAAGTAATATTTTCGGCTAAATAAGGCTTGTTTAAACATGTACGTAAGCGTGAAAAAAAAACTTAATCTTATTTGTGTTGAATAACCATGTGGATGTAGTTCCTTTCAGAAGACCACGCCGTATAACCACATCCATTTTCGAAAAATTTGATTTCAACTCTTCGACACGGCCTTTGGTTAAGTCATACTCAAGCTTTCGTATTTCATAATTAATCTAAACTTTGGTTTCTCACTCCCAGGCGAAAACAAAATGCCTTTGTTTCTTTCTTTCGCTTATTTCTTATTTGAAATCAGAGTTATTACTGTTTAGTTTAAGTGTGTTTTTTTAATCTAAGAAAGTTTTATTGTTTTCATTTTGTTTTGAAATTTCATGTTTTATATAAGTAATATGTGTTTGTCTATAGTGTTGAAGATATATTGAATGTAAATGTCATCATCTCTTACTTACACTTGTATTGAAAGTTTCCAATAATAGAAAAGTGTAAATTTTCAATCTTTATTTTGTCTTAATTTTTTGTGCAAGCGTGGATTCGATAAGCTGCGTGATTTTACACCTTTCGGCATTTCCTTTGTTGTGTACGACTTTGATAAAGTAGGTCAGGTTAATATTTTTGTCAAGTAAAGTAATCAGTTTAATGGACGGTTAACCCCTTCAAAAAATAAAAATGTTTTAGACATTTGATACCAAAGCGAATCCACGTTTTAAGTCCAGCATTGTAACACTGTAGATAAAGTACTGTTTTCAAAAATATATGTTAACAAAAATACATTTAATTGCTTGACTTGGATCGTGATCCAGCACTCTTTTCCTAAATATTTTGTTTTATGATGATTTTGGTCTTACAAATGCAGCAACTAGTTATTGTTCGGAATTTGACATAAAATTTTTTCTGTTGTCATTGGATTACGCTTGTAGTGACGTACATAACGTGCGTATATTATTCATCTAGATTTGTGTATTAGCAATAGAGGAAATAGCTAATCCTACACTTACTCAAACGCGCTACTTAAACTTACGCACTTTACTTTATAATTACGTAAAACTACTCAAATTTCAAGTACATTATCCGCCTTGTAACAACTGCACCTTGTTTAGCCAAATATATAAAAAGCCTGTAAATAAATTGTAACTGATAGAACACTCACGATTGTTGTAAATAACTTCTTCGCTAGTGAATAAAATAATCACAAAATTTAACAGCGTTCTAGTACATTGAACTCACGTTCGGAGCTCATACGAAAGACATATATAACACTAAATTGGTGACCCCGAAAGATATTCTTGACTGGCGAAATGGCTACAACTGATGAACCTAACGCTTCTTCAAGGACAGATTCTTCATCTGTCACACCAACCGCTTCTATGATCAGCATCAAACTTCCACCATACTGGGAAGCTTCATCAACTTTGCAAGACCATTTCTGATCTTGCTGCGTCAGTACAGGCTCTCAATCTTCGTTTCCCTTCATCGTCCGATGTCAATAACCGTTCATCTCGCTCTCGTAATCGGCAACCGAATGATCCCACTCACAGACCATCCAATAATGGTTATTGCTGGTATCACGCCAAATTCGGCGCCACTGCCCGCAAATGTGTTCACCCTTGCACATTTCCATACATCGCTACGGTCAAACTACAACGCCAGACAATAGACGCGGCAACATCGTCTGGCGTTTCCACACAAAGCCGCTTGTTCTTCATTACCGATCAGACCACCAAACGACGATTTCTCATCGATACAGGTGCCGAAGTTAGCGTCATCCCACCACTTTCCGCAGATCGACGACAACGCCAAGCTTATGACCTCCAGGCAGCCAATTCCTCTACAATTGCTACCTACGGCAAAAGGTCAATCACCCTCAACTTTGGACTCCGCCGACCCCATTTTCAATGGATCTTCACCATTGCTGAAGTCCGCCAGGCAATCATTGGCGCTGATTTTTTACGCCATTTCAACCTCCTCGTCGACCTTCGCTCAGGAAGTCTCATTGATGCAGAAACACACATTCGAGTCAATGGAATCGCCACATCAATGCCTTCTCTTTCTCTTGTTCATGCTACACAATCCTCCACACCTTTTTCAACAGTATTACAAGACTTCCCAGAGATCACTCAACCCACCACCAAAGAAACACCAGTGAAACATCAAGTAGTACACCACATTATTACCGAAAGGTCCCCCATGCTCTCCACGTCCATGCCGTCTCCCACCTGATCGTTTACACATTGCCAAAAAAGAATTCCAACAAATGCTTGATCTTGGAATCATCCGCCCTTCCAGCAGTCAGTATGCCTCTCCTCTCCACATGGTTCCCAAGCCACAACCCGGTGACTCTATGTATAACCTGACGTTTACTCCTCGTTTGACTCTGAAGATGACTACCGCTAAGGTTGTCGAAACGTCAGTCAACAACAACAAAAACAGTCCTTCTCAGGACTTTATTAACCTGAAAAGTACCTTGATGGTAAGGAGTGTATGGAGGAGTGAGAGGATTTAGAAAAGCAGCAGCATGATTGTGGAAGAGTTTGGTAGGAGTTGTGAGATTGGGTGGTGAATATACATACGATTTAGATGTTGATGTATAGCCAAAGTCAGGAGTATGGAAAGGTAAGTTAGTAGATGGAGTTTTAACTTGTTCAGGTTGGTTAGTAGCATCAGAGAGTAGTTTCTATTCAAACTTGAAAGACAGTTTCTCTTCAGCAAAGGAGGAGGACCAGGTAAGTTGTACAAGGTTGTAGGCTGATAGCATGTTAAGTAGAGATTTAGGGAATTCATGAGAACTGTTATTGTTCTTTTCAACATACCATTCTATTTTAAGTTTGATCGATTTAGTGTTTATATTGATGTCCCAGGATGGAGAAGAACCAATACCAAGATTTCCAATTAATGAGGAAGCTTGAAAAAGTAAGGGATAGTATTATTTACCAATGAAATCGTTTGGATTCGATGAAATTTTCTTAGGCGTAGTTGGAGTAGGAAGGACACCGTTGAAAATAGGAAGCAAAATCGCTTTAATTATGGGTTTGAAGATTTTCGTAAATAAAAGAAAAAATGTATACAATTCGACTCCAAAAATCTTTTAGAAATGTAGATGAGGTTACCAGGAACACGTAGATACCAAATATAGATAATCCACGATAGATTTAAGAGCTAAAATTTTCGAACGAAGACGAGCGCGTGATCAACAAAACAACCGCCGATCGCACCAATTTATAAACTTTGATTTCTCGGCGAAAAATGAACCAATTTCAGCCAATAAACTCTTGAAATGATCGCTAGACTTTTAGCTAAAACATTATACCACAAAGTAAGGCCAATGAACAATTTTGAAGGAAGAAGATCAAAATTTCGAAGAGCACCGCCGGAAAATTCAATGGCCTTGCATTTTTGACCTTGCTATGGCAAGATATCAGGCCGTGTAATTTGAGTAGGCCATGAACTAGTAATACAACAACAAATATTCAGATATACGTGTACAGGTTAAGATTAAAAGAGAATTCAATTTTTGAAGAGTCGCAATATTTCATCATCCCATCCTTAATGTAATTTAAAATTAAAACATTTATAATTCTTGAAACATTGGCAAACCTTTCAAAAAGTACAAATAACTTACAAAAAATCTTGAAAGGAGAACTCAATATGCAGGTTTATTCAACAGAATCAGCCTGTGAGCCAAGCAGTAATTAAAAAGGAAAATGTTATTTTTTAACCTTTGAACTGGTAGCCTAGCTGTGAAGTATCTTGCCTTAGCAACGATGGGGCAAATTCTATTCTTGTACGAGCAATTTGCATTTGAACATAAATGCGGTATTTTAAAGATATTCGGATAATTTTGTTGTCAAATTGATTTACATAACTTTTTTCATCAATGACGTATGCTTAAGATGACCAAAAAAGGTCATTATATTACAAAATTGAGATTTTTTCTATTGAACTACATAATACATGGAAGGTTGCCTGTAATATAAAAGCGTAATAATTCATTGACTTGAAGCCAATTATGACCAACAGAACAGCGTGTCTGGAGGGGAAAGAACGTATATCACTCGCGCAAACATATACAGTACACGAGACTTACTAGTAAATACGTTTATGCCGAGTCTTTTATGATTAAATTGATTTTGTTCAGAGAAAGAATTATAGTAGAAAAGTGTTTTGGCATTAAAGGTAATGGGGCTGGATCTTTATTCAGTCTTTAAGAAGCTTACTATTGAATACGTTTTTTGAAATGGAAAATATTAACCATGAATACTGTAAAAAAGAGTGACATCATTCATTTGTTTACATCTGAAACATTGCAGCAAGTACGAGTTTATTTCAAAAAAATTCAGTTGGATCTATTCAATAATTTACATGAGTTTCTCCTTGGAACATTATAGGCTTTGTACGTAAACTTTTTAACAGAAACTATTAGATTTTGTACAAAATTGATATTTGAAATAGGGTTGAACGTATGTGTAACTTCAACAACGGTAATTTACCTGGACATCATGAAAGGTTAAAAAAAATTTAGGTGAAGACTTAAAAAATTAAACGCTTTGAAAGAATTTCCTTTGCTGCTTCATTAATTTATATAACATGTGACGGGTATTATTTTCCTTATCATGTAAAACAAAGTTTTGTGTAAGTTTGTAGACACTGAAAATTGTGTTTTTCTCAAAGTAAGTTTGTACGTTCACGTAAACACACTAATAATAATTTAATAGTAAATTATTTTAAAATTTGTTTTTGCCAAATAGAAACAAAAAAAGATTCGTGTTTTGGTTTCGAAGCTTTGCAGTTTATAGCTACAAGTTATTTTTTTGTTCACTTCTATTATCTTCAATAAAAATTTGATGAATATATATTTGACATTTTATATGGCATTTTAGAACATAATGGAAGTAAAAGTAAAAAAATCTCATATTCAAGCACATTATACTACTTAAAAAATCGCTGTAATGCCTATTAAATACTTCATGCACGTAATCGTGTTAAAATAAAGCAGTCAAATCAACCAGTAAAATTTTTTAATTGTTCTATTTTCATATCATGATACACAAAATGAAGTTCAACCAGCTAGATGTTAACATAACAGATAATTTTTAGCAATAAATTGATGAATTTGACCAAGTGACTAATTTACACAAATTCCCGTCATGTCAACGAATTCACACAAATTTATGCTCAAAATTATTGCTGTATGTTTGTTTTTCTAACAAATGTTGATTGGAGAAACTTACAAAACAATAAGTTTGCAAAAACTACAAAAAATTCATTTTCATAACATAATTTTATATATATATATCTTTTACCCTCTTATTTCGCTACTTATAGATGTATATACCTATGTTTAATACGTTTATATTTCTGAAGCAATTTTTATATCTCCTGGGTAACCATTAAGGAATTTTGCATATATAATAAACTATATCAAGTCTATTTTCAGATTAGTAGTTGTAGCTAGTCCAGTCAATTTAAACAGCTTTTGTAATGAATTAAAATTATATTAACATATTCCCTCTTTAACTGGTCATATCAAGTGCGATTTGAATATATATTTATCTTCACTCTCACGTCAATGTTTTAGAGTTATTCAAAGGCCGCGCTAGCTCTGCCTCTGCTATTTGTATATTTTTCAATGTTTTAGCTATCCAAGCAATTTTATCCTTCAACATAAATTGTTTTGTATTCACTAGTGAAGAAAGAACAATTTACCATATACTAACAGACAGTGAAAACATAAAATTTACATATCAGAACGACAGTACTAAAACTTGCACTCTGACTAAGCCACAGAAACTAATCAAATTTTTTCAAATATGAAAAACTATAGTGTTCTTAAAGCACTTAAACATTCTGTGTTTTATGGATGTGTTTGCTTGTTGCTTGCGGTGAAAGCGCAGAAAATATTTATTGATATACAAGCAATTTAAAAATAGAAATGTGCATGTTTTTTATTTATTCTGGCAAATTACCAAAGATCTTTCTTTAAAAAATAATAGTTTACTAAGAATTAGTGTAATTAGTGTATTGTCCTTGTTAAATGTTATTCAAATTAAAGGGTATTAATTCATACAGCGACGAAATGGAATATGTTACACGAGCGTATGATGTAGAGATAAAACATTTCCGGCTGATGTTCTGATTTAACAAGTTACTCTTTGTTACCTAATCTTAAAACATAATCACTGACGATGTTGTCCAATACGTATAACTTATTACTTTCATTCTTAATTCAGGAGAAAACAGTAATGTAAATGAAGAACAAAGAGAGGAAGAGGTAATTATTTTAATAATGATTTATCAAAGCAGTTTTCTTTCCTTAATACAGAAATATCAGATGATGTAATGGGGGATGTAGTTAGTTTTGAAGTATCTTTATTGTCGTCAAAATGAACCACCACTATAAACATCACTTGTTCAGTGAGTTTGTATGGTAAAATGTTGTAAGTTACTGTTACAAAAGTGATTAGTTAAAACAACATAGCTTGTTCAGAGAGTTTATATGGTAAAATGTTGTAAGTTACTATTGCAAAAGTAACTAATTTCAAAAGCATGTTACGTACCTATACAAGTTACGTTAACGGTAACTCGTAATATGTTTCTTAAACGTGTAACATTTACAGTAACTATTTACAGGTAATCATATTATTTCTAGTATACGGTCAACAGTAACTCATTTTTTGAGTTGAATAATTCGACAGTTAAATTAAAGCTCTGTTAAGGCGAATTGTCTGGGCGAAAGCGAGGTTTCATATATTATCATACAGACCTTTGCTTTTATCAAGTTAGCGATATGATAATTGATCATTTCTCTTTTAGCAAACGATTGACTTGCAAAGTTGTGGGAAAATGATGGAGATGATCCAAAGCAGGATCAGTCATACCGAAGCATATCCGCATTTTCAATCAATTCTTCAACATTTGCTTCATTTTCCAAGTATTTAGTCGAATTCATGTGGATCTTTTCGTAGTGGTGTAGGGTATGTTAAGTTTTGTTACTTCAAGTGCCCCATTTTTTCTCCGCTACACCACTGACCTTTTGTTGAATATTTTAACAAGAAGGCAGTTGATAATTTATTATATCTATCTGCCTTTGATGGTTTAGTAAGTGAAACGAGTCTTTTTGAATTTAAAAGTTTACCTTTAACACTGTAAACTATATATTTAGGCGAAAATAGAGAAATTAGAAAAATTTGTGGACTGGCGGATTTAGTTATGCAACAAATGTCAGTTCAAAGCGAAGATGAAGAAGGTTTGAGAAATTGAAATGAAGATATTCATTTTGATGGTAATCTTCGGTATTAATGTGTCGTGCATTTTAGAATTGGAAGAATTGCGACAGAGGCTTGGGAAGCTTAACATACATCATAGATAGTAGGAAAGACCAGGTTCGGTGATGCTATCAAATATGTTGAGTTGAGAAGTGGTTGTTGCATTAAAATTTTCATTGAGATCTTGTTTTTGTTTAGAACTGTCAAATTTTGTTATCAAACTAAATACTTCTAACAAACAGTTAGCGCGAGCTGTTCTCACCATAGATAAAGATGGCGAATTATCTGTAGAAATGCTCGAACAGGTAAAATTTCACTTTGACTTCTTGCATGGGAGTTAAAATTTTTACTAACGAATCTATCTTCATCCTTTTTGTTTAGCTCTTCAAGCTCGTACACACTACCCAAGAAAAAAAAAACTGCTCGATGATCATAGTAAGAAGAAAGAACAGCTTGCCAAATCATTCAGATTTTTCGAAATATCCAAGTATGTCGTATATGTGACGTGATCCAAAAAATGACAGTTAAAAGCGAAGATGGCGAAGTTTTGAGAAATTGAAATGAAGATTTTCATTTTGATGGTAATCTTCGGTGCTAATGTGTCGTGTATCTGTACCGGCTAACCTTGGTGAAATATTTTACAGAGAACAAAATTATGCAGCAATACTTTCTTCGACGTCTCATGAGAGAATAGATCCCATCATTAGAAACCAGGGCGGATTTAGTGTGAGTCGAGTAACTCACACGAGTAATTCAAAACGTTTGTACAAGAATAATTCGTTTTTTGTATTGTAAAATTAAGCTTTTTGAAATGTGGTCTGTGGTCCATTTCGGAGAATAATGGCCGCAAAAATGCTTCTGAGCCAATCAAAGCGCGCAAGTTTGCCGAAAGTGACGCTTGCCATGTAAGAAAGAATAATTACTATAAACTGTTAAATACTAAAATTCGCAGATTCGGGTGATCTATTCTGGCATTTTAATTGGTCAGGACTCAGGACTTACTTCGGGCTTAAGTGGTCGGACTACTACAAAGGCTTTGACTTTCGTTTCCATGTGATTGGTTAAACTTACTTGACTTTAAGCGTGTGGAAAGGTGGAAAGTCTCACGACAAACTCATTTTAAACGGGATACTTACTTAGACTGCGCATAAGAATGTAAACGTTCGGAATGCGATGAAAAACGATAGTAGGTGAATGTGAAGATTCTTCAATCATTTCTAATCAAGCAATATTTTGATACTTGCTCAGAAAGCCAAGGTTTATATCATTGCTTTTGGTGACAACGATAATAAACGGATCATGTCAGCCGAGATATGACCGCTAAAAGTTACATACTTGCCTGTAATTGTTATAATTCACGGCTTTGAGGTACGAATTTTATTATTTTAGTTACAAATTTCCAGATGAAGCATTGCTTTTGCCACATTTCTTGTATTTATTTTATGTTGTTCTTTGTACGTAAATGTCGATCATGCTTTTTTTAGTGCTCCCTCCATGGGCACAAGATAGTTTTTAGAAGTTTGCATTATTTCAATGTTTCATAAAACTACGGAATTTATATGTGCCATAGCTCTAGCCTCCAATGTGCATAGGTTTTGCTGCGCATTAATGTTTTAGGTTGTTGAAGTGACAGAAATTTGTCCATATTAATCAAACATAATCTGAAATATAAAGATTAAATAAATTACAATTATTAGAAAGTCGCTACTCGGAGTTTTATGCCAAAGCAATCTTCAGATGAAGTTTGAAATTGCTTTTTTCATTGCTTTGGCATGAGACTTCGAGTAAGAACATTTTAAGAATTGTTATTTATTTAGTCATATACGCTCAACTCTGATATTGAGCGCTTTTATTTGCTTCAAATAATTTAATTTACGTAACTGAAAAATATTCTGAAATATAAATATATTGCTTCTTATGCAGAGCTGGTATTTATGTTTATATATCTGATATTACATGAAACTGTGTATACCAACCTGTTTCATTGGTGCTGGTAAGTTATGATAGTTTTATCCATGTTTTAAGGCAACTAACTTCCATTGAATTAGTTTTGAGTTATTTTGAACATCCTGTATTTTTATGTGTTTTGCTCATCAGCAAGGTGAATATATTTAAAGTGACTTTAGGCATCTTTTACTTCTCTTCACATTACATGAGAGTGTTGATTCAGGATTGACTGGGAAAGATTTGGTTAAAATGAACCAATTTTAAATCGCTTTGAGAAGAACTAGTGTATGTGTATTATAGCTGTCTTTTATGGCTTTTATGCGGCGGAGTTGTACAAAAGTGCATGAGTTAGATGTGAACAACACAGGACATGTTAATGCACGTTACCATCATGTTCAAAGCTAAGCCGCCATAATTAACTGTGTTTTCAAAAGTTAAGTATGCTCCATAGGATAGTTAACTTTAACTACCTTTTAACTGCTATTAGCGCCAATTAGTTTTTTATACAACAGACTTAACCGCGTGGTTAAATTTAACTACCTTTTATCTGCAAATAGTGTAGTCAAAAAATAGTTAAGAGCTTTATACAACAGGCACCTGATAATTAAGGCGAGCATGTTATCCTTTAGCAGTTAAGCCTAGATTGAGATTTTATGCTTAAAAGTAGTCGACGATTCTTTTCTGGCTTCAAGTTGTAAATAAAGCTCCAATATACAAAGGCAATTGTTCTTGTTCCATTGTACTTTAATCTTTCGTTCTGCTCTATATGATGATTTACTTTGACTTAGTTTTGAATAATTAAAATCATTATTGTATATAATGCATCTATTAATCAATATTCGTTTAATTTTTCGATGATTCTCCTTGAGTACTTTAGTTCCAAACTATCTACAATTAACAACAAATTTTGACGGTAAGTTTGTAGATTAATGGCGTACATGCGTAGCACATTTGTTGTTCCAATCAATGTAAAAATCTGACACAAAGCTTAAATCTTTTATAGTACAATGGATCAACAAGTAAAAAGAAAGAGACGGTAAGCATTCAGTTAATATTGAAACCACGTCCATAGATATATAAAGACTAACTGTGCGATTGCTGATAAGCCGTCATATTGCGTAGCAAGTGTCATTTCGGAACTTGCAAAATTATTGTTACTCATTTACTGTTAGTGATAAAATACAGACAATAGGTTTTCCGTCTTTTGCTTCGTTTCATTGCCTTATAACTCTTCAGGCCGACAACATATGTAATCGGATCGTCATTACAAATATCTAAAGTAATTAAATTAATCTTAATGCTACATTTAATATAATTCTGATGAAAATATCATTTCCTAAACTTTATGTTAATTGAAAACTTGGTAATTTTGGTGCGTATGCCCACCAATATGATGATTTTATTGGCATTTATCAATCATGAAACATATTACTTTAATGGATAAAGCATTTACAAAAAGTTGAAGATATATTACATAAAAACTTAGTACTTCCTACAATGCCCACACATTTTATAAAACCTAAAATGCCAAATTGACATTGTAGTTAAGAATGCAATCACTAATTTCTGGTAAAAGACATAATGTACTTTTCAATATATGGCATGTAATTATAATGTTGAGTCTAATTGTGAAGCTTAAGTACATTATAAGTAAAAGTTGACATTGATACATGCATTGATGTAGAAAAGGGTAGTTAATTCTTCATGGTTTACTAACAACTAATCAAGCAAGAGACAATGCTGCAGGTTTGGCTAATGATATTTCTTCATTTTTTACTTATAGTACTATCAGTGGCATATCTATCAAATATTTTTTCGTCAGGTCTTGTATACAAAGACCCATGCCATACAAAATCATGATTTTCAATCATACGTAAAGTAAGACATAAGTACTTTATTGAAGTTTCATTTACAAATTGTAAATTAGAAACAAAAATTATAAAGGTTTCTAAGAAGTCAAAATAAAAATTACTGTCTTAGTTTTAGATATCAACTTTATAATAAAACCGTAACTTAGTAATACAACAACAAATATTCAGATATACGTGTACAGGTTAAGATTAAAAGAGAATTCAATTTTTTAAGAGTCGCAATATTTCGTCATCCCATCCTTTATGTAACTTAAAATTAAAACATTTATAATTCTTGAAACATTGGCAAACCTTTCAAAAAGTACAAATAACTTACAAAAAATCTTGACAGGTGAACTTAAGATGCAGGTTTATTCAACAGAATCAGCCTGTGAGCCAAGCACAAAATGATAAGGAAAATGTTATTTTTTAACAACAATGCTATACCACTATTTAAATGAGCAGACATAAGGACAATATCAAAAGTTCTTACAATAAGACATCAACTCAGCTGTTTCTGTCGAAACTAGCATGCACAAATGAAAACTGTCATTAAGTTTCAACACCTTTAAATAGGACAAATACAAACAAATTATTCTTTGGCGGCTGCTTCAGTGAACTCCAAGTAACTAAAAAAAACTACAATTATCCATCACATATAAAAACTCCTTGTAACATCATGTTTAGTCCATCAATTAATTTATTTCGAAAGATGGGAAAGATTCCAGTTAACTGTCTATAATTTTCAAATAATCGTATAAGCCAAGCAACCACATTTTGAGAAAGTGAAACTTTGCACAATATCAAGAAATCCACAAAACTTTCCTTTATGAAAGCTATCATAAGACTCATCATGCACTTTGTATGCAAACTCTTGTCCAGACTGTAAATTGAATAAGCATTTTTATCATTATATCATACCTTTAATTACAAGCTTAAACCACTGATATGTATATTACACTGTATAACGCACCATGTATAAAATCATAGTTAAAACAAACATAGATTGCTGACGTGTATACAATTTATACGTAGCCGGCCGTAGCTAATTGAATATTCCAAGATGGCGGCTCAAGCGAGCAAAAGGACTATAATTTCTATTACGAAAATGAGATTTTTTGCATTTTAAGTCGTTGTACCCTTTGCATCATAAATATAGCCACTTTTTTTCGAAATGGGAAGACATTGCGGAGTTTTTGGGATGTAACCTTGGATGCATCAAAGGAATAACACGACAAATATTGCTTCGTGAAATTGTTAACGAATTGTCACCTGAGACCCATGATAGCACTTTTTTTAAGTCTAGATTTATTCCAAGTATTTTTATGAGAAGGAAATAACTAAAAGTTAAAAATATTGGTGTGTGCTATTTGGACTTCTGATTTAATTGTTAACATACACCAAAAATGGCAGAAACATCCAAAGACCTTAATAGTCAAAACACTTGAGGCTGAGGCGGCTGCTAAGGAAGTACTAAGTTTTTATGTCAACAGTTATGAGGTTTGACCCAATATATTAGTCTCACAGGAGAAGATGGATAATAATAAATGAGAATCAATGATCTGAAATTGGCTAAAATGCTTTTCAATTGATTTGGTAAATGTTTACAAAACAAAGCGTCATGACCGAATTTGTGTTCATGCATATGATACATATATTAGTCAAGATATGGTTTAGAAGCGGAATTAAATGCTGTTGCAGAAATTTGCAGCCATGAAATACTGAGACAAATGGATTTCATACTGTTTCATTATTCATAATGACAAACCACACTCATTACTGTGGCCTGTAGGTGTGTAATAGTTTCTCTCACAGGACGCTAATGTTTGCCTTGATATGAAAAAGTAAGGTACATAACTGTAAAATACTCATATTTTATAAGAAACAAAACTTTTGTCAATTTTGCTTCAGTCAATCAATGTAATACAGTAAGACACATTTAAAGAAGTCATTGGATCCATGAAACATTGCTTATTTGCTCTTTTGGTTTTGTCCTTCATTATAAATCACCTTACAGAAGTTCACATTAAATGAAACTCGGTATTTCTTAAATTTTAATGCTCGATGTGATTAACATGACCACTTGGCAAAAATTTGAAGAAGATATTTGTCGTGTTATTCCTTTGATGCATTCAAATTTACATTGCGTAATGAAATGTAGCATAAACAAGGTGAAATACCATAAACATTACATGTCACACGATTTCAACTTCAAGACAAATGTCGGTTGTGCGATGTTGCCATGTCCTAATCAGACAACAAATGTTGAAGTGGCTGTTTGCGTTCATGATGCTAAAGTACCAGAAATACACCAAACACGACAAGTAAAACAAACTTGCTTTGAAAGGTACAATAGAGTCAAGTGAAAATTTCTTTCTCAAGAAATGACAGTATAGACCTGTACTATAAATCACCAATGTGTTTGTGCTTAAAATAATGGATTGTTCGTCGTATTATCGAATGGAAAAAAAGGGACCTTCATGGAGCCATAGCTAAAAAATTTCGCCTCTACTTCAGAATTTTAAGTAAAATACTTCTGAGAGTTTGCGAATCCTTTATAAATATATGACGTATATGGTACACCTACTTTTCTTTTCCCAATTTTGTAAAATGAGTAGACGAGTAAATGCTCAGAATATGTGTGTTTGAACATGCTCAGATGTCATTTGCCAAGCAGTTAGAAATATTTTTTCCACAAAATATATTGTATGGTATTGTATTGTGGACATATTGAGAGACCGATATAAGTTGCGAAAAGCGTTGAACCGACATTGTTGCTACGCATCTGCTCCCTGCTCACTATATTTGAGTGATCTCACTGATATGTATATTACACTGGATAAGGCATCCCGTGTATAAATATAGCACGAAAATTAAATTCGAAAGTTGGCTTATTTGCTTATGATCTTCGTTCCCACTTTATTAGAATTTTCTATTACAAAATCACAGTTTTTGTGTATTTATCCGTTCTACAAACTTTTGATTCCAGCAAAATTTTTATGAAAGGGACAGAATGACCGGCAAAGATATGCAATCCTAAAAATTTTGTCTTCTTGCCTTTTTTAATGTCAGAAAATTGACATGGTACAAAGTCGACCTGCATTGTTTTAAACCAAACTGGCGATTATATGATTCTGTGCGTCTAAAATGTGGAAGTATTACAGAATCCTAATAGTACCACCAAATTATTATCTGTAGTGACGTTCATGGAAGGTTGCTACAAATTACATATTTAACAACACGTTGTATCGTGTTGTTATCACAAACATTATAATATATTCAAATTACGTAGTTGCAAAGCCAAGAAAACGGAGCTTTAGGGTTAAAACACTCTATCTGTTTTCCTTTACATCTCATGAAAATTTTTCCTTTATCAGAAATTTTTAAATTGAAAAAAACGCGAAAACTGTGATTTTGTATTAAAAAAGTATATTAAATTTGGAAAAATTCGTAAAACATCCAATACGTTTTACAAAAGTTCGAGTGAATGGGACTGCTTTGGACATTCAGTCCATGTATTAGATTTGAGATCAGGAGGCTTTCATGGATCATTAGGTCTGGAGTGTAGGGGGAAGATGAGATGATAGTAAAGTCGTCAAAGGCAGCTGTGTGACCTGATATGTTGATGTGTCATAAGATGCTGGATGTTGCAGAGCATTAAGCTGTTTTACTGTCAGGGACGAAATCCCCAGTTGCTCTGAGATTCTAATGTAAAGATGGCGTGTGGTTTGACCAACATACGACGCGTTGCAGCGTCGACACTTAAAGAGATAAACAACACCAGATTTCAGGAACTTGGGAATATTATCCTTGAAGAGAAAAAAATAGGAAATTTGTGTAAAAGGACGGAAAACAAATATAATCCTTATGTGAGGGAAGACAGCTTTGCAGAGGCGGTTAAGTTGGGTGTGTATTTTGGAGAGACTGTATGCCTGTGTAGGGAAAGGAGAAATAGACGAGGTACTTGAGCATGGTGATAATAGGTGGTTTGGGGGAAAAATAACACGTTTATTTATTATTACATTCTTATTGTTCTTATTGTTTTGATTTTTCTTTATTGTTATCATTATTATTAACATGCTCATTTTCTTTATTATTTTTATTCTTTTAAAACACGCATTTTACAACACCAAGTTTTAAATTCTAAGAGATAGTATCAAAACCTATAATCAATGGTCCCCTCTGGTTGTTACTATTATCATTGTATAAATTATTATCATTATTATTTTTATTATTAATATTTGTTATCTTTCGCTGACTTAATACCGATTTTACGACAAAGAAACAAGTCATAACTAATGGCTAAAGTTTCTTTGCTTTTTTTGCTCTGCATGGAGGGCGATTTAAACGTTAATTAACGAGGTAAACGCCTTTCATACAACCTGGCCCAGTTAGATAAACGCAACGCTAAACGGCGTGCATGCATCGCAGTTTTAACCATCGTTTTACTATCTGTCGGATTAAGAATATACTCGTTGGATGACGGCTAAACGTCGTTTATTGTAAACGGCTTTCGTACAACCAGCCCCAGAAGTATCTAAGTTATATTAATAAATACAAACTTAAATTAACGTGATTTATGCAGTTGACTTCTGTATGGCTATGCTAAAATTTTCTTACTTCTTTATCTCACTGACCTAAGACTTGTTGATTTAATCTGCAAAGACAATTTCTTGGTAAAGTGACGGCGCCACGAATTTGACCCCGGGGGCGGCGCTACGGGACGGATTACATGAAATGAAAAATCACCACGGACATTGTATTATTTCCTTGGGAAGACGATTACATGGAACAAAAAAATCAACCTAGTCAATGCACATTTTTTAATGCATCTATGGTTTTTGTTACTTATTCATTTTGCATGATCATTTATTCACACGATTGTTTGGTGTTAAATAACTATTTAAGTATTCAATTATTTAGCAAATTGTTACGATCATAAATGGTGTTAAAAACTAATTTATATTTTTGAGGTTTTACACAAAAGAGGAAGATGAGAGGTTGTTGTCGTACACAAAACAACATCAAAGAAAAGTGTACGGCAACGACTTTTGGAAAAAAATGGCAGACGAAAATGTAATGCATTTACGATTATTTCGTAAAATGGGATCAGCACTTTGATATAATTTGTCGGATCTAAATTTTTCTAGATTATTGAAGAAAGATCATGGAAGAGTCTACGAAACAGATTCAACAATTATTTAAGTAAGTCAATTAATAAACACATGTTTCCTTTCAGTTGAGTAAATGTCAAAAAAGATATAACAATTACATGTGAAGAAGATAAATATTTGTTTTCTATGGACTATTGAAGCTTATGTTTGATTTTGATATCAAGAAACACACATTTAGGCTTTCTTTTTTGTCTATTTCTTGATTACAGAAAACACGACTGAAGATAAGCAGTCGACTCAACTTTTGAAAGAGCCATCATGTAAGTTTTTTATGATTTTAAGAGGTCAATTACATGGAGCAATTTCAAACCGAGCTTAGTTTTAGCCCTGTTTGTCGTGCTGAAATTTCAGCCAGGTCCTGTTACAATATCATATGAAAATAGCTTGAAAATGATAGATGAAACCACAGCTTAAAATATTCACGTATGCGTAATTTCCTACCTATTGTTTATGATGACGACAACAAATTAACGACAACTGTTCAAGTCAATTATTAACAAACTTTAACACAAATACAATCTAACTAGTTCATCCAATGATTTCTCTCAATCTCCAACCATCAACCAAAATGTATCCAAATTTTGGATACCTTATCAAGGCTTACAAGGAACAAAAATTATTTATAAATTTCTTAAAAAAAATTTGTAAATATCTCATCAAACCAGTTTAATTTATTATTATTTTTGAAACAAAAAAGTCGCTTTTTTTACTTCCAACAAAGACAAAACCTCACCACTGTCACGTTTCAATGTCGTATGACAAGTTACTTCCCCGGTTGTAACAAATCTTACATTGCTAAAACTGAGAGATGCCATAAAACACGACTTTATGAGCATACCACACAACATGAAACAAGCGCTATTGTACAGAAGTTCTTAGAAAACCAAAAAGGACTGAACATTACATATCACAACAACAGCACACTTGATCATAAAAAATTTTTTGAAAAACCTAATTCAAACATTACCTAACTCGTACTTAACAACTATAAAATATTTTCTTCGTTACTTACTTTAACAGAAACCGACTCTTACTAATGAAAGCAATCTTTATTAAATAACACAAAGCAAAACTTAATAATGGAATTAAAGCCAGCAAAGAGCTGTCACTATTTGCTTTCACTGCCTCAATCAACTAATCATTCCCATCCAACACACATTCCCGCCCTTCCGCTTAAATGACTTAACCTACATATAAGTAGAGCTTCTGTTGGCTTGTAAATATAGTCTGAATTTGTAACAATATCGAAATATTACTTTTCACATAAAATCCCTTTTTTCTTTCTCAAATATTGAGTTAAGCATGGGCCTTTTATTTGGAGTATGGTTCATATTATATTACCCAATCTTAAAACGTAATTAACTTTCATCACTGACCATTATATCTAATGATTACATTGTATTACTTTCAGTTTCAACTGCATTCAGCAGTACAAGAAATGATGTATTGGAAGAGGTAATTATTTATAAAATGATTTATCAATATAGAATGATTTATCAATATGATTTCTGCAATGCTGTACGTCTTGATAAATTTGTATATGCAATATCCACGACATCACACACATTATTAGTGTTTTCTGTCTGCTGCTTTTTGCAACTTGACTTTCGCATTTTGTCATAAAATTTTCGTAAAATAACTAAAAAACTCTGCTGCTTGAGTTCAAATTAGCAACGAGACTGAGAATTTAACAGTTTTACATGTATTGCGGCTATTGCTTGTGATAAATCACCATTGAGCGTCTGGACACAGCGAATGATGTTAGGAATTCATTGTAATCGAGGAGCAAATAGGATTTGGTTTCGTCTGTAAACAAGTTCTATGGTTTTGGTTTCCCATGTGTAGAATTGTTCTCTAAACACAAAAAAATCAAATGAATTGACTCAATGACTGGAGTTATTTTTTACTGGTGCATGTTTATTATTGCCTGTTATGTTTGTATAAATTATTTCCCAGTACAGCACTGATTTGTTACAAGTACCGCACTATATTCGTTATATATAACCGTACGTCTTGTTTCCCAAGTGCAGGAGTCACCATTGCACTGTGGTGATAGCCGGGAGGGCATGTTGTATATACACTTTGTATATACATATAGAGAAGTGTATAAAAAATTTTGTCTTTGCTGTGCCAAGGTTGCTTAAATTCGCGTGTATGTTTAGTCTGTGCGCGTCCGACTACTTCAGTTTCTGTCCAGTGAAATGTGCGGTTGTTTCCGTGGGTATGTTCTGCCGGTAGTGAGTTCGGACCTCGTCGTTTTATGGCGTTTTTGTGTGCTGGGAGTCTTTTTTTGATTTTCTTCAATGTTTGTCCTATGTATTGTTTTGAGCTGTCTTTACATAGTGTCATGTAGATCACGTCGGTTGTATTATGGATTGTTACAAGTATTAAATTTCAACAGCAATCATCCAACACAACACAAAATAAGCTGCGTTCGAACACTTTTTAACAGGATAAACAGTCATTGTAACACCGAAGAAGCCAAGAAATCCGAACGCACCTACTTACACTCCACATTTATTAAAAATATTTACGCTAGAAACTTTATAAACAAAACTATAAGCAAACTACAAGACAAAACACAAACCGACAAAAGCAACAAGAACACGGACGAAACAGTAAAAATCGTCACATTACCATACATAAACGGAACATCAAAATGACTGCCAGACTTCTTCGACCAAATATTATTAACTACGCCCTCAAACCTACACAAAAACTCAAATCATGTTTTACCAAACATAAAGACAAAACAACAATTCATTATACAACTGACGCGATCTACATGATACCATGTAAAGACGGTTCAAAGCAATACATAGGACAAACATCTAAGAAAATTGAAACAAGACTCACAGAACAGAATAACGTCATAAAACGACGGGATCCAAACTAACTACCGGCAGAGCATACCTATGGAAACAACCACACATTTCACTGGACAGTAACTGAAGTACTCGGACGCGCACGAACTAAACATGCTCGCGAATTTAAAGAAGCTTGGTACACTAAAGACAACGACACAATAAACAGACATATCGACATACGCATCCTATACTCACAACTAAAGAATGGATTACCAATTTTAAAACTTATATATATATATATATCTATATAGGAAGTTTTCATTTATTTGAATCTCCGTTATTACAGTGCTCGATGCTTAGAGCAGAGCATAAATATTGATAGAAGAAGAAAATACACAAAAACTACAATTTCATCCCAACAAGCCTGTTTCGTGATTTCTCACTCTTCAGATGATAATATTAAATAAATACAAAAGCACATGCTAACTATATATACATGAGGAAGTTAGGATAAAAATTAAGGTAGAATTACATAAAAAGCTAGGTGTACAATTACAAATTAGATAAAAGTGCCTTGTGTCCATGGCGACAAGAGGAGACAAGTTCGTTACGTTTGTTGAGTATATATATGTGTAAATATCCAAGGATTGCCTGTTAGACGGCATGACTGTTAGTGGAGCATTAATTTAATGGGGGACTCATGTATTCAGATGTGTTTGATTGATTTCTTTTAAAACTAAATTTCTTTAAAACAATCGGTTTCATGCAACAGAATATATGGGTAAACACCCAATACCCAAATTAGCGTTAAATAATGCGTCTATAAACAACTAGTCCATGATGTAATGCTAATTTTTCATTTAGATGTAAATTCTTATATAAAAAGCAAACTATGTTTCAATGATTTTGTTAAAGCGAGGATAGATATCAATTTTTTAAAATCATTTCTAAAAAAAGATTTGCATATACAGTGCATTGTCACATAAGTTAAGCAAGTTAGCCCCCCGTCATAGACATTATTCCTTCTTTCGGGGAATTCTTGTCGCCAAACTGGTAGTATGGTAAAAATTCCATTTTAATCATTTTCTTCATTTTTACGTAACAGGAAACAAAAATGGAAGTAGTTGATATGACCGAAACATATTGTGAATACGGTAAGTATAGCAGAAATGTTTACTTTATAGTTTTATATAGGGAAGTGTTGTTAGAGAGTAACACTAGGGCGTTTCTAGTATGTGCTAATTAAAGTCTTACTGTTTTTTCTGTTTCATTTGAACATCTGTTGTAATAAATTAAAATATAATAACATATTCCCTCATAAACTGTCTAAATCAAGTGTGCTTTAAATATTCGTTTATCTTTATTCTCAAGTCAACGTGTCTGAGTTATTTGTATATTTTTTCAGTGTTTTAGCTAACCAAGAAATTTTATCCTGCAATATAAATTGTTTTGTGTTCACTCAGTGCAGTAAGAAAAATCTACTAAACAAACAAAGAAATAAAAATGTTCTAAAATTTACATACCAGTACGGCAGTTCTAAAATTTGCCAGACTGAGCAGGCCACAGCTTTTTCTTGCTCACGCTTAGCGACTTTAAGGATTGAAAGTAATCAAGTTTTGTGAAAAATAAAAATCTAGAGTGCTCTAAAAGCATCTAATCATTCTATGTTAATGCTGACTTTTAATCCATCAGGATTCATTGTTTTATGCATTATGTGACTAAAATATTTTATTTAGGGCCCATTCACACTAACACTTTAAATCGATTCGAAATCAATTCGAGTCCGTATGAGGGCTAAAGTAAACACTTGTAAGTGATGCGGAAACAAATTCGACCCGAACTATTTTGGGCCACTTGAGAAGGTGGTCTCTAATCGGATTATTTTAGTCTGCATGATAATGTGAACATGCAACACGAAAAGAATCGGATCAATCTTGATCAATTACGTGTTTTTAGCTTTGTGACCAAACTTTTCATGCGATCACACATATCACGCGTTTCTTTCTGCTGTGTTTGCTTGCAGCAATATTTTACAATTCAAAAAGTAACGCGATGCGACGCTTTGCATTCTTTTGAAATTATTGCAGCATTTTTTGTATTACACTAAATCTTTTCGCTGATTTTTTACGTTCTTTTGGTATTCCCGTAAAAGTATGCGCATTGCAGTAATCTCCGCCATTTGTATTCGTGTTAAATATTGTTATTATCAAAGATTCAAAGATGGTTTTGGAAAGGCGCCAAATTTAATGTCGATCATGTGAAGCAAATGCAAATAGTAATTTTACAAAAAATATAGATGCTAAAGTATGTACCAACAATACCCTATAATTTCACTAAAATACCTGCTAATCCATATCTATCCTTTTAAGTTTCTTATGATACTATGTTATCAAGCGAAAAATAATGCGGATAAAACTTTAACTGTGAACACTTGTGTTTTTTCATTTTAAAAAGAATCGAATTCGAATCAACTAATTCGATTAGCAAACGAATTAAGTGCGAATTGCCATTAGTCCTAGGATGTGGGTTAGTAAAAATATGTTTTTTGTATATATCATTGAACTAAAGTACATGGAACGCAACCTCAAGCAAATAATTAAAGACATATCTTACGCCAGAAACGCGAGATTTTCCCCCAGACACGCGTGTTTAGTGTTTCGAGATACTCTCGCGGAGTATTACATGATTGACTATACACACGTGTTTGGAGTAAAATCCACGGCATGAAAAAATTATAATGGTTTTGTATTACAGGTAGTGCTCCCTGTATTTTAATTCAATGAGATATATTAATGTTGTTACCAGGTTTTTGTGATATTTTTTACATGTTTAATTTTTTTATTGTGTAACCAACATATATATTTTTGCGACAAATATTTGTATAAGGCAAATTACGGTAATCATACGTAAATCACAACAATTTTGATTAATGTGGCAAATTAACAAAGATCATTCATTAAGAATAATAATTTAACTAAGAATTAGTGTAATGTCCTAGATAAATGCTAGTCAAATAAAAGGACTTCATACAGCAAAACCATGGAATGTGTCACACAAACGTATGATTAATAGAGACATTGTTATGTATAGTAATATAAAAAATGTCGTGTGATGTTCTGATTTAACAAGTTACTCTTTGTTACCTAATCTTAAAAAATAATCAGTGACTATTTTGTTTAATGCGTATAACCCATTACTATCTATCATAATTCAGGAGGAAGCATTAAAATGGGAGGAGATGAAGAGGAGGTAATTTTTCTATTACTGATTTATCAAAGCAGCCTGCTTTCTATAGTAGAGAAATATAAGACGATTTAAATTTTTCAATCGCTCGATTTAACTTTTGCTATAATGTAGTTCTTGTTATGATTAAATCTATATACGTATATATATCACAAGTCTTTTCTATGTTGGTATACGAATCAGTCATTTTCTTCCATAAACTGATATAAAAGTTTCATGTATAATATCGTCATAAACTTTGTATATGGTTGCAAAGAGAAAACATTCCACTACATGATAAAAGCAAAAAATGTAGAACTTTTACACAAAAATCTGTTTATAAAGTAATAAGTGGAAAATATGTGCAATAAGTGTCATGAAATTATTATTGTGCGCGTAGTTTACTATATCCTTACAGTATCAATAAAAAATCGATCGTGCAATAGATAATGTTTTAATTTTTTGTTTGCTCATAATCGTGTCTACCTATTTTCTCAATATTGAAGTGAAACGTGAATAGTTTTATGTAGATTTGCACATGTTGTTGCATTAATTAAATTCCTTCTTTACGTAACAGGACATGGACCTTGACATGGACGATGACATGGACATTGCAAAATGTGATTGCGGTAAGTATTGTAAATATGTTCACTTTATAGTTGTAATAAGCAGAGTTGTATTGTAGAGTATTTTATTTATATTCAACGTTATAGTAATGTCATGTTTTCAACGTATATATCGTTTCTAGTAAAATGTTATAGTTTTACCGTCTTTTTTTCCATATAAGTTAATCACTCGTTGTAATGAATTCGAATACATTGATATATTCCGTCTTAAAATCTCTTATCAATTGTAATTTTTGAATATACATTTATGTTAACTCTCATGACTACGTCTCCGAGTTATTTGTACTCCTTTTAGTGTTGTAGCCACTGTTCTGATAATAGATTTTATATAGCTTCTATATGTACCAAAAGTAAAGCCTAATTATGTATGCGGAGTTCGTTTCTGTTTACCCATTTGAGATACAATTACTATAGAAATATATGGCTGATAACGTTTACAAACAAATATTTTAAAATATTCAAGACATTTCGCGACCTTGTTCTTATGTCAAAAATACGTCACAGATGAGACAAGTTGTGTAAATCAATTTGACATCAAAATAATCCCGATATGTGAGAAATACTTGCGTTCGTATTCATTTGAAAGTTGCTCGTCCAGGAAGACATGAATTTGACCCATCGTTGCCAAGATATGACAATTCACAGCTAGATTGCTAAGTTCAGAGGCAATTAAGATCTAGAATAATATTCAATGCTTAAAAATTGCAGTAAGAACATCTATTGTGTTGTAAGAAACATGTTTACCAAGCTTTTTTCCTTATCTAGTTTAGTTTTCAATTCTGTTTTTATATTATAAAGATAATATTATCACCACACTTTGCTTTAAAATTTGGATATGGCATTTATCAATGTGTAAATATGATAGTTATTGTAATAACATGTGCATAAATCGCATTTTTTTTAAAGATTTTCGCAACAGAAATTGCATTCAGTCGTAATAAACTGCTATCTGAAGTTGAAAACACTTTTCTATTTCATTTCATATATATACAACAAAACTGTTTGTATGAAAAAAATAATTCTGTTGAAAGATATATTACAAATATGAAGCAAGATGAAATTGTAATTGCACACAGTCTTTACACAGTTTCTAAATTTTAATGTGATAGCAATACCATACATGCAAGCCTAACTACGTTGTCAGAAGCTGCAAAAGAAAACAACCTGTCATTCTTGTTGATAAGGTTTTGGTTCAAAAAATTACGAAAGTGAAACCACTTTTGTGTCTTTAATTAAAAGACAGATTACTTTGGTTTAAACAAACGGCTATTCATATAAATTTATGCAATAAAACAGAAAGGTGTTTTTGAATTCTGATTGCAGTTCACCACATGGAAATACTATTCCTGACGCTACAGCTTTGTATAGACTGCAACTGATACATGTTAGATATTTCGTCATTAACAGCCATATAGCTATATTCGCTGATTAATACCTTATCTAAATACTATAGCAAGGTGTGTTGATGTTATTATCTTCATAAAATGAAAACAGAAATTTAAAACTTATAACAAAGTCGGGGAATGCTTAGTAATTTAATTGTTACTACACTAATAGTATGCTGCTCATAAAATCACGGCAAAAGTAACATAACACAATCTCTAGATTATAAAGAATGTTAAATAAATGAACATACCGCAATTATTGAGCATTGAAACTTATCCCAGATCATAACTGCCTTTGAAATTGGTTACCTAGCTGTGAAGTATCTTGCCTTGGCAACGGTGGGGTAAATTCTATTCTTGTACGAGCAATTTTCATTTGAACATAAATGCGGTATTTTACAGATATTCAGATAAATTTGTTGTCAAATTGATTTACATAACTTTTTTCACCAATGACGTATGTTTAAGATGACAGAAAAGGTCGCCAAATGCCCTAAATATTTAAAAATCCTTGTTTATAAACGTTATCCGCCATGCATTTGTATACATATATATTTTAAGCACAGAATTGTGACGTATGGAATGCACTGTTGGTACTGTGAATTATCCAAGATGATACAGATACAGAGATTATATTACAAAAATGAGATTATTCTCTATTGAACTATATAATACATGAAAGGCAGCCTGTAATATGAAAGCCTAATAATTTATTGACTCGAAGCCAAATATGACCAACAGAAAAGCGTGTCTGGAGGTCAAAGAACGTATATCACTCGCGCAAAAACAGACCGTAGAAGAGACTTACTAGTAATTAAGTTTATGCCGAATTATTTTTATGATTAAATTGATTTTGTTTAGAGAAAGAATTATAGTAGAAAAGTATTTTGGCATTAAACGTAACGGGGCTTGATCTTTATTCAGTCTATATGAAGCTTTCTATTGAATACGTTTTTTGAAATGGAAAATATTAACCATGAATACGGTAAAAAAGAGCAACATCATTCATTTGTTTGTATCTGAAACATTGCAGCAAGTACCAGTTTATTTCAAAAAAATTCAGTTAGATGTATTCAATAATTTACATGAGTTTCTCCTTGGAACACTTTAGGCTTTGTACGTAAACCTTTTAACAGAATCTATTAGATTTTGCACAAAATTGATGTTCGAAATAGGGTTGAAGGTATGTGTAATTTCAACAACGGTAATTTATCTGGAAATCATGAAAGGTTAAAAAAAATTTAGATGAAAACTTAAAAAATTAAACGCTTTGAAAGAATGTCCTTTGCTGCTTCATCAATTTATATAACATGTGAAGGGTATTATTTTATTTATCATGTAAAACAAAGTTTTGTGTAAGTTTGTAGCCACTGAAAATTGTGTTTTTCTGAAAGTAAATTTGTACGTACACGGAAACAACTAATAATAATTTAATAGTAAATCATTTTTAAAATTTGTTTTTGCCAAATAGAAACAAAAAAGTATTTGTGTTTTGGTTTCGAAGCTTTGCAGTTTATAGCTACAAGCTATTTTTTTGTACACTTCCATTGGACGTATGTTAACATTGCGTGGAAAGACTGAGCTCTACTGGCATCAAAATATCTGCTGGCGTAGCCTTCAATCTATTTAGTTTAACGGTTTGAATTTATCCTATCAAGTTTTATATAAAAGAGAAACAAACAGCAATCAAATTGAACATATATTTGAGTGATATAGATGAGGAATCGCGAATTTATTCACCGATAATTGTTTTCGCAAAATGGTCACTTCGTTTATTCATACGTTTTATTGCTAGAGATATTGTGCTCTTTTCATATATGCTTCTCGAATGGTTTACTATATCTGAACAAAGCATCCTACGGGCTGCTGAAATGTAGCGCTAAGAAAAAATTGAAGTAATTACATTTCTATTGTTGATTCAGCTATATCATGCAGTAAACATTAATATTAGTAATAAACTGTGTGTTTTTTAGTGTCCATTGCATAACTTTTTTTTTGAATTTGTTGGTAATGGATAATAAAATTTAGGGTTTAAATGGATAGTTAAAGTGTTATGTCATGTGATGGGTATTGTCTCTGTATGAGGGCTCAATGCGGATGTTTTTAATAATCATTCATTCAATAGAAATTAGATGAATATATATATTTGACATTTTATATGATGACTGCATTTTGGAACATAATGGAAGTAAAAGTAAAAAAATCTCATATTCATGCACATTATACTACTTAAAAAACCACTTTACTGCCTATTAAATAGTTCATGCATTATCATAATATGATACACAAAATGAAGTTGATCCAGCTAGATGTTAACATAACAGATAATTTTTAGCAATGAAATGATGAATTTGAACAAGTGACTATTTCACACAAATTCCCGTCATGTCAACGAATTCACACAAATTTATGCTAAAAATTATTGCTGTATGTTTCTTTTTCTAACAAAAAAATGATTGGATAAATTTTGAAACAGTCAGTTTGCAAACACTACAAAAAATTCATTTTCATAACATAATTTAATATATATATCTTTTACCCTCTTATTTCGCTACTTATAGATGTATATACGTATGTTTAATACGTTTATATTTCTGAAGTAATTTTTATATCTCGTGGGTAACCATTAAGGAATTTTGCATATATACTATACTATATCAAGTCTATTTTCAGATTAGTAGTTGTCGCTAGGGCAGTCCATTTGAAAAGCTGTTGTAATGAATTAAAATTATATTAACATATTCCCTCTTTAACTGTTCATATCAAGTGCGATTTGAATATACATTTATCTTTACACTCACGTCAATGTTTCTGAGTTATTCAGAGGCCGCGCAAGCTCTGCCTCTGCTATTTGTATGTTTTTCTAGTGTTTTAGCTATTTAAGCAGTTTTATCCTGCAACATAAATTGTTTTGTATTCACTAGTAAAAAAGAACAATTTACCATACACTAACAAACAATGAAAACATAAAATTTACATATCAGTACGGCAGTACTAAAACTTGCACTCTGACAAGGGCACAGAAAGTAACTACATTTTGTGAAAAATGAAAAACTATAGTGTTCTTAAAGCATTTAAACATTCTGTGTTTTATGGATGTGTTTGCTTGGGGCTTGGGTGAAAGCGCAAAAAATATTTATTGATATACAAGCAATTTAAAAATAGAAATGTGCATGTTTTTTGTTTATTGTGGCAAATTGCCAAAGATCTTTCATTAAAAAATAATAGTTTGACTAAGAATTAGTGTATTGTCCTTGTTAAATGTTATTCAAATTAAAGGGTATTAATTCATACAGCGACGGAATGGAATATGTCACACGAGCGTATGATGTAGAGAAACCATGTTTTGTATAGTAAAATATAACATTTCGTATGATGTAGAGATAAAACATTTCCGGCTGATGTTCTGATTTAACAAGTTACTGTTTGCTGCCTAATCTTAAAACCCTAATCACTGACGATTTTGTTCAATGCGTATAACTTATTACTTTCATTTTTAATTCAGGAGAAAGCAGTAATGTCAATAAACAAGATAGTGAGGAAGAGGTAATTATTTTAATTATGATTTATCAAAGCAGTTTTCTTTCCTTAATACAGAAATATCAGACGATGTAATGGGGGAGGTAGTTTGTCTTAAAGTATCTTTACTGTAGTCGAAATGAGCCACTACTATAAACATCACTTGTTAAGTGAGTTTGTATGGTAAAATGTTGTAAGTTACTATTGCAAAAGTAACTAGTTTCAAAAGCATTTTACGTACCTATACAAGTTCCGTTAACGGTAACTCGTAATATGTTTCTTAAACGTGTAACATTTACAGTAACTATTTACAGGTAATCATATTATTTCCAATATACGGTCAACAGTAACTCATTTTTGAGTTGAATATTTCGACAGTTAAATTAAAGCTTTGTTAAGGCGTATTGTCTGGGCGAAAGCGAGGTTTCACATATTATCATACATACCTTTGCTTTTATCAAGTTAACGATATAATAATTGAACGTTTCTGTTTTAGCAAACGATTGACTTGCAAAGTTGTTCGGAAATGACGGAAATGATCCAACGAAAGATCGTCAATACGGAGGCATTTCCTCATTTCCGATCTATTCTTCAACATTTTCTTCGTTTTCCAAGTATGTTGTCTATTTCATGTGGATCTTTTCGTAGTGGTGTAGCGTATGTTAAGTTTTGTTAACTTCAAGTGCCCCATTTTTTCTCCGCTCCACCACTGACCTTTTGTTGAATATTTTAACAAGAAGACAGTTGATACTTTGTTATATCTATCTGCCTTTGATGGTTTAGTAAGTGAAAGGAGCCTTTTTGAATTTCAAAGTTTACCTTTAACACTGTAAACTATTTATTTAGACGAAAATAGGGAAGCAAGAAAAATATGGGCTCTTGTGGATGGAGTAATCCAAAAGATGACAGTTATAAGTGCAGATGGCGAAGGTTTCAGAAATTGAAATGAAGATTTTCATTTTAATGGTAATCTTCGGTGCTAATGTGCCGTGTATTTTAGATGTGGAAGAATTGCGAAAAAGACTCGCTAAGCTTGACATAACAATTGACTAGCAGCACAAGAAAAGGTCTTTTTTTTTACTTTTTATTTTTTATTTTACACTATCTTGGTATGATTCCCATTATAAATCTTGTTTTTGGTTAAAGGACGGAGTAAAGAAAAGATGAATATGAATTAGATAAAATAATGAATTAGAACGTGAGACTGCAGAGAAGAATGAGGCATTTAAAAGAATTCAGGAGCTCGACAGCAAAGTCAGCAGTGCTGCCATTCTTGTAAAGCAATTGTCAATGTTTTATGATATCATATTTTTGTTTCATGTGGAGATTTTTTTATTTCCTAGCTTGAAGCTTACAAAAAAGTCTTGGAAAAACTTAAAGAGATTGTCGAAAAATCTGGTGGGAAAATTCCTGAAGATTGCAACGTTGAGCATTTTGTCAAGAATAGTACTGGTGCCCCACTAAAAATTCCTAATCTTGAAGAACATGCTGGTCCACCTCCCCCTTCTCCGTTAGCTGGATTACTTCTGGTGTCACCATCACCTACACCTTTTGGGGATGCAATACCAGGTGACATTTTTATTTGCGTACAATAATTTTGATTATTGTGATGTTCTGCACTGAACATCCATCATTTACTCTCTCTTGTTTTTCAAGGTCTATCACTTCCCCTTTGGACACTTATAAGCCCCTGGCATACCAGGTGCATTAAAAAAAGGAAAGGCAAATGTACCAAAGCCTTCGCAACATTTGAAAGCATTTAATTGGTCGAAACTGACTCATGTAATTGAAGTGTTATGTTATGTATTGACATTGTGAGCGATGTCATTCATTAAAATTTAATATTGTCATGCATGTCTCTTTATGTACAGAAATTTTCTTGTCTTGACCAAAATAAAAGGAACAGTTTGGACGGAAATCGACGACTCGAAGGTACCGATTTTTTGTTTCGTTTCGAATGTTTTTTAAAGCAATACTTTCTTGAAGGTGTTTCATTCAATTTATTTACTTTTTGCTTGATCAGATTCATGAAATAATGAATTTTAACGACTTTGATCGCATGTTCTCATCATATTAAAAATCTAAGAATGACCAGGTACATTTTGTGTTCGTTTTACACTTTTTTCAATGGTTTATATTCTTTGTTGAGAGCAATTTTGATTGTTCATTTCAGAAAGACGGTGGTGCAGAAGCTTGTGTGGCTCCGGAACAAAGGCAAAGAATTGTCATTCATAGATAGTAGGAAAGCCCAGGTTCGGTGATGCTATCAAATATGTTGAGTTGAGAAGTGGTTGTTGTATTAAAATTTGCATCGAGATCTTGTTTTTGTTTAGAACTGTCAAATTTTGTTATCAAAACTAAATAGTTCTAACAAACAGTTAGCGCGAGCTGTTCTCACCATGGATTGGTATGGCGAATTATCTGTAGAAATGCTCGAACAGGTAAAATTTCACTTCGAATTCTTACATGGGAATTGAACATTTTTACTAACGAATCTATCTTCATCCTTTTTGTTTAGCTCTTAAAGCTCATACCCCCTACAAAAGAAAAAAATCTGCTCGATGATCATAGTTAGAAGAAAGAACAGTTTGCCAAAGCAGACAGATTTTTATACGAAATGTCCAAGTATGTCGTATATGTGACGTGACTGCTTTAATTTCGTGTACCAAACGTACAAATCTTTTTTTTGCTTTTAGAATCAACCGTTACAAACAACGATTGGCAACTTATTTTTACGTCAAACGTTTCCCAGAACGAATGGGCGATATAAAAGCAAAATTTAAACGTAAAAGATCATAGATTTTCTGGGAGGAATTCCAATCTCTATACTTACATAAATAATAGCAAACGCAATTAGGATTTGTTTTAGACGCAGCACACTTTCAAAAAAATTATCTCCAATTATAAGGTAAGAGTAATATAATTAAAAAAAATACATCCGACATGTCACGCGGACATTCTCAAAGTACCTTTTGAAATCTTATCCGAACGTAGCAAGCCCGTGCACTCACACCCTAAATAGTAATTGGGACTCCATTGTTTTAAATGATGTCATTTTATTGTTTGAAGTAAATGTCTGTTGTACATGACTACCATACACCTTTATTTCAACAGCTGTGATAGAAGCATCTAAGCAAGTGTTCCGCAGTAGAAAATTTGGTGATTTACTTGAAGTTACCTTGGCCTTTGGAAATTATATGAATCGCGGCGCAAGAGGAAACGCTACAGGGTTTAAAATTGCCTGTATCAATAACGTCCTTTTCACAAAATGGAGTTCGAACAGCAAAATTAATCTTTAGATTACTTGGTCATGCTTTTGGAGAAAAAGGTTTGTGTGGAAGTATTTATAGATTCACTTTTAAAAATTAGCTTTTATGGTCTCCCTTGGGTTCTTGCAGTTTCCGGCCATACTGCAACTAGGGGAAGAAATGGGAGATGCTAGGACAGCTGCTAAAATCAGTTTAGGATAGAATGGGATCACAATTTATGGATTTTTATCATTGATATGAAAGATCTCTTGCTCCATCGAAATTTTTTCCAGTCTTGTAGAGTTAGAGAAAGACGGAAAGAATTTTAAAACAGAACTCAAAACAGTTGAAAAGGTTTATGATTTGTCGTTAAAAAAAGGGAAAGGTCTTTAACTTACAACTGCTTCATTATTTCTTACAGGAGTTTGATTATCAGTGTAAAAAGAAGGGTAAATTATCTGGTGATGATTTCCTTCAAGAAACTGTGACATTTTCCACAGCTGCACAAGCGTCGTTCAACGAACTTGATGATTCCTGGAAGGACATGAAAACAAGAGTGAGAATTTTGATTCATTTATATCTTCGGCCATGAAAAAGGACTCATTAAATATGTTTCTACTTTTAGTAAGAGAAATCTGTCCCGGCGTTTGGTGAACAACCGAAGACCATTACCTCGGAAAACTTCTTTGGCATTTTTTTACACATTCTTAGTATCTTTTGCCGTAAGTGTCTTTTTGTTGCTTTAGTTCTTTTCAACGCATGCGCAGTAGATATAAATTAAGAGTAAAATGACAGAACTGAAACTTCATTTCAGGAGGCGAACAATGAGAATGAAAAACAAAAAAGAAGAAACTAGAGAAGAAAAAGAAACTAGATGAAGCTCAGGTTAAAATCAATGTAATTGTCCTTTTATACATTGAAGAAGTAGCTACCATAACGATGTCAAGATAAACATGGGCTTCATTCCTGCGATAAAAGGGGGGAACCATATTCTTGTATTCTGTTATGCCACGCTGAGTTGTATTGAAAAGAACCTAGACAAGCATAGCAGAATAGATGAATATGGTCCACCGTTCTTAAGGAAGAATTGACGCCTATGAGAGTGGATGATTTTTTCATGTGTTTTCAAGCTATAGTCCCTTGCCATAGGTCTGACATACTGTATTTTGTGGCTTACAACCGACTAGTTGGTTTGATTCAATAATTACAACTGTTAATGAATAACTTTGAAAACATCACATCTTTATTACATGTTAGTAGACGTTGTGTTGGTACATGCAGATTTGTGCAGTCCTAAAAGACTGTTAATGTTGGTATTGACTTCCGTTTCAATATCTTATCGTTAAACATCACTGGTCATTTTGACTCTGAAAGACTGCACTAACTACACTAACTATATCTACAAATACATAAGGATACTCACGAGCTTAAACAATATGTTTCAATATTTTCATAAAAACATCGATTTTCTATTTTCCAGCAAAAGGAACGAGATCGCCAAAAGAAGGTGGCAAATAAAGTAGCGAGTTTCAAAAACGTAAACCGTACAAACGATTGCGAATCAAACAGGAGGGAGTTCAATGACTTTATATCGGCATTAAAATCTGGTGACGTATTTAGTGACGACGCAAGAAATACGGGGGGCATCGTAAGGTTAAAGCAAGTAGAGAAGTTTGCCGTAACATTTAGAATTACCACGTATAGTATCACTACACATTACAGAGTAATCTTTAATTAGTAATGCTGTGGAGAATAATACATCATTCACATTTTTACAGATTTTTATAGTAAAAAGGTTGTGTTTGAAATATTCCAATAGATTAATGTTTCAGTTAATCAGATTCGTGAGAGATTTCAGTCTTATTATTGAAATCCCCGTGTCAGCAGATTTCACATTTTAGATGTGTATATTGTTTAAGCTCTCGTGAAAAACAATGTCTGTCAATTACACCTTTAATACAACCAATCACAGACGAACAGCCAGCTTGCACAATGAGTTATTTTTATTTTATCGACTTTCTTCATCGAAGATGGCCATTAACTTAGATTTAAGAAATTGAACACATCTAGTTGGGGGTTGAAGTTAATCCATGTTTATACCGATGGTTATGGGATAAAAACTGACATGGTTTAAAGTAACTCTAATTAAGCAAGCATTAAAATTTAACAAAGGGTTAGGCAACTTATATGTCAATTAGTTCCAGTGGTTCCAGTACTTTGGAAAGAAGTCACAAAAAGCTTTGTAAAATAACGTCTCTTAAAAATGAATTATATATTCTCAAGATACAAGAAGAGTTCTCGATGCCGAAGACTACTGTTACAATTATTATAGAAAACACAAAATCACTCATTCAAGACACATTAAAAACGGTGGAAACAAAAGTAAAAGGCGATTAGGTAATGAAAATATTTCGTGTCAAAATGTGCCTGGGATGCAAGAGATTTTTAAAGAGAACCATGCAATAGCCAATCCATTTAAAAACTTGGAAATTAAAGCTCAACAACGACGTTTCTACCATAACAATTTTGGATTAAAGGTATTACATGTAATTAACGAGAACGCATAAACATATGGTAAAACAATGAAAAAGCTATTACTAGACGTCTTTGCTTTTTTTAAACAGGAAACACCCAGAGTTATTCTCCGTCAAAGAAAGTCTTCGAAAGAAGAAATGGTGTATTAAAGCAAATTCCAGTTAATGATCAGGCATATTATATACCACTTTTGGATAGTCTGCAACAGCTTCTAAATGACGACTTCATTTTAGCAGACGACTTCATTTGAAATGTGGTCTGTGGTCCATTTCGGATAATGATGCCTGGCAAAATTGCTTCTGAGCCAATCAAAGCGCGCAATTTTGCCGAAAGTGACGCTTGCCATGTAAGAAAAAATAATTTCTATAAACTGTTAAATACTAAAATTCGCAGATTCGGGTGATCTATTCTGGCATTTTAATTGGTCACTACTCAGGACTTACTTCGAGCTTTGGTGGTCGGACTACTAAAAAGGCTTTGACTTTCGTTTCCATGTGATTGGTTAAACTTACTTGACTTTAAGCGGGTGAAAGGGGGAAAGTCTCATGAAACACGTGTTACACGACAAATTCATTTTAAATGGGACACTTATTTAGACTGCGCATAAGAATGTAATGCTACGAAGAACGATAATACGGAGAATGTGAGGATTCTTTAATCATTTCTAATCAAGCAATATTCTAATACTTGCTCAGAAAGCTAAGGTTTATATCATTGCTTTTTGATGGCAACGATAATAAACGGATCATGTCAGCAGAGATATGACAGCTAAAAGTTACATACTTGCCTGTTATCGTTATAATTCACGGCTTTGAGGTACGAATTTTATTATTTTAGTTACAAATTTCCAGATGAAGCATTGCTTTTTCCACATTTCTTGTGATTACTTTATGTTGTTCTTTGCACGTAAATGCCGATCATTCTTTTTTTTAGTGCTCCCTCCATGGGCACAAGATAGTTTTTAGAATTTTGCATTATTTCAATGTTTCATAAAACTACGGAATTTATATGTGCCATAGCTCTAGCCTCCAACGTGCATAGGTTTTGCTGCGCATTAATGTTTTAGGTTGTTGAAGTGAGAGAAATTTGTTCATATTAATCAAACATAATCTGAAATATAAAGTTTAATTAAATTACAATTATTAGAAAGTCGCTACTCGGAGTATCATGCGCAAGCAATCTTCAGATGAAGTTTGAAATTGCTTGTTTAATTGCTTTGGCATGAGACTTCGAGTAAGAACATTTTAAGAATTGTCATTTATTTAGTCATATACGCTCAACTCTGATATTGAGCGCTTTTATTTGCTTCAAATAATTTAATTTACGTACATGAAAATTATTCTGAAATATAAATATATTGCTTCTTATGCAGAGCTGGTATTTATGTTTATAGATCTGATATTACATGAAACTGTGTATACCGTCCTGTTTCATTGGTGCTGGTAAGTTATCATAGTTTTATCCATGTTTTAAGGCAACTAACTTCCATTGAATTAGTTTTGAATTATTCTGAACATCCTGTATTTTTATGTGTTTTGCTCATCAGCAAGGTGAATATATTTAAAGTGACTTTAGGGAACTTTTACTTCTCTTTGCATTACATGAGAGTGTAGATTCAGGATTGACTGGGAAAGATTTGGTTAAAATGAACCAATTTTAAATTGCTTTGAGAAGAAGTAGTGTATGTGTATTATAGCTGTTTCTTCAGTTATTGGAAGAAATATTGCTGCTATTTCCTCAGATTGTGGAGAAATGTGTAATAACTTCCCTGGTTCATTTATAAACAAATTTAATTAATCCAACAGTTGATATTCATATTTTGTTGCGTAATGACAGGTGCAATAAACAGAATAACTTTAGGTACTCATTAGTTTCTTAAAATGCAAAGTTTATTGTCTTTATCAAAACCTGAAGGAGTTTGCATAATTTCCTTTTTTAATGTAGAAGAGGAAAAACCATTTACCAAAACTCAATTTAGACATTCTCTTTGAAGTATAGACAGTTTCTTGTGTGCCTGATGTTTCTCTTGCATCCATTTTAAAATGTGCTTATGCAACGTCTATTGAGTCTCTTAGAAGTTCTGAAGGGGTTTCAACCACAGTTAATATTCAAGCTATTCTTTGCACTTTAGGTATACTACCAATCAATTTATGTGAATATATGAGATCAAATTCAGTGCTGAGGAATGTTAAAACATACCTATAGACCAAAACTATTGTAGAAGAAGGATAAAGTGGCTTAGCTTTTTTCAAATTCATTCAGATATTACTCCTGACAAAGAACGAGTTATTGAGAAATTTGCTAAAGATAATATCTGTTTAAAATTTGCTTTATGTTTTATTGATACGATTGAAATGTTAATGCTAATAAATACAATGAGAAAATGAGATGAAATTAACAATCTAGAGGGTTTATCAAATCATTTTTGACATCAGTGGACATTTACAATTTGCATGATTTAGCTGTAGTTGTTCCCCGAGGAGACTTAAATGTTTGGGATTTGCTATTTTCTGTAGCTGAAGTATACGTTTTTATTTATATTGTATTAAATTGCATTTACTGCTCTATGAGGATTAATTACTTCGAAGTGATAATTCGTGCAAATTCGAAATTTCACAATGTACAATTGACGACACACCTAGTAAATCACCAATCATAACACAACACGTTTACAACACGCCTAGTCACTGAAGTCGAAATTATTCCACGGTGAAATGTCTATTGGAGTTCTTTGAAAAAATGTTCAGGTAAATTTGTTCTTTCAAGTTCTTTTGCATTGAGTAAGCAATGAATTGGGACACTGCATGTGATGTTCATTAATGCAAAGTGCAGTGTGGCCTTCCCATAAAGTTTCCGTCTTAGTAACTTTTGTTTCCTCTATGCTTGATTTTAGACATGGACATTCTTCTCTTAAACGACAATTAGTCATCAAATGAGATTGAGAAACAACGAACAAATATTGGTGTATTCACCATGATCGTAGACTCCACAATTAAAGAAAGTGGTTATTGTTCACAGCGGTTGAAGAGAATTGTGGCTGTTGTCGACCAGTTCCACGACGCTCATCTAAACATAAGAATAAAATACAATTCTGCATTCTAATGCCCTAAAGACCATCTCTAGAAAGAATGCAAACGCTAAACACTCTTCTGGAGCAATGCATCTATCAGCCTAACGCTTGTTTCCATGGAAACGTCAATATTATGACTTTTTCTAAAACATTTTCCTGGGAGTTTTCCTGCTAACATCACGACTGGTCAATCAATCGCGTCAACATAAAAGCGGTGATGTTTGTCAGGTAGCCTGAAAATTGGATACGATGGTTTCACCATCAACGTTCTGAATATTTAAAAATTATTTTGAGCTTTTTTGTGGCTGTCCTTGCTCAACATCCGATCGTTTCATCTTCACAATTGGCATAAGATTTGTCATTCATCGTAGTCTGTCGTCGAACTGCCAAGGATTCGTCGAAAATCGTAAGTGTAATAATAATAAACCTTTTATTTAGTTAGGCGTGTTAAAAGGTCAAATCTCTAATATAATTCGGGCAATGGCCACAACAAATCCTGGTGTTCAGTATATTCCACTGTAAAGCCTGTTTTCCACTAGCCACGTATTGTAACGTATCGTAGAGTAGCAAAACGTAACATGGCGCATGCGTGATTGTGCGTATTGACCATCAAATTCACAAGCACGCATGCGCCATGTTACATTTTGCTACGATACGTTACGATACGTGGCTAGTGGAAAGAAGCAGTGTGCGAATTAGTTCAGAAAAAACGATGTGCAATTTTTTTGACAAAAGTGTTTCTATATCAAATCGATATTACGTTAATTTAATACATAACAATAATTGCTAAATTAATATTTTTAAACGTGAACAAATTCTTATGATTTACAACAGTGTTTTTCATTATAACCGCTGATTTTTGCACATCGTTTGAAAAAGTGATGTGCAATTGTTCTCATTTTAGCTAAAGCGATGTGCAAATTGCACATTGCACACCGTTAATCCGCATACTGGAAAGAAAGCTTAAGACTATTTTTTAATGCAGGAATGCAAATAATTACATTTAAAGAAATTTACATCTGCATTTTCAAAAATAGTCTTGATTAAGAGGTAATAAAAGTGTCCATGAATGGATATGGTTCCACTTTACAATTATTGTTATTTAATATCGGAATTATGAAATTTGCTTGAAAAACAACAATGTTGGATTTTTTAAAAATATTCTTGTGTATAGGTACATGATAGGATACATTTTGTAAAAAGTTTAAACAAGTTCAAGTCCATCTGTACCATTTATTATCCAAACGTAACCACATTTAGAGCAATTCCTAAGTATTATTTTCAACAGGATCATTCTCTGATTCTTCAGATGCATTTGAGTTCTGTAGTTCAAGAATCTTATTAAAAATTTTCTGTTCAGTTTAACCTTCCTGGCGTAAAATCCAAAATATATAATGCAAAAAAGCATGCCAAATGTTATCACCAATCCTGTAAAGGAGCTTCGTCGACAACTATCATAGTATAAAGTGTCATTTACTGTATGATTTTTCGCAGCAGACTTTGAAAATGCTATTGGTTCCTCTTTTGAAATTTCTTCACTTGATGATGAAAAGTAATGCTTTTTAGGATAAACGTGTAGACGTATGAGTGGAGAAACAGTTCTGAAAAAGAAAAACTAGTTGAATGTTGAGTCTGGTAATCTAGCGAGTCCAAAAGATGCACAAGAATTCAAAAGATTGCATAAGCAGTACAACAGTTGCACATTTGCAACTTGTGGACATCTTGCCTACACATAAAAAATCTGCATTTAAGGACATATAAAGCACCCCAAAAATTTACTTTTTACAATTACAAATCGACATGTGCTTAGTTGCCTTAAAAAATGACGTTGTTAGCAAATATCTCGATGGAAATTTCAAATGCACTTTCATCGCTCCAACGAAAGTCGCCATTTTGTTAACTCATTTTAGAGCGCTTTCTTTTTCTTATTTTACATTTCTTTAGTAAATTTTCCCAATAATCGCGTGCCCGCGGTGCACGCTGGTTTTAGCACGTGTCTTTTTCTTCCTTCTTTCTTTTTTCGACGCTATCTTGAAGTGGTCAAGATGCTTAAACCAGTTTGTTCGAAGACTTTCACGACTCCTCGTCATCCTTTTGAGAAAGAACGCTTGGATCAAGAATTGAAGATAATTGGGGAGTATGGGTTAAGAAATAAGCGCAAAGTATGGTGTTAAGTACACTTGGGCTAAGATTCGCAAAGCTGCTCGAGAGTTGCTGACTCTAGACAAAAAAGCTCGCGTCGTTTGTTCGAAGGCAACGCGTTGCTACGTCGTCTTGTAGGTAACGGGGTTTTGGATGAAAGCCTCATGAAGCTCGATTATGTTTTAGTCCTTCGTATTGAAGACTTCTTGGAGCGACGTCTTCAAACTCAAGTTTTCAAATTGGGTCTGGCAAAATCTATCCATCATGCTAGAGTTCTTATTTTCCAGCGTCATAAAAGGTTGAATTGAAGTTTTGATGAGTTAAAAAGAATTTTAATTGCTGGAACTCTTTTAATGATGTTGGCCAAAGGCTCATCTCATTTCAATCGTCAATTCTTTGATTTCAGGGTTCGTAAACAGCTACCCAACGTACCTTCCTATATAGTACGTTTGGATTCGCAGAAACACATTGGTTTTAGTTGTAAATCACCATATGGTGGTGGTCGACCTGGTCGTGTAAAACGTAAGAACATGAAGAAAGGAGGTCAAGGTGGATCTGGTGGTGAAGATGAAGATAAGGACTGGTTGAGAAACGTCTGTCAATCACAGCGTGAATATTGAGCCATCCACACTCTCATATCTATTGGTACATTAAACAATCCAGTGTCTTCATTTTTTAGATTCATGGATTTCCCTACTTCAACCCCCACCCCCCTTGCATGCCCAAATTAGGCCATATTTTGTCAGATTCTTTCTCTCTTCTATATCACTCATACTTACCCCCTCTGCCCAGTTGTTTTTGATTTTAAGTTTAATTTTTATGTTCATTTAGGTCTCTCTTCATGTGAAAGCTGTCATGTGGAATATGTAATTCTTACGAGACATTGTAAATCAATCAACAAATTTTGATGCACAATTCAATGCGCTGTTGTTATTTTGTTGTGTATATTATGAGTGAAGGGAGAAATAATCTTAATGCAGTAGCAAATTTAAATTTTAGTGACATATTTATAACAATGGGATGTGCCATAAAATTATAAAACCTAAGGATTTGCCAAAAGCTGAAATTTTGTGAAGTTTGTACAAATTATTGTATGTGCAATGAAATTGTCAAGTTTGGATGAAATCCGTGTCGGATAATCCATGATATAATGAAGGAACTTTTAAATTTTAAACAATCTTTGTAAGAAGCAACATGTTAATCAGATTGACGATTATGGAATCGGGTAAAGATTAAGGATTACAAAATAACAGTCCCAGTCTCCCAACGCCCTCGTCTCAATCTAAACAATAATATGAAACAATATTAAAACAAAGCAAAGAAAAGATTTTACCTTTTATTAGTTGACTAAGTTGAAGGAAGCTTAGTACTTTCCACGTGTTTCAGAAAAATTCATTAAACTACGGTGAAGTAAACATATTAAAAATGGCTCTTGAAAATACGGTCCAATTATCCGAGAAATACGAAGCAGTTATGGTTCTCAGTGGAGTGGGAGATGATCTAGGTTATAAGAATGGTTTGTGGGAATTCTGTTACAGTGGTACTCAAATTCATGAAGAACTAGAAAAACTCGGAGGACTTGATAAAATTGACATTAAAGGATGGAGGGTTAGTGACGACACTGTACTACACATTGCTACAGCAGAAGCATTGGTTTCTGAATGGACAACAACGGAAGAGTTATTGAGCATTATGGCTACAAAGTACAAGAAGACATGTGCTGAGGATATGTGGGAAAGAGCTCCTGGGCAGACCACAACAAAGGCATGTTTCATGTTACAACCTCTTGAGGAAAAAGGTTACATTATACCATTTAATGAACGAGGTGGCGGATGTGGTGCAGCTATGAGATCCATGTGTATAGGTTTGATGTTTCCTTGTGAAGATCAAATTGAAATGTTAATTGAAATTGCTGTTGAAAGTGGAAGGATGACTCATAATCACCCCACAGGTATTCACCTTTCATAATAAAGCAACGATTTCAGATCATGTATCAATTATCAAGTCACTAATGTCTAGTGTTTTGTCTATCAACAAGTGTTGCTTTGTATAAAGTTTGCTAGGTTTTCCTGTTATCTGCATTTCTTTCCATTTTAACAAACCTTTATAGTAATTTAGCTTTTCTATCCTTTTGCTTTTCTTAGATGTTTTATCTTCAACTCTTCCTTTGATTACTTACTTGAACAAGCCATTACCATGAATGTTTCATATCCTTTTATCTAATATCAATTTATAAATGAAATAAAAGAAGGTTGACCTTAGGTTTGCATAAGTCTATGCAATCCATCATTTTCTAGAACCACATTTCAAATGCCTCCATCCTTCTAACATTGCTCACTTTAAATGACCATATCTTTGATCCATCCCTTTTATCGCTTTTCCAAATTTCTGTCTTCTAAAAGCTGTTTGAATTGCCATTGCTGTTTTGCTTTAATATCTTCACTACTACAGCCATTGAATCCATGATTCATATCAAAATGCTGCCATTATGTAAATAGGGTCATCATAATGTAAGTGACCTAAAATTAGCAATCTTTAAAGATAATGATTTTAATTATAGGTTATCTATACAGAAAATACATCCAAAAAAATGGGGAGCAGGACTTTTAAGTATTTTACCCAAAGTTTGGGAATACATTGAGAAGGTTGGTCGTGATGTAGAAGAAAACAAGAAATCTTGGGGCTACTTTAAAAATGGTTGGGAGTCATATCTTGAACTACGGGGATTAACAATGGAACTTTTGAACCAAAGTTTCCAGTGACATATAACATACCTGAAGGTGATGCTTTTTATAAATCTGTCAGTTATGCAGGTTGGGGTCCAGTGGTCATGATGCACCAATGATTGCTTACGATGCTTTGATGATGGCAAAAGATTCCTTGTTTCAATTGTGCTCTTGTTCTATGTTTCATGGCGGGGATAGTGACAGCACAGGAATATTGGCTGCAGCTTGATGGGGTGGTATGTATGGTATGAAAGGTGTAACCCTTGGAAATTATAGGAACCTGGAATATGGTCATAGGCTTATGGAGCTGGGTAAAAAATTACTGAATGTATCAAAGAATATGAAAAACTAACAGGATAGTATTTATTTAACAAAATTTATGTCATAAAATTCTGTCATCCGAATATACTTTAGTATGTTTGTAAATCATACAATAAAAATTACTACTTGGTTTAACATAAAAGCAATTTTCTTTAGAAATAAAGTCTAAAGAAGAATGTCAGATTCAGGGCATGGGCAGTTCTAAGTTCTACTTAGGATGATTCCCGGCTGTAGAGTTTCATAATACATTACACGTAGATTGTTTAAAAGACTTAGCAACATCAATCTGACTAGTTCCTGACGTTTTTTTTTTCGAATTTCTTTAGCTTTTTCGTGAAGCTCTATAGCTTTGTCGTAGTTTACAGTTTTTTTAAACACATTAGCAAGATTGTTGAAAGACGCAGCGACATCAACATGATTTGGACCTAACGATTGTTTTTTAATTTCCAGAGCTTTTTCGTAAAACTCAATAGCTTTGTCGTAGTTTCCAGTTTCTTCAAACACCACACCAAGATTGTTTAAAGACCTAGCGACATCAATATGATTTGGACCTAACGATTTTTTTCGAATTCCGAGAGCTTTTTCGTAAAACTCAATAGCTTTGTCGTAGTTTCCAGTTTCATGTAAAACCGTACCAAGACTGTTTAAAGATCTAGCGACATCAACATGATTTGGACCTAACGATTGTTTCTGAATTTCTAGAGCTTTTTCGTGAAGCTCTAGAGCTATGTCGTAGTTTCCAGTTTTAGAATACACAGTACCAAGATTGTTTAAAGACGTAGCGACATCAACATGATTTGGACCTAACGATTGTTTTCGAATTCCGAGAGCTTTTTCGTAAAACTCAATAGCTTTGTCGTAGTTTCCAGTTTCATGTAAAACCGTACCAAGACTGTTTAAAGACCTAGCGACATGAACATGATTTGGACCTAACGATTGTTTTTGAATTTCTAGAGCTTTTTCGTGAAGCTCTAGAGCTATGTCGTAGTTTCCAGTTTTAGAATACACAGTACCAAGATTGTTTAAAGACCTAGCGACATCAACATGATTTGGACCTAACGATTGTTTTTGAATTCCGAGAGCTTTTTCGTAAAACTCAATAGCTTTGACGTAGTTTCCAGTTTCATGTAAAACCATACCAAGACTGTTTAAAGACCAAGCAACATCTACATGATTTGTACCTAACGATTGTTTTTGAATTTCTAGAGCTTTTTCGTGAAGCTCTATAGCTTTGTAGTAATTTCCAGTTTTTTGAAACACAATACCAAGATTGTTTATAGACTTAGCAACATCATGATTTGGACCTAACGATTGTTTTTCAATTTCTATAGCTTTTTCGTAAAACTCAATAGCTTTATCATAGTTTCCAGTTTCATGTAAAACCGTAGCAAGACTGTTTAAAGACCTAGCGACATCAACATGATTTGGACCTAACGATTGCTTTTGAATTTCTAGATCTTTTTCGTGAAGCTCTAGAGCTTTGTCGTAGTTTCCAGTTTTAGAATACACAGTACCAAGATTGTTTAAAGACGTAGCGACATCAACATGATTTGGACCTAACGATTGTTTTCGAATTCCGAGAGCTTTTTCGTAAAACTCAATAGCTTTGTCGTAGTTTCCAGTTTCTTCAAACACCACACCAAGAATTGTTTAAAGACCTAGCGACATCAATATGATTTGGACCTAACGATTGTTTTTGAATTTCTAGAGCTTTTTCGTGAAGCTCTAGAGCTTTGTCGTAGTTTCCAGTTTTAGAATACACAGTACTAAGATTGTTTAAAGATGTAGCGACATCAACATGATTTGGACCTAACGATTTTTTCGAATTCCAGAGCTTTTCGTAAAACTCTATAGCTTTGTCGTAGTTTCCAGTTTCATGTAAAACCATTACCAAGATTGTTTAAAGACTAGCGACATCAACATGATTTGGACCTAACGATTGTTTTGAATTTCCAGAGCTTTTCGTGAAGCTCTATAGCTTTGTCGTAGTTTCCAGTTTTAGAATACACAGTACCAAGATTGTTTAAAGACGTAGCGACATCAACATGATTTGGACCTAACGATTTTTTCGAATTCCAGAGCTTTTCGTAAAACTCAATAGCTTTGTCGTAGTTTCCAGTTTCATGTAAAACCGTACCAAGACTGTTTAAAGACCTAGCGACATCAACATGATTTGGACCTAACGATTGTTTTGAATTTCTAGAGCTTTTTCGTGAAGCTCTAGAGCTTTGTCGTAGTTTCCAGTTTTAGAATACACAGTACCAAGATTGTTTAAAGACCTAGCGACATCAACATGATTTGGACCTAACGATTGTTTTGAATTTCCAGAGCTTTTCGTAAAACTCTATAGCTTTGTCGTAGTTTCCAGTTTCATGTAAAACACACCAAGATTGTTTAAAGACCAAGCGACATCAACATGATTTGGACCTAACGATTGTTTTGAATTTCCAGAGCTTTTCGTGAACTCTATAGCTTTGTAGTAATTTCCAGTTTTTTGAAACACAATACCAAGATTGTTTATAGACTTAGCAACATCATCATGATTTGGACCTAACGATTGTTTTTCAATTTCTATAGCTTTTTCGTAAAACTCAATAGCTTTGTCGTAGTTTCCAGTTTCATATAAAACCAGACCAAGATTGTTTAAAGACCAAGCAACATCTAAATGATTCGTACCTAACGATTGTTTTTGAATTTCCAGAGCTTTTTCGTAAAACTCTATAGCTTTGTCGTAGTTTCCAGTATAATAATACACAATACCAAGATTGTTTAAAGACGCAGCGGCATAAACATGATTTGGACCTAACGATTGTTTTCGAATTTCCAGAGATTTTTTGTGAAACTCTATAGCTTTGTCGTAGTTTCCAGTTTCATTATACACATTACCAAGATTGTTTAAAGACCTAGCGACATCAACATGATTTGGACCTAACGATTGTTTTTCAATTTCTAGAGCTTTTTCGTGAAGGTCTATAGCTTTGTAGTAATTTCCAGTTTTTTGAAACACATTACCAAGATTGTTTAAAGACGCAGCAACATCATCATGACTTGGACCTAACGATTGTTTTCGAATTTCCAGGGCTTTTTCATGAAACTCTATAGCTTTGTCGTAGTTTCCAGTATCACCATACACATTACCAAGATTGTTTAAAGACCTAGCGACATCAACATGATTTGGACCTAACGATTGTTTTGAATTTCCAGAGCTTTTTCATGATTTTTAGCTTTGCTATACTTCCCAGTGTCATAGTATAAAAGACCGAGGATATTAAAATACCAAGCTTTATCATAACTAGATTCTTCTGATTTAAATTTATCCAATAGTTCAAGAGCAAGATCGTATTTTCCAAAATGTCTTAATCTGTCAACAAAATATTGGAAAACTTGTAAAGTGTTCATGTTGATTTTTGTCTTGTTGGTCTTTAATAATTGAACAATTTTTCAAGATGTGGCATTAATTTGATTTCGTCGTCTCTCTCTTTAAACATGTAAAGTGCTTTAGATATTTGATCAACGTTAGTTTCCATTTCATGTTCTTCATTTGAATGTTCAGATTGATAAACAATAATTGCTTTGTGAACAATGCGATGTAGACTAATGTCATTATTTTCTGAATGCAAGAACAATGAGCAGTCCTTTAAACAAAGACATATATCTTCCTTTGAGTGTTTGGGATCTATTTTTGAACATAAAAACAATAATGTCTCGTGGTATAGGATCAAACGATATCACGGAAAAAAAGTTAATAACATTTGCCAATATTGAGGATTCTTCAGCATTTTGTCTGACAGCTAAAAGTGAAGCTTGTAACATACTTCTAGGATATACCGAGTTAAATTTAACAAAAGTGGCGTCCATGTTTTCTTGTTCTTCTGAAAATATTTTCTTTAAATATTGTTTCCAAGTAAATGAGCAGTTTGCTTTGTTTACACGACTGACATAACAACCAGCGGCAGCCAAAGCCAGCGGTTGACGATCTAATGCGTGGGATACTTCATTCAACAATTGATCATCAGTATTATCATCTTTAGTGTAATATTCCAACAGTTGACAACATTCTTTATCATTCATTCCACTTCTGATAGAAATATGTTTGTTAAACTCATCGTCTTGAGGTACGGCATCTGTGTTCTGGATAGTTACTATGATTTGTCCATTTATCCACATGGGATCACCAACTTGGGGGAGTAATGAAGAAATTTTGCTGAGCTGTGCCACGTTGTCTACAATGATCAACCAATTTTGCCAGAATTTTAATCGTGTGGATACTAACGATCGCAAATTCTTCACTTTGTCTGCGATGGAACAATTTTCATCTTCAAATTTTTAATCATATACTTGTCACAGTTTAAACGGTATCCAAGTTCACAGTAAGTTTTAAAAGAGATTCCTCATTTTTCCATCGAGAGTCATTACAAACGAAGTTCTATTTTTCCAATCACACGATATTTTTCACAAACCTGTCTTGCAAGTTGTGATTTACCACTGCCAGGATTACCAGTGATGTAAAAATATGTCAGTTTATCATTGTTATCATTCCTTAATTTTTCAAGATCTTTTATAATTTTATCTCGTAATTCAGTGCGTTCAACGAAAAATGATTAGGTTTTGAAGGAAGAACTTGAAATAAATTAAAACTGTTTCGATGATTTTTATTTTATTGATTTCATCGAGAGAAAATTTCAAATCTTGAAATGATTTTTCAATGATGTTGACTATATCATCAAAATCATCATCTGAGCATTCCTTTCATACCAATGTGCGTACTTGTTTCTTTCACAACGAAGTGCATGAACAGCATCCTTTGTTTTTGTCAAGGTGCTTTCCAATTGAATTTGAAAAAATTATTGCATCAAATAATATCGTACAGTCCCACTTACTGGTATCTCCATCTTGATATTTTTGTCGAGTTTTTTGGTCTAACTTTCTTCTTGATTCTAAATTGTAAAATTTGTTACCACTGTTGTGTGTATCATCCCATTCTCCATAAGTTGATTTGTAACGAGAGTTCCATTGTTTAATGAAAAACTGAGCAAGTTCCTTTTGCACCACGTTAATTATTTGCTGAATGTAAGACAGATTTCTTATTCCTGACGATTCCATCTGTACAAAAATTTGGTATATATCTACAATATAAAAATCAAGCAAATAAAAAAATATTATACAACCCTTATTCGGTTCCACTGATTTAACTTCACCAAAAATCGTCTTAAAATTACAAAAGAACCTAAAAACTAATAATGACAGAGAGCATGTATGCTACAGCTTTTAACAACTGCAGTATTCTGTCAAACAACTTTTAGAAAAATTAAAAAAACGTGATATTTTACCTTAAAGTTTAAGTTACAAAACAGACATAAGAATATATTCTTCAATAATTTGCATAGACATTTGTGAATGTCATGCCTCTGTATCTAAGAATATGTTATAATGTTGTAGCTAATGGCCTTTTTTAAATTTACTAAGATTTATGTTTATTTAATTTCATTGACTCTAACGCATTAATTGTAACTTGATTTTATAAATATATATGTTTTACAACATGTTGTAACACAAGATCTTGTTTTTCTTTGGCTATGTACGACAATTGATTGGCAATGGTAAAATTCTTTATCAATTTTAAGACCATGAACTACTATTTTGATTAAATTTCAATATGAAATGAGAATTTTTAATCTATGTTGATAAACTAACGCGTTTTGAGGGGATCATTAACGTAAACTCGAATGTTGAATATTGCGTATTGGTCGTGACTTTTTTAGAACGTGTATCTACAAATACGATAAAAGTTTTCAGATATAATTTCTATGAGATTTTACAAAGACCTTTTAGTTCGCAAAATATTATAGATCAGAATGTTCGTAATTTATAACACGTCTCTATGGTACGCACCGACTGAAAAGAAAACTAAGAGATAGCAGATTCTAACAGTTTCGATAAGGGAGAAATTAAAGATAGTTTCTTGTGATTGTGTGCTGCTGCGAACAGCATTGGCTATGTATAAAAAAGCATCATTTTGCGACGTTTTCGAGAATCATAAAAAATGAAATAACTTTTTTATATTTGCAAGTGTTAAACATTATGGACAACGATGTTAACGAGGAAGTTTTATTCTGAAAGACAAGAAGAGAGGCTGTGAAACGTCATAATGAGGATAAAAGGAAAAAAGGAAGACAAATATTTACAAAAGGAGCTGGCATTCAGAGGATATAACAAATCAAGCTTTAGTTTGAATAAGGACAACTATAGAGAGCTTCTAAAGTCATATGGAAATTTTTGTTTTGTCTTTGTTTTGAATGCCAGAAGTGACGTAAGAAACGGCTGTTGCACAGTTTGTGTTTTCACTGATGTATCACGTGATGTCCAGAATTATTTCATTGCCTAACTGTATTGATGAAGTTATAAAAATGTTCAATATCAGATTGATGAGGAAATCACAGAATTTCAGTTTTTTAATTATTTAATACGACGAAACTTTGCATAAATAAACCTTAGCATCAACAAAAGACATTTGCAAAGCTAGAAAGATTATCTAAAGGCTGCAAAGTCTGGAACTATAAGATTTAAAAAGAAATCTTTGATAGGGTACCTAACTTTAAGGTTTTAGCAATGAAGATATTCCTTCTCTCAGTGGTCTATTGTTTTTTTCTACCACTAGGAGGTGTGATTACAATCTCAAGTTAACCTCAACTTTGAACTCAGTATTTTACTTCACAGTAACTTAGTAGAAACTTCTTTGCAACTTCCTAATCACAAACACTGACTCCAGCATTTAGCATATATCGAATTTCACGATCCCTTCGCCTTTTTTATTCTGATGTATCTGTAGACGGCGTCTTGTTCGTCACTCTTAACAATTCAACTTCTTTATTTTCGTTGCGTTGGTTTTAAAAATTGCTTCATGTTTGTGTTGATTTTTGTTGCAATATATAAACATGACGAATTTTTTCAGTGTTGCAGGACCGTCAACATTTCTGCACATGCACAGTTTATTGTAAATTACTCCTTAAGTATTGTCGTTTACTAGAAATGCTGTTGTTATTATGATTATTTCTGAACATTTTTTTTTAAATTCATGAATTTTATAAACAAAACTCATATTTCATTACGGGGACATTTTTTTTGGTCAACCACTGTAGATGTGTTGTATCACTATGTGTGACAACACGTCAAAAATAACATCATTTCTTTCAAGCGTTGCCAAACAGAAGACATGATTGGTGGTATAATAACTAAAAGACTCTCAAAAGTTTAATATCAAAACTTTGCAAAGCTATTGGGAGTAGTTGAAGTCAAAGAACAATGATAATTTTTAATTTTGTGTTATGAAGATTTGTTAGTTTTGTTAATATGACTATTAAGTGAGAGTGTTAAAAGGAATTAATAAGTTGTAATATTCATATCTTATGACACGTGACACGAATGACGTCACATATGCATGCTTCCTTTTACACACATGTGCAGAATTGTTTGATTGCCTAGCTGTACTTATAAGGTTATCAAGTTGATAGGAAATCAGAGATCTTCAGTATTGTATTATTTAATGCTATGAATTTGCACATATCAACATTAGCGTCAACAGCTAAGCATCGACGAAAGACAATTGTAACGCCACAAAGATAAGGAAAATTCTTTGGCTCCATTTAAAATGCGGACTTGCAAAATTGAACAAGCGATGCTATAGTTTATGACAAAGATAAACCCACTTCCTGATCAATATTTCTACTTCTAAAACGACTTAAATATCTAAACTATTCAATGATGAATTTGCATGTATCACCTTAGCGTCAACTGCTCGACGAAAGATAATTGCAACGTTACAAAACGACTAAATGTTTAAAAAAATCCGACTAAATATTTAAAATATCAATGATGGCATGCATGAATCCATTTGCAATTTCAAACTTAATTTTCCTCCTGATTCATAAATGTCACGTCATACTATCACAAGTATAATGAAATAACACATATTTTAAAAATATACCGTCTGGACCCAAAGATGAATATAATTGCATGCTAGCAAGCAATTTGAATTTCTTGGCAAACAAACACATCACGATAAACAGGCCTTCCTTTCGATGGCAGTAATTATTTTTCGTAAGTAAATTGTTTGTATTTGCAACTTCGTTTGATTGGTATACAATTACAGGATTACAAATTGCTACGAGTATCTATGATGTATATTTCATAGTACTAAGGTGTGACTAATATTTAGTAAAAATATATTAATTAAATATGACAAACATTTTGTATTTAAGGTCACATTTATACATCGTAAACACACATGATAATTCTTTATCTTTTGTCTTACAAACCTTTTGCTGGTCGACGGTTGGGACTTTGAACATTCAATCTTTCAGATAAATTCAACGTTCTGAAGAGTTAAGCGTCAAATGTCTGCGTCGCTTGAGTGGATACGGGGCAAATAATTTTGGGCCTTTATTGTTATGTAAAACAAAGACACAGAATAGATTACCTTATCTATTCTGCGACGACAGTATCACTGTTCAATATACGTTGAAATTTGATAAAAAATAGGACAACTTCTTCTTACAAAGTTTCATTTTATCGTTAGAAACTACAATATTTAAGCAGCTTTGAGGCAATCGTTTGCTTTCTCATTAAAACAATGCCGAAAATGATTTCCGAAAAATTGGTATTAATTGTCGTCGGGTCGTCGGTATGGTCGTCGGTCACAAACAATGATGACGTTTCTACCTTTGACTGATGGAAACATGCAAACTAGTCAATATTCAATATGGCGTTTGAACGAATTCATTTTATTCCTCCTGTCATTGAAGATAACCCAAACGGCTGGGGTCCTACCTCTGTTTCAGATGCATTTAAAGGAATACCTTATCAACCATTCTCTAAAGGAGATAAACTTGGCAAGGTAAAATATTTTATATTTTATAAGAAATTCCTTGCCATCAATGTCTTCAACTCTGACCTTTAGTTGTTCTTGTATTTTTGTGTCACCTGGTGAAATTTATAATCATATTTTACTAGCTATTATTGTAAAACATTGTTATGTAGTCATCATTAAAAACAACTCTACACTTTTAAGAGGATGAAATATTATTTTTTGTATTGACTGTATGAATATAGGTGTTTTCATTTTATGTTGGGCTCTGATTGGTCAAGCACAGCCTATCAAGATCGTCGATACCAAAATTTGTAATCTGTCCAGACTTCACTATTTTCATGCAATTTAATCATATTGTTTTACTTCCATAGATAAATACTTAAATCAATTTGGTGGTGGTAATCAATATGCATATTATCACGAAGAAGATGAATCAACTTTCCATCTTGTTGACACAAGTCGACCACAAAAGCCTGTTTACATGCGCAATAGGAACAAATTCAATCAGGTACAATAGAAAAGTTTTACATACATTTAAGTCTCAAAATAAAATCACTTCTTTATTATATTTGTAAATTTGTTCATCTAAATTACTCCTTTTCATATGAACAACATTAACATAAATTTTTTATTTTTAGAGGAATAATCAACGTGATAAACTAGATCAAGCATGACTTTGGTCTAGCTTAAACGAGCAATCACTGGAGAAATATCTTCATAGCTTCATTGGGCATAAACAATTGCTTTTGTAAGTTTGATTTAAGTAACATTTAAGAAAGAAAGATCAATCTTGGCTTGATAAGCTATATGATTATCATAACCAATGTATAATGCGATATAGTAATGGAGTTTTCTTTTAACAGTAAGCTGTTTATGTCAGAATAATTATACGATGTGTAATTGATTTAATTTCAGTCAGTATTATGAGCAGGATGCATTGTTATTGGATGATGAACAATCTAGTATGTTACCAATGATGGCTGCTGGTAAGAATAAACTTGTTTATATTTCTATAATGGATTTTTTATCATTCCGTGTTTCTTCTTTAAGGCTTAAGTTCAATTCTTTTTGCAATTGACATTGACAAAGCTGAGTTTAACTCTATTACTGTACAGGTATACTGGAATGCTATTGATATTGTTTAAAAATTAGTCTTTGCAAATAGAAATGGATAGTAAAAAAGTGGAAGCTATAAATGTACTTTTCTTTAACTACTTGAATTTAATTTAATTTTTAGATTCCAGGAAATATCAGCCAAGCAGTTTCTCGTCCAACATCAATATGGGCTGTACCATCACCAATGTATGCGACGTTAGGAGCTCCTGGTGAAGTTTGTTAAATACAACATTTTAAGAAAATAAAGATTTGATCGGAATTTCATTTTTCTCCCCTGATCAAAAATATCCCTTTTATCCCTAATTATCCCTACCATTCATCTCATATATCACTAATCTTATCATTCCTTAACCACACATGTCATTTATTCCTTGTAATCCCCCAACCATGTGTTCTCCTTAACCTTTATTATCCCATAATTACATGTCTTCATTTATTCCTAAACTATACCTGTTATTTATTCATCCCTTATCATCCCTTAACCGCGCGTCCTCATTTATTCTTTATCATACTTGAACAATGCGTAGTCATTTATCCCCACGCGTCTTCATTAATTTTTAACTTTTATCTTTCTTTTGTGTTTCAGGAAAAGAAAAGAAAAAAACGTAAAAAAAAGAAAGCAAACATTGCTCAAATTGAAAATGTTGAATTCAAAGAGACGGAAGAAGGAACTTCTACTGTCAGTTCTCATGGTAGTTCTTCCACGACAACGACTGCTGACGATAGTGCCACGAGCTTTACCCGAGCGGCATACGACATATTACAACGTAATACTGATTCTCAGGTACATGCTCGTGGTAACCATGCTTCCACTAAAAGGCCTCACGATTTTCTTGAAATGCCAAAGAACTCTCAGTTGGCTTATTGTTCGATTTCTGAGAATTCAACTCTTTCTTCCACAATGGCGAAATCCAACGTTGAGAACAAGAAGAATGAAACAGATGAACAAGTGGCTCGATTAACAAAGAAAAGCCAGGAAGTTCTGCATCTTAAAAACGAGTTTAAAACTGCGAGTGATTTGAAAAAAAAATCATTCTTTGACAACATCTTTGCAATCAGGGCGTTACACTGACTCCTCGCTCTTGTCGGAGGAAGAAGTGTGTGAGCCTCTTGTTGATATGAACAGCGGTATATCTCTAATTCCCGTAGTTTGCCCCGATGACGATAAAGGAGTTAGGGGTCTAGCTATGTCAGGTGAAAATGAGCGATTTACTGTTGCACCAGAGACGTCGCGACATTTAGTTCATTCAATAAATGATTCTCCCGTTTCAAGGTTAGAAGATACTTCATTATTTTATCGAGAAGAATGTCTAACGAGTTCACCATTTTAACTGAGGTGGTAATTTATGTTGTTTTCAGTATTTACACTGATGAAGACGTCGAGAATGATGCAAGTTTAGCAATTGGAGCAACTGTTGCAGCGATATGTGCCACACGTGATGGTAGCATAGAAATTAATGATTACTCAGGATTGTCATTGGTCAGAACCATGGGTGATGGTTGTATGAATGTTAGTTAATTATGAAATGCTTTTATATTTTTTATGGGGGGGAGGGGAGGGTAGAAAGCCATTTGTAAATATCTTTGTTATATTTAGTTCGTTATATTTGGTATGTTTTCGTTCTTTAGCCATCAAAGGAATATCCATCAGGCAAAGAAATGACTTCAGGTTTGTGAGTTTTTTCTCTTCATGTATTTAAATGTTTTTATTTCTTATATCTTTTGAAAAAATGTTTTCGGAACGGGAGAGGCACTTTTGCCTCAGGTTCTCAAACTATAAATGGCCTATTAGCAGGTAGAGTTAGTTTTAAATATAGAAAAGTTTAGTGTAATTGGATTTTACTGTTTGTATCATAGTTGCTTTGCTTGTTTGTAGACATCCGTCAAATTTCATCATGTGAACTGAATATTTGTATGTGTGAATAATTATAATTTCATGAATATCAATAAATACGTGGTTTTTTATTGTTAAAGAGGAATTAAAACAGGCGATTGTATCGATGATGTTAAGAAAAGATGAAGTTGAAGAACGTAACAGGTTGTATTATCGTCCTTCGTTTAATATTAACATTCCACTCGAATATACACTATTTTGCCCTGATCATCTTTCCTGTAGATCATTACAACAACATTTGGAAAAAGAGATGATGAAGTCAGCTGCTCTTCGTCTTCAATTAGAAGATTTAAAAAGAGATATGTCGTCGAAAAATGAAGAAAATTGCGTCGCTCTTAACGGCTTAAAAAGGTTAGGACATTGAGAACTCTGCATTACAGTTAATCAAAGATGTCTGTTGACCTGTTCGTTTTTGCTCTTTAGTGAAAATGATTTGCTCAAACACCAACTAAAGAAATACGTGGGTGCTGTTCAATCGTTGAAAAGAAATGACATTATGGAAGAAGGTTTACTGGACGGATAGTTTATCTTTAAAATAGATGTAGAAGTCTAAGATATTCGATAATCTTTTGTGTAGCTCCAGAAAATGAAAGACTTTCTTCTATCATTCTTTCTCCGGAATCTGACGTCGACGAAGTGAGGTATTTACAGTAAATTTGTAGCAAATGTGAATCAAAGGCGTTGAATTTCGTTTCTTTTTCTTGTAGAAAGGAAGAAAAAAAAGATTTTGAGCGGAAGTTGATCCAAGTAAGATTTCCATTAAACCATAAAACTTTTACAAAACGAAACATTTGTCTTAAAAGGTTTTCAGGTATCATATTTTGCATGAAGATAAGCCGAAATTTATTTGATAGAAAACTCTTTTATACGATGAACACGCTGACTTTAAGAAATATCTAATACAAGAAAATATTTTGACTTATGAAAACTGAGGATCAATTACTGAAATGAAATCTTGATATATGTTTAAAAAACACTCGCCACTCTGACTGATTTCGCGTTTCTTGTTCATCCCCGGGGAATTTCATGGTGATGGCCTCATGGCGTAATAGTCCGTAATCTGTGACCGATTTTCTTTCATTCCTGTTGGACACCTCAAGGAAGGTCGTGAAAATTTCAAGACAGAACGACTTTTACATGCTTAATACAATTTTACTTATTGTCATCTCCAAAAAGCTGCAGTTTTTTTGCTACATCACATTGAAATTTTAAAATTTGTAGCTCATTACAATTCCGAAATCCGCCATTATTCCCAAGAAACTTCATGTAATTTATATTTTGTGTGCTCGTGCCAGACCTATAACAGAGCTATTCCACTCGGTTAAATTGACAACCTGAGTAAGATTCTTAAAAAAAATAACGATTTGACACGTGCATTAGGTTAGATTTAAGAAATTTTCGTTAAGATGATATTTTGAAAGTTGTAAGAGTATTGTGCAAGACAAGGCGCCCTTTTTCTAAAGGTGCATTGTCACGCAGTTGCGACTGCTAGCGAGTAAGGATAGGGACGATTTTCTTCCAATTTTTAGACTTGTAGACATTTTAGCTATTTCATATGCTTTTCATTACTGGAAAATTTTATTGCATTGTTAAAAAAAACAGAAAAAAAAGAAATTCATTCTTCAGTTGGTGAGCTTCTGGTATTATTTCATATGCTACCCTCGATACAGTCGACAGAGTAGTCTGAAGCTGCGCACAGATTAAACGCAACGCTAGTCGTCATTCAAGGGCGGTGACAAGCGCGCTTTTCTAAAGGTCTGCCTCGAATTCGTCGTCCATGTCATCGTCTAAAAACTCCTCTTCCTCAACATCGTTGTCATCAATATCGACATTCGTGCATGCAGTACAAGAGCATACATCTGTGCACTTCACTCCTGCTTTATTACATGAGCAACGTTGTGAGTTGCAGCCAGTCTTACATCCACAATTAACATTATCAAGTAGGGAATCCGGCGCTGGGGGAATGGTCATCCATACGATTTGCAGTTTCCCGTCAATTGTTTTCCACCCATTTTCATCCGGAGGAGGAATATCCATTTGAGGTTGTAAACAGGAACGCCAAATCGCCGCTTGGTAGTTTGACCGACGAATATGTTGCAGCAAACTGTCACAAGTTGGTGGTAGTTGCTCATCTGAACATTTTCCTGCCTTGAACAATGAGAGCCGACATTTGTTGACGTCCTCAGAATCCTTGTCACCGTACAATAAACAAACAAATCTATTTAGTTGAAACACAAGTTCTTCTGACGGGGGAAATGCACTTCCTAAGGAACTAAATGAGTTCAAATATTTGTGGTTACGTAGAAGAATGTTCCACGCTGTCTTTTTGCCCTTTCCATAAAAGAACTGGTGGTGTCACATCCTTAAAAGAAAATTTTGAAAATATTGATTACAGTATACTATTCTTTCACTTATTATCATCGTAACAAAAGAAAACTAATGGCAGCATTGGTGTTATAGAATTACCAGTAAAGGCATGGAAACCTAGCAAGCTTTGACTAAGATTTTCATCACTTTCTTCTACAATAGTTTGTATAGAAATCAAGCGGAAGTTATTTCCTGTTCCAGTCATGAAGCATATTTCTTTGTTAATAATTCGTTGCATGGCGATCGACAACACAAAAACGTCTGTATCTTGGCTTTTGATTATGATTCTTTCGTTGGTTTCTTTAGCATGATTTGCATGTAGTAAGAGCCGAGTGTCAGCTTCCTCGTGATTACACTCCAATTCATACATTTCATTGCATTCCACTTTATCCTCATCTGATCTAGCTCGAGTAATGCAATAGCATTTATCCTTCGACGTTACATACAACGATGACAGATGTCCGAGACAAGATGATACGTAATTGCCCCAGTGTTCACAAAGAAACTGGATCAAAGACTCTTTGTTTTCGCCCAGAGCAAGAAACTTTTTCCACTGCTTTGGAACATGTTGGTTTTTGTCGAATACACGAATTTTCTGAATTCCAGTGTTTTCGGATCTTCTGTTCCTTTCCGATTCCTTGATACTTGTGGGAAGGTATCTATCCGCAACAAAGTCAACTCTTGTTGCCTTCCAGTCTTTGGCCAACTTTAATACGTTATTAAAAATAGCATCGCAGAATTCTCCAAACGTTTTCCATTTGCTCTTCATTGTTTGGATAAGAGCCATGGCATCGACAATGAGTGCATTGTTATCACAGTGTTCTCCATTAAACTTGCACGTGAGGTGGTCACCTATACAGTAAACATAGTAAGAAATTCCTGCATGAATAAGAACCCAATTTGAGGTGTATTGGATTCTGGGGATTCTTTGTAAATCCTACCTATCGAGATAATAACGAAACCTACCGAAGTCCAACACTAATAAAGCTAACAAAGAGAAACGTTATTTGTACCTTCAAAAATTTCAAATAACTTGGATTTGGTTGTTTTAACAAGACTTCCAGAAGTGGTTGCCAAGGAAAGCGGGTACGTGCCAAGACTGTACGACAAAACATTTGCAATGTCAATTTCACGGGTCTTAGCTATCATCAATAGCCGAGCGAATAGGTCTCTGTTCATTTTTAAATTGATTTCTTTCCCTTTGCTGGTTGACACAATTGACCGTTTCTGGCACAAAGATCTGAAATCTTGTTACGGGTGAACTTTGCAAAATGTCCGGTTTTGTACTCAAAAGATTATCTCGTGCAAATTTAATAAACTGCTCCTCCCTATTTTTCTGCCCCAGGAGTTTATCTGCAATCTCATCTTCCACCACCAAGCCACTTGCCAAACCAACCAAATTTTCTTCCTCAACATCAAACGGATTGTTCATGCTCAACACTGCAGACATTACATTCTTCACTAATTTTTCATTAAGTGCACACTTAGTTCTGTCAAGATCTTTGCGGCTCCTGTAAAAATACCGTGCGATACAATTCATGACAATTCGTGTATAGTTAGAGAAACTGCTAATCTACCTTGGAGTAATGTTAGAACCATCCATACTCTTGCATTTGTTAGCAATTGCGGCTCTTTCTGATTGGGCTAACAACCATCTGTGGACCGCCGACCGATTTAATGAAAAACCAATAATGCCTCCCTTGGTTTTGGAGTCACGATTTACGGTTTGTTCAATCATCTGGTCACAAGAAACTGCGGAGAATCCGTGACAATCTTGGCGTTGGACTGCGAAAGTTGTGGATAAATCGGGAACAATCTCTTTAGAATGTAGAAAACAGTCGAAATGAAAATCTTAGAATCGAACTGTCTATTCTTTTATTTGTAGCTGTTAATTGGGATGCACAAATTTCATTAGATTATACCAACCAGGATGTGTATTTTCCAATGCTGTCATTTCCAGCCAATAAGCAGTCCCGTATCTGGCATAGTTTATACGATCGCAAATAAAAAACCATGGCAGCATACATCTGAACAACGCTAAATGAAGGTTCCAATCGACTTCTCGAGTTGCCCGAATGAAGTGCAGCAGGATTTCTAAAAATGTTAAAAAACATTAAAGTGAGGCAGCAAAATATGAAAAAAATGTGAGGGTCTCATGCTGCATGACAGGTCTTTTTGTATACATACAGTACTACTACATGAACAATGTTGTAAGAGTAACAAACTGCACAAGGCCTTTTATTAAAGAAGCCAACAACTTTCGGCATAGTACAACGTGTGGTCTCCAAACATCAAAACCAATGCAAGTCATAAATTATTTTAGAGGAAAATGTCTTACATTTGCGCAGCACGTTAATGTATGATGTAAGGTTTGCACGAAGGACAAGCTGGTATATAGTACATACCAGTCATTTTTATGTACATGCTCCAGAATGCAAAGGTTTTAGACTTTATGGATGATTTCTCAACAAACTGCTCATAGTTCCTCACGAGTTGCTCCATTTGCTGACTTTCGATACAGTCGATGAGCTTGCCGTTCGCAAAACAATCAGCCACGTTTTGAATGGATGTTGCAACACTCTCTTTTTGCTGATTATCGATTGAATCCAAGTATGCATCGAATCGAAGACGTTGCAAGGCTTCATACACCAATTTATGACACATAATTGATCGGTTGTAGTGCTTTCCGGACAAGACACCTCTTATTGATCCAACGCTGATAATTCCCGATTCAATGAGCACATCCTACAAGGAAATTGAGTACAATAATGTGACTTGGAAACCCAATGTTAAATAAGACAAACATGGCCTCTTGCTGTTAAGCAAAATACATTCTAAAATGTAAAATTTTATTGTTAAAAAATACTCGTTCACTTGAAAATAGCGAGTTTCTAAGAAAATCTAGGCAATTACCTTCAAACCAACATCTTCGAAGAGTTTTGATATAGCAGAAAGGTAGCTCATGCTGGCATGAAACTCTCCTAGTCTAACAACAAATCGGTCATAAAAAAGCTGTTCTTTCCACCTAATATGTTGTATTTTAGCATAAACTGCTTCATCAAAACAAGGACAGCTTGTTGCAAACGTAATTTTCAATTATTGTTATGGCAGACTTTAGCACTTCATTTAGAGTTGAGTATTCTGTTGGGGAGGCATCCACTATTGGAAGATAACCAACTCTTGACACATTAGGTATGGTATCTTTTTGCAGTATAGTGTTGAATCCGGACCATCCCGGCCAGAGGTTGTCTTCATCAGTAGTAAAATATTTTATCATGCAGTACGCAAGGTTCAGTTTTCGACATTTGAGAGTGAAGTCATTGCTCTCCAAAGGCTGCATAACTGACTTGTCTAGGGTAGATCCATCAAATGTAGGAGTTTTCTTTGTAGCAATACCATAAGGTGCAATAGCTACTAGAGGTGCTACTACTGTACGTTGGTTTTTCTTAATTGGTACTTGGCATTCTCTTGTACGGCATGCAAGCTTGGGAAACGTTTCCGGCACAACTTTTTGGATGATGATACCTGTTTTAAAGAAGAACATGTCAGATTATCAAAAAGCTTCTAGAATAAAAAAGCTTTGCATAATTTGAAACTGTTCTAATTTCGACTGGCAATATGACTGACATACCATTTGTCACATGTGTTTGTCTTGTAGCATCTTCTTGGAAATCGATATTATCATACACAAGGGTGATATGCTTTCCCTCTACAAAATCTTTAGGGATGGTATTCAAACTATTAATCGTCAATTGGGCAATAGCTGATTCATAAGCCATCGTTGATGGTAAAGATACACAATGACCAAGACCATTAAGTAGTGTAATTAAGCTGGAGCAACCAGACATTTGTCGAACTGCCATGGCTAATGACAAAGATTTTGGAGTCTGCACTTTCCCACTGCTGAAGACATATATCAAATCTTGGCAGATAGAAAATACCTTGAGAGCTTGCTTTTCCTGTATTTGAACATAACCAGCGCGTTCTGGCTCATCAGAAAAGCCAAGCAGCCATGCAATAAAGTTAAATACCATTGGTGACACTAATTTTTTTCACGCTCTCCAAAGTAATATCAGAAGCTAGTGGAGGCCATGTATCATACCAGGATACTGGATTCGTGGATTCAAATTCCTTTCTTAATGCCAATGCAACATTATAAATTTCATGCAACGTAGTGCCTGCCCTGTATACTGCATCTGGCAAGAACTGTTCAGGTTCCTCACCATCATCAGAAGTTTCTGTTGACACTTCATCAGCGAAGGAATATTCTCTACTATTGAACTTGGTTGAATGCAACCTGAGTAAACCATCTCACTTTTGTTACGCTGTTTAGGGTTTGAAATATTTGTTGTGGAAACCGTTGTTTCGTTCGTTGCTTTAATCGACTTGTCTTGTAATTTGTTGCATCTACATTTTCAACACATGCAACAAATTTAACAAACTTTTCTTTAACCTTTGCCATGTAGAAAATACTTTCTTATTGTATTATGTGCACTTTAACGAACTGTTCTCAAAAAGCATTAAACCCTTCATTGTATAAGGGTTTCTGAGTGGATTCTTCACATTCAGCAGGGTCAACTTTATGGTGTTTGAGGAATGAGGTGTATTTTTGATAACATCCGTGATGATACTTCACTTCTAAAGCAACCAAGTCTTTTCCTCTAATGTGTAGCAAAATACTTTCATCACCCTTAATTTCTGCTGCTTTCCTAAGTCGACCACCATCTAGCGTTCTTGCCGTATATAGTGGATCCCGTTTCCGCTTCTTACTTATCTTAATAAAAATTGTGTGAAAAGTGACGCAGAATTAGCATGAAAAAAATATTCCACATTATGGTTTAAATTCACAGCAGTGGTGGCACCAAGAATTCTCCGACAGAGGGGCTTAGGTCCTCGATGGCGGGTCTGAGTTACTTGGCTTGTGGAACAATGCGTTTTCCATGCAAATCTTTTTTTCAGAGAAAACTTCAAAAAATTATTACAAATCCTTGCTTTAATGTATTCAGTTTTGGCTGATTTGAAATTTAAGTAGTAGAGGTTTTTTGCATTTTTTTACAAAATATTCCCTATCCAAATTCGAAAGTCGAGTTGCAAAAAACAACTTCTGCCCCCAGCTCCATACTCTAGTGCCACCCGTGCGTGATTTACAGCTACGTTTACCTACCCTGTCAGTGTAGTATGAATGCTCCTTCTTGCAAATGACACAGGTTGGAGGTAACACGTGCTGGCTCTTTGCCTTAATTCTTTCACCAGTGAATGATTTTGATCGCAGCATTATCTTTTCTGGAGATGGTCCTTCCTGCTGTACAGACGTAGAAGGCTCTGTATCGGTTGACGTTTTTGCACTCTTTTCAGAGCGTCGTTGTGCTCGATGTATTAAAGTTTTATTCGTAAATGCCGAATAACAACGTGAATGGTAAAAGTAACGCTCGTAACTTCCCAAGTTATCCTCTAACTCCTCGATAGGAATCACATTCGTGGTTTTCAAGGCTACGTCTTTCTGTCGTCCATCAAGTTGTAGCCATTGCTTTCTGCATTCCAGGAACCGTTTAAACGATGTTGGTGTAAAATTCCTCAGTGTTCCGCCGTCATCTTCGCAATGAATCAAACACGAATGCCTTTCTTCCATGTTTGTTGAGTTCGAGTTACTCGCCATATCTCTTTCTTAGTATACTTTATATCTCAAGTAACAACCACGAGAGAACTTAATGATGTAACTGATTTTTATTATTTTACACACCAGTATTTATACTCTTTATTACAAACAACAAATATTATTATTGGCCGGAGTAGTTCCTCTGTTTAAGCTATATATGGTACATAAGGAAATTTAACTAACGTCAATAACTGTTCCTTGGCTCTTAGCCGTGTGGGAACGGATACATTGGTAAACCAAACTACGCACATACTATTTCCTTAACATGTTTTTGTGGTTTATGAGCATGACTCAACAATATTTATTATCAAAACATTGGCAGTATTTTCATGTATGATTTTTAAACGAATCAAACACGAATGCCTTTCTTCCATGTTTGTTGAGTTCGAGTTACTCGCCATATCTCTTTCTTAGTATACTTTATATCTCAGTAACCACCACGAGTGAACTTAATGATGGAACTGATTTTTATTATTTTACAGAGCAGTATTTATACTCTTTATTACAAACAACAAATATTATTATTGGTCGGAGTAGTTCCTCTATATAACCTTGAGTTCTTAAAACTGACAAGATTTAGGTCTAAAACAGGCTTCTCCTATGTTGATACATAAGTGCAAAGCTGACAGTTTAGGTTTGCTCCCAAAATTTTCGACAGAATTCTTCATTTAAAACTTACATTTCACTTTGACTTTATTAAGAATATCGCTTTTTTGCCATCTTTCAAGATGGCGCCCTTTAATAAATTTGCCTCACCATGACAACGGCAGTTAGATCAAAGAGTTCCGCACCAAACAAAATGGCGACATTCAAAATTGAAGGAGCGAGGAATTTTGAAATTCAACCGCAAAATACTAAAAAACTGCAGCTTTTTAGAAGTGACAATAAAAAGAATATCAAACAGCAAGTGACTTTCTATCTATTTTGAAAATTTTGCGACCTTCCTTGAGGTGTCCAACGAAACTCGTTTTTAAAGCATATTTTTGAGGCACAGATCACGGACTATAAGTTATGATGAAATGTTGTTTATCATGTTTAAAGGTCGCTGATATGCATGGCAAACTTATTGAACTCAACGAAAGACTAGAAAAAATGTTGAACGCTCGTGAATATCAGCTAAGAATATAAAAAGAAGAGCTTGTCAATCTTAGAGGACCGGTATGTTCAGTAAAGACCCGTGTGTTCATTATAGTACAATAGATGTACAATATTGATCGATATGTACAATATGAACTGTTTGGTATGAATATGAAAAGCAGTAAATACTCTTTTCATTTTCTAAATATTTCTTAATAAAACTACGTATCTTCGTATGTTCTAGCTTCCTCAGGACAATAATCAAGATGAATGTTTATATTTGACGGAGTTTGGTCCAAATTTCATGTCTGTCAATACTCGTCCTTTAATTAACATTTGGATTCCATCTGTTTTTGTACAAGGAAAGTCTCCAAACATTCATCATTCTTATCAGGTATAAATTTTTCCATATATTTATCTCTAAAAAAAGTAAATAACTCTTCCGATGTGATGTTGATGGTTATCTGGACTAGGTTAGGGATAACTAGGGACTATATTTCAAGATTTATGATCTATATTTGGTATTTTCCTCATTTCAAATACATCACCCTTGAGAAAAGTGTTTGTGGTCATCGTATTTAAAAGATCATGTCGTAGTTTAAATTTACTGCTCAAATATTTCACTTTTCATATGTATATGTTTAGTGTTGAGAAAAATCACAAAACTACAGATTCATCCCGACAAGCCTGTTTCGTGATTGCTCACTCTTCAGGGAACTTTCCTTTAATCACGAAACAGGCTTGTCGTGATGAATCTGTAGTTTTGTGATTTTTTCTCAACACCACTTAACATATTTACGCTCTGCTCTCGGGCATCGAGCACTGTTTTATACGGAGAATCATCAAACATAAACTTCCTATATATAGGTATAGCATCTGCTCAGTGGTCCAGTTATTGTCGTCAATAAAGAATTTAACATTGTTTACTTCACCAGGTTTATATCCGTATCAAAGACGATGAATGGAATGTTTACAAACGATACTCGGATTTTTATGCCCTACATAAGAAGGTTTTTGATAAACATCATTACTTTAATTTTTTTAATCATATTGTTTTGCCGTAATGTACAATCCCTTCCTTTTCCTTTTTATGCACAGACAAGCAAGCAGTTTAAACCTGTTGCACAATTCACGTTTCCCGTGAAGAAAATTATTGGAAATCGTGACGTCAATTTTGTGGAAACACGTCGAAAACAATTGGAAAATTACTTGAGAAAATTGATCAATTATAGTCTGGGTGCTGTTCCAGAGTTAGGTGAAAATCCTTGCAAGAGTTCTTTGTTCAAATACTTTCCATTTTTCATGTGAGTAAACACGTGATCTTTTTCATGTGAGTAAACACGTGATCTTTTTCATGTGAGTAAACACGTGATCTTTTTCATGTGAGTAAACACGTGATCTTTTTCATATGAGTAAACACGTGATCTTTTTCATGTGAGTAAGCACGTGAACATGTTTGAGTGTAATTTATTGTTCAATATACAGAATATTAAACGATTTTTTAGTGTTAATGTTTGTAAGGCAAGAATAGACAGAAAAAATTGAAAGTCAAAACAAGAACAAAAAGCAATCAAGCGCATGCGCTGATTGATCTATAGCTGTGTTTTCATTAGCTTGTGCAAACCGATGTGAGCCCAACAATTCAAATCAATCAAAGAGAATTCGCAAATCAATCATGAATACATTTTAGAGGAAAAATTAAAACGTTTGTTTTAAATTTGTCTGTTTCGCATTATTGATATTTTTTTAAAAGCATTTTTTCCTGTTTGCACTAGCTTATGCAAACCTCGGAGACGTTTGTGAGAACTCTTGAGCATGTGCAACACTCTACCTTCGGTTTTGGGCTTGCACTGATCTGTTCTCGAGTTCTCTCAAAGGTCTCCTCGTTTTGCACAAGCCCGTGCAAACACAATAAAAATCTTTTATTTCGTAATAATACAACACAAAGAACTCAAACTTTGGCTTGTTTTAGAAAGAAAATGAAAATGCTACTACCTATTATTTCATGAATAGTTTATCAATTTTTCTCTAAACTTTCAGCAAATATTTTACAGGCAAACTTCAACGGTATCATCTGTTTCAACAACGACAACGACAAAACAAACTGTTCCTCCTACACATAATGGTTAAAAGGTAAAACTTGTAAGATGTCTGTCGAAAAAAACAGTGCATATAAATTGTATAAGTTATATTGTATATATATAACATACGTATAGTTCAGTATATATAAATATAATATGTCTACAAAGTAGAAGAATTTCCTGATGCATCAACTTCAAGGACTCTTTATTGTATGTGTTATATACAGATATAATTTGTCAGTATTTGCTACTATATAATAGTACATCATACTGGGTTTTAACAAGTTAAAACATAATATTTAACTTGAAATGAAAACAATCGTATATTAAATACATCACACGAAACGTACTATGCTATTAAATGTTGTGCTATCTCAGCACGATTTGATTAATTTACATATCCCGCGTCACCCAGCTCTTGCTGACGAATGTTTATACCACTTGACACGTGACCAATTTTGATCAATACGTCATGTGACTTTTTGGCGATCTTTCCCGCGCTATGTGTAAAGAGATTTCTTGCTGAAACAATCTTTATCGTAAGTATTACGTAAAATATTTCATTTGTAAGTTTCCAAGTATTACAGTGAGTAATATAACCTTTTTATTTCAAAGTAGCGTAAAGCATACAGTCGTTATTGTAAGTATTGTTCAAAATTTCTAAGAATAGGATTTACTACTTCCTACATGTATGTATTGTAATATGAAGATGTCTTCAGCTAAAGACGAAACGTTATTGTTGATAAAATTATATACCCATGGCCATATTAAAAGTTTTATGATGGGCAATTATATTTATACTAAGAATTCGCTTTCCGCCTTGCAAATCCATTTTCACAGTCTTTTATAACATCACAACAAGTTAAACCTGTTGAATACATGATTCTTTTTTTGAAGCTGTTGCAAAAAGTCGTTTCCAAACTCGAAAAAACGAAGATGGTCGTTGAAGTGATGCGTTTTTTGTACAAAAATTTATATCAGTTTTACCCTAAAATATCAGCTACTTCTTTCTCAGTCAAACTTTATACTTCATTCCTCATTCATTTTTCGAAGCTGTCGGGAAAAGTCTTTCAAGAAGTCAGAAAAGATGTTGATGAAGAAACATGGCATTGCCGAAGTTTTTGTTGTACATGGTGGGTTTTTTACCTGAGGTTTGACAATTGCTGGTTTATCAAAGATCTTTACGTTAAATACATGATTATTTTTAGCTAAGCTCTTTGAAACAATCGTTAAAGAAGTCAGAAAAGACGTTAACGAAATAACGACCGTTACAGAATGGCATTGCGGAAATTTTCGTTTCACAAAGTCGGGTTTCTCTTGGCGAATTGTTGCCTCCAATGTTAGCTGCTTTTATGCCCATCGTTTGTATCTTTACTGTTTACTGAAATAACTGCCGAAAGTTTGTGTAAGAACATGTTACATGTTACATGTTCATCCCCTGAATCCCGGCTATCGGGCTCATATAAATAGTCCCTAAATCTAAAGGTAAGTTTGCTAATTAAAAGAGATCAAATGTTAATGCTAATAAATACAATAAGAAAATGAGATGGAGATAACAATCTAGATGTTTATCAAATCATTTTTGACATCAGTGGACCTTCAGAATTTGCATGATTCAGCTGTAGTTGTTCCCCAAAGAGACTTAAATGTTTGGGATTTGCTATTTGCTGTAGCTGAAGTATACGTTTTTATTTATATTGTATTAAATTGCATTTACCGCTCTATGGGGATTAATTACTTCTAAGTGATGAATCATGCAAATTCTAAATTTCACAATGTATAATTGACGACACACCTGGTAAATGACCATCAGAACACAACACGTTTACAACACACCTAGTCACTGACCAATCAGAATACAACACGTTCGTAAAACTTGGGCCATAGTCTAAGACTAAGAACGTGCCATTTGAACGTGAAAGTCTGTAGTTGCACGAAGAATAGTTAGCCGAAGTCGAAATTATTCCACGGTGAAATATCTCTTGGAGTGCTTTGAAAAAATGTTCAGGTAAATGTCTTGTTTCAAGTTTTTTTGCATTGAGTAAACATTGAATTGGGACACTGCATGTGATGTTCATTAATGCAAAGTGCAGTGTGGCCTTCTCATAAAGTTTCCGTCTTAGTAACTTTTGTTTCCTCTATGCTTGATTTTAGGTATGGACATTCTTCTCTTAAACGACAATTAGTCATCAAATGAGATTGAGAAGCAACAAACAAATGTTGGTGTATTCACCATGATCGTAGACTCCACAATTAAAGAAAGTGGTTATTGTTCACAGCGGTTGAAGAGAATTGTGGCTGTTGTCGACCAGTTCCTCGACGCTCATCTAAACATAAGAACAAAATACAATTCTGTAATTTGGTTGAAATTCTTCTTCCCTTGAACTACATTACTAGTGAATAAAATGCTCAATGTAAGTATGTTATCAATGTTTTTCATTTATGGAAGTATAGTGTGAACTGACATTGGCTTCAATTGTCCTATGTAGAAACCTTCTGATCAAGAATGGACAATATACGTACTTTAATGAAGATCTCTGAACGATGATCAAAAGTTGGCAGTGTAGTTTAACGAAGACCTCTGAAAAATGATCAAAAATGGACAATATACTTTGATGAAATTGAAAAATTCGTGACTTTTAATGCCCTAAAGACCATCTCTACAAAGAATGCAAACGCTAAACACTATTCTGGAGCAAAGCATCCATCAGCCTAACGCCTGTTTCCATGGAAAAGTCAATATTATGACCTTTTCTAAAACATTTTCCTGGGAGTTTTCCTGCTAACATCACGACTGGTCAATCAATCGCAATGATGGAGAAAACCACGCCGCTATCAAATGCCCAAATTTCAACATTATTTAATTGAAAATTTTGTAATAAAACATGGAACTTCTTTAACATGAAAATAAACCTAAAATCCTAATATTCCGACTGGCTGTCGATATTTCCGATTTAATGCCGTAGACGACATGCACAGTTGCAAGAAATGGCCAATCTTGTTTCTGTGCTTGCCGTCGTCGACATAAAAGTGGTGATGTTTGTCAGGTAGCCTGAAAATTGGATACGATGGTTTCACCATCAACGTTCTGAATTTTTCAAAAAATTATTTCGGGCTTTTTTGTGGCTGTCCTTGCTCAACATCCGATCGTTTCATCTTCACAATTGGCATGAGATTTGTCATTCATCGTAGTCTGTCGTTGAACTGCCAAGGATTCGTCGAAAACCGTAAGTGTAATAATAATAAACCTTTTATTTAGTTAGGCCTGTTAACAGGTCAAATTTCTAATATAATTCGGGCAATAGCCACAACCAATCCTGGTGTTCAGTATATTCCACTGTAAGGCTATTTTTTTAATGCAGGAATGCAAATATATATATTTAATAATTTCTAATTAGCAGCAATTTTAAAAAACACTTGAGAAAAACGACGATTTTTTTGAGAGCAAACATGTTTCGACATTATCAGAATGCCATCTTCAGTGCAGAATGATTAGTGTTAAGTAATATGATACATAATATGATATGAGTAAATTAATTACAATGAGTATTAAGTATTAATAACTATAACGTAAGTTCTAAAAATAAGTATTAAGAATTTATAACAAAAGTATTATTATAAAGTAAATATAGTGTTGTAGTGGTGAACTTGGATATTTAAATCGGGATTAGTTTTATTAATGTGTAGAGCTTCCTTGATTTTGAGTGAGAAAGTGGATTGATCAGTGTCGATGATTTTAAAACAGGAAGGTGAGAATTTGTTTTTACATGAAGGAGAGGCTTGAAGATGTTTGTAGATAGTGGAGTTTTTGTCTGTGTGAGTATGTTCCTTTATCCTGGTAGATAATTGGCGAGATATATATTTAAAGAAATTTCTATCTGCATTTTCAAAAATAGTCTTGATTAAGAGGTAATAAAAGTGTTCTTTTGGTTAAAATAATCCAATAGTGTTTATCGGTGCTGCTTTAATTCTTTTTAAAATTTGTGTCTTAGTAAGCGTGAATTTGTATGAACTATTTTAAGTCTGTGACTGGCATGCAATAATTGTGATGTTCTATATAATTTACCTTCGAAAAACCTCTGTGTGAATATACTGCTTTAAGGAGCTACGCATGATCGCAGCGGTTGTTGCCTCGCAGAAGGATAGGAAGGACCATAGCTTAGAATCGGAAATGCAAGTGAAGTTTGGCCCAAGGAAGGCAACTTCAACTTGGGTTTAGTGGGTACAAATGGTACCTTAGCGTAGAGGATGCAAATAGCATCTGTAAGAAGACCTTTGAAGACTGGATCAAGCGAGCAAGGCCTATTGAAGACCAAGGGATTGTCGTGGTTTTGGTGGAAAGAAAAATATCTCTCCCCTAGTACGGTAAGAGCATGCAGTCGTTGTAGTTGGCCAATTTCATGAACGGCTTTCTACATTGACTATTAAGGCACTTCTGCATGGATCCCCTATAATGCATGAGTAGTTCAACCCACCCCGGTTGGAGGTCGCCCGTAGGTGCAACATGCACTAGGTTAAGTTAAGTTAAGGGCATGATGGGTTACCTCCTTCAAGGGGCATTCCTTTTCAGGGCGGAATTCCGGTGCCATGCGCAGGTAGGAAGTTTAGATAGCTTAGGCATGCGATGTAGTTGCAGCGAGTAGTTGCTACGCTTAGATAATGAGAATGGAGTTAGAACCTTTATAAATATAAAGGACGAACTCCACTATCAAGAAAAAATGACTAAATTTTTCAAAATCGTTCGAAGAAAACTTTAATCTTGTCATTCATTTTCAAATTGACAAATTGAAACTCAAATAGTCTTCAGTTTGTCAAGACATTTACAGTTTAGGAGCGGCGTGGCAATTACTGTAAATGTAAAAATGGATATGTTGTTTTCTTATTAAGAAAACTTCATTCCTCGGAATTTCGATGCGGCAAGCCACAGCAAAAACAGGCATAAAAAAATGTTTAGTACACCAGGTCTAAGTATGCGGAATGGCTTCATATTAACCAAACTAACACGAAACATAGTTTTAATAAAAGCACATTGTTTGTTTTCTTTGATGGTTACCATGAAGACAAACCGCAGACGTTGTCACATATGATACAAAATAGTTACACGATGGTTTCCATGTTCACCATTCGCGTTGCTATGTAGTCATCTATGTGATAATTGTCAAACTAAAACATAACTTAAATCAAGCGCTGCCGGTTGTTTGGTTAAACCATCCACGGTCCCTCGGTAACCAAACTTAACGTGTGCTTCTTCAAGTGTTCTAAATTGTTTCAAAAAATATTAAATTTCGTCTGTCTGCTTAAAATATTTTGAAGTACATTTATCTAATCCATGTCATGCAGCAAGCGCTTGCTCCAACTTTAAGCGTTAGTGGCACTGGCGCGCAAAGCACTGAATGAAACAGTGCAAAATAGGGAATGCTAAGGTGGCGCTAGGTGCGACTGATTCGGATGTGGATTAGATAAGAAAAACGCACGTTAAAAGAAATTCACATCCAAATTACACAATTTTCTCGTCCAAAGTAGAAAATTGTCGAGTTCGCTGATCGGTTTACGTGCGGTAAAACTAAAATGTGGCGGTTTGTACGTAAGTTGTATGTACGTTAAAAATGGCGAATTATATCCATAACTAAAATACTTGAAAGATTTTTGGACTTGAAGGTGTATTTTGAGAAATTGACGGTTTTTTCATTGCTTTGGTATTTGCATCGTTGCAAAGGTAAGTAAAGATTTTTTCTTCTGACAGTCCCCCGGGGCGCGGAACTTCGGCTGAAATCCCTAATGGTTTTTTCCTCTTCAGTATTCTCCAAATTCTCGTGCCGTTGTGTTCGGTTTTGGTTTATACCGTTCAGGTTTTTCCATTAGGGATATTTTATTTCGGTTAAGTCATCAAAAAAAAACAGTGACTTGGTGTGGGACTAAACTTGTACTACTTGTCATATACAACCATGGAACAAAAATAAATGCAATTTGAAGGCTATGGATGCTTAGCTAAGCGAACCTAGGGTCTATCAGCTAAAATTTACGGCCATCTTCACTTTCGTTAAAAAAACAGCGACATGTTAAAGAAATTCTGCATTTTAGAACAGTTTGGGTGATTTCAGTTTAATCATTTTTTATATTTATTTACTTAACACTTATTGTAAATGTGAAAGTTAAACTTGCATGTATTTGGGGCGTAAAGTTGGATATTTAAGCATTTTAATGCTAAACCGGCATAATAAAAAAGCTGATTATTGTTTATTGTTTGTAACTTTAAATTGTGAAGTGTAATTGAACGACAAAGCTCTTGACCTGTTTTTGTCTATTACGATCAAGCAATAACTTACCAAATTTGAGCTTCAAAAATTCTACAAAGATCAAATTTTGGAAATATAAAATATTCAAATATGTTCAATAGCCAAAATCATCTGAACTTTCCATTAAAAAAAAACAGCCCAACTGTGGGGTATCTTCAAAAAGCGGAAAATTTAGTCTTTGGGTTCGATTCCCAATACACTGTTTTTTAGTACATGTTACGACCTCTTGAGGAAAAAGGTTACATTATACCATTTAATGAACTAGGTGGCGGATGTGGTGCAGCTATGAGATCCATGTGTATAGGTTTGATGTTTCCTTGTGAAGATCAAATTGAAATGTTAATTGAAATTGCTGTTGAAAGTGGGAGGATGACTCATAATCACCCCACAGGTATTCACCTTTCATAATAAAGCAACGATTTCACATCAAGTACAATTATCAAGTCAATAATGTCTAGTGTTTTGTCTATCAACAAGTGTTTCTTCGTATAAAGTTTGCTAGGTTTTCCTGTTATCTGCATTGCTTTTCATTTTAACAAACCTTTATAGTAATTTATCTTTTCAATCCTTTTGCTTTTCTTAGATGTTTTATCTTCAACTCTTCCTTGGATTACTTACTTGATCAAGCATTACCATGAATGTTTCATTTCCTTTTATCAAATATCAATTTATAAATGAAATAAAAGAAGGTTGACATTAGGTTTGCATAAGTCTATGCAATCCATCATTTTCTAAAACCACATCTCAAATGCCTCCATCCTTCTAACATTGCTCACTTTAAATGACCATATCTTTGACCCATCCCTTCTATTGCTTTTCCACTTTTCCAAATTTCTGTCTTCCAAAAGCTGTATGAATTGCCATTGCTGTTTTTCTTTAATATCTTCACTACTACAGCCGTTGAATCCATGAACCATATCAAAATGCTTCTATTATGTAAATATGGTCATCATAATGTAAGTGACCTAAAATTAGCAATCTTTAAAGATAATGATTTTAATTATAGGTTATCTAGGGGCTGTTACTGTAGCTTTATTTACAGCCTATGCTATACAGAAGATGGCTCCAAAAAAATGGGGAGCAGGACTTTTAAGTGTTTTACCCAAAGTTTGGGAATACATTGAGAAGGTTGGTCGTGATGTAGAAGAAAACAAGAAATCTTGGGGCTACTTTAAAAATAGTTGGGAGTCATATCTTGAACTACGGGGATTAACAAATGGAACCAGTGAACCAAAGTTTCCAGTGACATATAACATACCTGAACGTGATGCTTTTTATAAATCTGTCAGTTATGCAGGTTGGGGTGGGTCCAGTGGTCATGATGCACCAATGATTGCTTACGATGCTTTGATGATGGCAAAAGATTCCTGGTTTCAATTGTGTTCTTGTTCTATGTTTCATGGTGGAGATAGTGACAGCACAGGAATATTGGCTGCAGCATGGTGGGGTGGTATGTATGGTATGAAAGGTGTACCCCTTGGAAATTATAGGAACCTGGAATATGGTCATAGGCTTATGGAGCTGGGTAAAAAATTATTGAATGTATCAAAGAATATGAAAAACTAACAGGATAGTATTTATTTAACAAACATTTGTCATCCCAATATACTTAATATGTTTGTAAATCATACAATAAAAATTACTACTTGGTTATAACTTAAAAGCAAATTTCTTTAGAAATAAAGTCTAAAGAAGAATGTCATATTCAAGGCATGTGCAGTTCTAAGTTCTACTTAGGATGATTCCTGGCTGTAAAGTAAGTTTATTGACTAGATATCAGTGAAACTATATATAGACAAGCATCATTACTACTTTAGGTTCATTTTACCTCACAAAATGCAAATTGCTAACGTTTTATTCACTACCAAAAGTACCTTCTGAGGGAAAGGGGAGCTGACTTGGCAGGTGGAAGCCTTGCTCCTACGGTCTATGTGTTAAAAATAGGCTTAACATAATTTAGAAGGCACAATTTTCTTTGAAACACGTAGCTACCAAAGTGTAACTGTAAAGCTTTGTCATATTCCAGAGTTTCATAATACAACACACCTAGATTTTTTAAAAGACTAAACGACATCAACATGATTTGGACCTAACGATTGTTTTTGAATTTTCGAAGCTTTTTCATGAAATTCTGTAGCTTTATCGTAGTTTCCAGTTTGATAAAACACCAAACCAAGATTGTTTAAAGACATAGCGACATCAGCATGACTTGGGCCTAACGATTGTTTTCGAATTTCCTGAGCTTTTTCATCATACTCTATAGCTTTGTCGTAACTTCCAGTTTTAGCAACCACATTACCAAGATTGTGTAAAGACGTAGCAACATCAATATGATTTGGACTTAACGATTGTTTTCGAATTTCTAGAGCTTTTTCGTAAAACTCTATAGGTTTGTCGTATTTTTAGTTTTTTTAAACAATAAACCAAGATTGTTTAAAGACGCAGCTACATCAACATGATTTGGACCTTACGATTGTTTTCGAATTTCCAGAGCTTTTTCATGAAACTCTTTAGCTTTGTTGTAGTTTCCAGTTTCATAAAACACCAAACCAAGATTGTTTAAAGACCTCGCGACATGATCATGATTTGGACCTAACGATTGTTTTCGAATTTCTAGAGCTTTTTCGTAAAACTCTATAGCTTTGTCGTAGTTTTCAGTTTCATGTAACACCGTACCAAGATTGTTTAAAGACGCAGCGACATCAACATGATTTGGACCTAACGATTGTTTTCGAATTTCCAGAGCTTTTTTATAATACTCTATAGCTTTGTCGTAGTTTCCAGTTTTAGCAAACACATTACCAAGATTGTTTAAAGACGCAGCGACATCAACATGATTTGGACCTAACGATTGTTTTCGAATTTCTAGAGCTTTTTCGTAAAACTCTATAGCTTTGTCGTATTTTTTAGTTTTTTTAAACAATAAACCAAGATTGTTTAAAGACGCAGCTACATCAAAATGATTTGGACGTAACGATTGTTTTCGAATTTCCAGAGCTTTTTCATAAAATTCTGTAGCTTTGTCGTAGTTCCCAGTTTCACATAACACCATACCAAGATTGTTTAAAGACATAGCGACATCAACATGATTTGCACCTAACGATTCTTTTCGAATTTCTAGAGCTTTTTTATAATACTCTATAGCTTTGTCGTAGTTTTCAGTTTCATGTAACACCGTACCAAGATTGTTTAAAGACGCAGCGACATCAACATGATTTGGATCTAACGATTGTTTTCGAATTTCCAGAGCTTTTTTATAATACTCTATAGCTTTGTCGTAACTTCCAGTTTTAGCAAACACATTACCAAGATTGTTTAAAGACGCAGCGACATCAACATGATTTGGACCTAACGATTGTTTTCGAATTTCTAGAGCTTTTTCATGAAACTCTATAGCTTTGTCGTAGTTTCCAGTATCATTATACACAATACCAAGATTGTTTAAAGACCCAGCGAAATCAACATGATTTGGACCTAACGATTGTTTTCGAATTTCCAGAGCTTTTTCACAATACACTATAGCTTTGTCGTAGTTTCCAGTTTCATATAGCACATTACCAAGATTGTCTAAAGACGTAGCAATATCAACATGATTTTGATCTAACGATTGTTTTTTAATTTCCAGAGATTTTTCATGAAAATCTATAGCTTTTTTGTTGTTTCCAGTAACATTAAACACAATAGCAAGATTGTTTAAAGACCTAGCGACATCAACATGATTTGGACCTAACGATTGTTTTCGAATTTCCAGAGCTTTTTCGTAAAGCTCTATAGCTTTGTCGTAGTTTCCAGTTTCATATAACACCTTACCAAGATTGTGTAAAGACGTAGCGACATCAACATGATTTGGACCTAACGATTGTTTTCAAGATTGGCATTAATTTAAAGCAAGATATTTACCAAAATGTAACTTGTTCTTTAAATATTTAGTTCAAAGTCATGTTTTTCCATTGTTGGTCTTGTAAATGAACAATTGTTTCAATTGAACAATTTTTCAAGATGTGGCATTAATTTGATTTCGTCGTCTCTCTCTTTAAACATGTAAAGTGCTTTAGATATTTGATCAACGTTAGTTTCCATTTCATGTTCTTCATTTGAATGTTCAAATTGATAAACAATAATTGCTTTGTGAACAATGCGATGTAGACTAATGTCATTATTTTCTGAATGCAAGAACAATGAGCAGTCCTTTAAACAAAGACATATATCTTCGTTTGAGTGTTTTGGATCTATTTTTTGAACATAAAAAACAATAATGTCTCGTGGTATAGGATCAAACGATACCACGGAAAATAAGTTAATAACATTTGCCCATATTGAGGATTCTTCAGCATTTTGTCTGACAGCTAAAAGTGAAGTTTGTAACATACTTCTAGGATATTCCGAGTTAAATTTAACAAAAGGGGCGTCCATGTGTTCTTGTTCATCTGAAGATATTTTCTTTAAATATTGTCTCCAAGTAAATGAGCAGTTTGCTTTGTTTGACTGACATAATAACCAGCAAGCCAAAGCCATCGATCTAATTGATCATCATCATTTTCAATAGTGTAATGCTTCAACAGTTGAAAACATTCCCTATCATTCATTCCACTTCTGATAGAAATATGTTTGTTAAACTCATCGTCTTGAGGTACGGCATCTGTGTTCTGGATAGTTACTATGATTTGTCCATTTATCCACATAGTATCACCTACTTGGGGGAGTAATGAAGAAATTTTGCTGAGCTGTGCCACGTTGTCTACAATGATCAACCAATTTTGCCAGAATTTTAATCGTGTGGATACTAACGATCGCAAATTCTTCACTTTGTCTGTGATAGAACAATTTTCATCTTTAAAATTTTTAATCATATACTTGTCACAGTTTAAACGGTATCCAAGTTCACAGTAAGTTTTAAAAGAGATTCCTCATTTTTCCATCGAGAGTCATTACAAACGAAGTTCTATTTTTCCAATCACACGATATTTTTCACAAACCTGTCTTGCAAGTTGTGATTTACCACTGCCAGGATTACCAGTGATGTAAAATATGTCAGTTTATCATTGTTATCATTCCTTAATTTTTCAAGATCTTTTATAATTTTATCTCGTAATTCAGTGCGTTTAACAAAAAAATGATTAGATTTTGAAGGAAGAACTTGGAACGAATTAAAACAGTTTCGATGATTTTTTATTTTATTGATTTCATCGAGAGAAAATTTCAAATCTTGAAATGATTTTTCAATGATGTTGACTATATCATCAAAATCATCATCTGAGCATTCTTTTTCATACCAATGTGCGTACTTGTTTCTTTCAAAACGAAGTGCATGAAGAGCATCCTTTGTTTTTTTGTCAAGATGGTTTCCAATTGAATTTGAAAAAATTATTGCATCAAATAATATCGTACAGTCCCACTTACTTGTATCTCCATCTTGATATTTTTGTCGAGTTTTTTGGTCCAACTTTCTTCTTGATTCTAAATTTTAAAATTTTTTACCACTGTTGTGTGTATCTTCCCATTCTCCATGTGTTGATTTATAACGAGAGTTCCATTCTTTGATGAAAAATTGAGCAAGTTCCGTTTGTACCACATTAATTACTCTTCTGATGTAAAATAGATTTCTGTTTTCTCTTGATTCCATCTAAAAAAATTATTGTATCAACAAGACAAGAAAAATCAAGCAATTTCAAAAATTTAATATACAAGATAAATGTATTAGTTATCATGAAAGTCGAGAGTTTTTTACATTTGATGAAATCAAATACATTTACTCATACATACATTTATTTATTTATTCATTTATTTAATCAACTTCGCCTGCATTAAGCTATAAATGCAAATGAACATAAGTAACTATTAAATGACAGGATACATGTAACAGCTCTTGTCAATTAAAGCAGTCTTAAGCCTTTAGAGACCGTTGTTGCTCACAGGCAAAATCACCAAACGTGACGTGTACGAACTTTTAAAAAGGCCTGGCTCCTAAAGGGTTAATCCAAACAAATGCCTTAAACATTAACAACAACACGATATTTACAGGATAGTTCGCATTTTTTATCGTCATAAACAGCAAATAGCTACTCTTTTTAATGATTGTTTAAAACGTTGTAATAGCCTTTCTTGAATAGAATAAGGTTGACAATGAAGCATTCTAGAGTCTAATGCACGTGTTTAAATATGACTTAGGATATTTTTTTGTTTTGCAACCATTTGCAACAAAGGATAGACGATTTGGATAGCACCCAATCGTATTTTTGTGGCTACGAAGATTGACAGTTTAATGGTCAAAATTCTTCATCAATTTTAAGACCATGAACTCTTAATATCAGGCAAAGGTTAATGTAGTCAGTGTACCACTTTCATTGAATTTTACTTGAAATGTAAGTTAATAAATGCTGATAAAATAATGCCTTTTTTGTGAGGGGGGGAGGGGAGGGTTAGTTATGAATCAGCCGCAGAATTTTTCTTTTTGAAGGTGCTGAAATTTTTTAGGGCAACTACTTTAAATACTCTCAAAGATTTCTTCGTTTTAGCTACAGTTTTATTGCATTTCAAAATACAATTGCACCTCTAATCTGAAGATAAAAGAGCAGGATGTATTAATTGTTTCTCACCTTTTACAAAGGTTTTTCCGTTGCACAAAATGCTAAAAAGCAGAATGTCGCAAGCCATGCAAATTGCACGCTAAGGCTTGTAATGAGAGGCAGGGGATTCTGATCAACTTGATAAGGGATAAAAGATTGTTTACATGTGTGTTTGTGAAGACAAAAATCAGTAGTTAACTGCATGGTCATACTCCTTGCTGTTTCGTACAAATCCTAAACTTGGACAAATATTGAATGTATAAACAAGCATCATTTTTCTGACGATTTCAAGAAACATAAAATGAAATTTTGTTTTTTAATTTTATAGAATGTTGAACTTGATGAACAGGGATTTTTACCATTGTGTTGAAGTTATTTTTAAGAACAAAAAGAGACACGACATAATGAGGATAAAAGCCTAATAAGAAAAAAATGTAAATATAAATGAAGGTTGTCTAACATTTGTCTAAAAAAGAGCTGGCATTCAGTGGACATGATGAATCAAGATTTAGTTTGAATCAACACAGTTATAGAAATTTTCCAAAGTCATTTGTAAAATTGTTTTCTGTTTTTGACTTGCATGCAAGCAACCACTTTAGCACGAAAGAACTGATGCAGCTTCTGTTTTCATTATTGTATCACCTGGATTCCTGAATAAGTTGAGTGTCTTTATTGATGAAGCTATTAGATTGATAAGAAAACAGGGGATTCTCAGTTTCTTTTTAATTAATGCGATGATACTTTGCATATATTAACCACAAAACAACTTATTGATTTATTAAATCGTTTTTAACATTTCAGCATTGATTACATTGCCAAAGGATTTTTACGGCGAGGCTTTTTATGCAGATTTTTCATAAATATAGATGTATCATGTACTTAATGAAACATGGAGAACTTTCATGATTTGGTTTTGAGGAAATTTATTTAAAGAGCGTAGGGGCTTAATTTCCAGTGCAGATGATTGAAAAGAGTTGTTGTAGGAATGTGTTTTTTTTACCTCTGGTAATTTTATCCTAAAACTATCATATTTCATGAGAAATATTATCATCATATTTTTATCATTCTCTTCATCTTACATTCACATCATATCCTGCTTTAAAATATCAATAACAAGATGATATTATTGGATATGATTATATTTATGGAACACCAAATTTTATTAATTCATAATTTTCTGCCTTAAATACATGTGAGGAAACATATGGGCAATTGTATTATGAGTTTGAAATGAGTGAGATGAGATGTACAATAGAGTAACTGTATAAGAACGAAATGATCGAAAAGTTTCTTAGTCTAACCAAACTTCTTTTCTTTCTTTCCACAGGTGTGAAAGACAAACTTCTAGCACATTATGCTTTGAACTGATCGCTTGAACTTGGGGATGAAACTTGTTATAGAAATATGAAAGTGTATGAATTGAATCATTTTTTCGCTGACAATTAAAAAAAATCTATATTTCTGAACTATTAGTACCATTACAAAACGCAAAAAACTCCTTTTTACCAACCTAAATTAAACATCTTAGCAGATTTTGTTGCGAGAACAGAAGAAAACAAAAGACTTTGCAACTTAACAGAGACTTACAAAATTAGAATATAAGCAGGGCTACATCACCATTCCCCAGATCAACACCTCAAAGTTAGTACAAAAACTTCTTTAACAGGAATTTTACAAGTCCATCAAAACTTATCACCTTTAGATTTATTATATCAGCCAATAGGGAGCCGTTTCGCTCAATTTTGCAATAGTTGGGAAAAAATTTAAAATGACATTTAGTTCTTGGAGTCAGTAAAAGGATACAAAATAGAGTTCACCCATTACTCGAACCAATCTAGCATACCAAAAATGCACGTGTTTCCTTTGCAGAATCAAGTTTAATAGATCTCAAGGTGTAAGCACAATACTAAAAGAATGCTACCAAAACAAAACAAGTATACAAATCAGTTTGTAAAATCCTTGTTCACTGTACCCAAAAACTGCGTTAACAAAGACTAGTAATAAATCTAAAAAAATTGAACAAGTGTACAGAATATCAACACTTGAAAGACATACCAATGTTAAAGGACCTCCTAAAATTAGGATAGTTTCTCAAAAAAGTAGATTTAAAAGATGCATAACCTTCAAAGCCAATTTGGACTGCGACAAGATGAACAATCAAGCAATTGTACAAAAATGAAATAATAGAGAAAGTTTCCTATGCCCAACAAATTTTTTTTCCATTGCATGACAAGTTTGTAAAGAAGTGCCTGGTATCATAAGCTTTGCACAAAGCCGTCTATAACAAGTTCTCAATGATGTCAGATATTGTGTTTTTAGTATAAAGTCTAAAAGATTGTTTGCAATAAATGGTATTTTTCAGGCACTTCAAAAAAGTACATTTCTAAAGTAGTAGCATTATACTAAAAGTCAAAGACTCGAAGCGCCTTGTGTCATGCTTTGCGAATGCTGTATTTGTTTGCTGTACTAGATGCCCTTGTTGCCTTGACGATTTCGTTTAGCTGAGCAAAGCAATTAAATCAATGAAATTCTTTGTTAGATTCAAACTAAACAATGTCCTGTTTCTATGCTGATTTTGTAAGAATTAGCCATGAAATTAGCAGGAAACGCAGTAAAATTGTCGAATAGCCAAAATGACAATAACTCATTCATAGAGATAGACAAGGAATTTGTTAAAAAACTCAAAAATAGCTTTTATGTCGATGATCTAGTGTCGGGTGAACATTGCAAGAAGAAAGGAATGAGGTTCTATGAGTCAGCAAGTGAGCGATTGGCTTCTGGAGGATTTAGGCTTAGAAAGTGGCTAAGTAATGATGAGAATGTTTTGAAAGAAATAGAAAAGAGAGAAAGAAGAATTTTAGAAGAAAGAAGGGCAGAATTTAGTAATTCGAAAGTGGTTGATGAACAAACTGATGCTAGAGCATCAATTGGGGAAAATAGTATCATTGGAAGTTTTGAGAAAGTATTTGGATTGGGATGGGAGTGTAAGCTGGATTGCTTTGTATTTAGCCTCTGGAAATCGGCTGAAAAGCAAAGGCATTCATCCCAAGTAAACGAAATATACTAAGTATACTTGCAGGATTATTCAATCCTTTAGGTATTATAAGTCCAGTTGTAGTTTGTGCTAAGTTATTGTTTCATGAGCTGTGTAAGGAGAAAGCTGAATGAGATAATGAGCTGGAAGGTGACAAGAAAAACGTTGGGAGAGATGGATAGAAGATTTAGAGAGAGTCAGGTGTTTAGTTGTGGTGAAATGTGTGTATGGTAATTTACTTGGTAAGGTAAAGTGTTACTTGCATGGGTACGCAGATGCCAGCCAAAAGGCATACTATGCGGTCGTATATTTTGTGACAGAGCTAAACGGTGCCTACCACGTAGAGTTTCTTACGTCGAAAACAAGTATAGCGCCAAGGACTAGAAGTAATGTCAGCTGGAATATTAGCACAGTTGATGGACACAGTGAAGTTGGCCTTAGAAGGTCACGTTCAATTTAATGGTAAATAGACTGGTTGGACAGTATGACTGCATTGTGCTGGATCGGTAATAGGGGAGAATGGAAACAGTTTGTGCGCCATAGAGTTAACGAGATTTTAAGATTGAGCAGGAAGGATGACTGGAAACATTGTCCGGGTGTAGACAACCCTGGGGATTAGGTTCAAGTGGAGTTACGATATCACAATTAAAGGAAAGTGAACTTTGGTGGAAGGGAATGAATTGGTTGTCAGGTCCCCATTGTGATTGGCAAATGCCAAAAGAGGTTAAAACTACAGAGGAAAGTCTTGCAGAAGTCGGGAAGACAGTATTGGCTAACACACAGGTAAAAGATAAAGATTGTGTGACAAAATTTGGTAATATAAAGAGACTAATAAGGGTCATAGCTATCATTGGGCGATTTGTAGACAATTTGAAGGCAAGAGTTAAACTCGGGACAAAGAGGACTAAAACATTGGAAGTGTCAGATTTAGAGCTAGAAGCTAGAGAACCAATTTTATAGCCTAAGGATCATCACTTAACCGAATTAATTATTAAAGATTGCCACAGGAAGGTTCATCATAGTGGTGTAAGAACGACCTTTGTTCAGCTACGAGGCAAATATTAGGAAACAAAGTAGACAGATCGTGAAGAAGGTGTTAGGAAATTGCAGGATTTATAGAAGACATCAAGGAGAGGCTTATAAAACACCAGTGCAAGCAGATTTAGCAGATTTTAGAGTTCCGTATTCACCACCCTTTTCTAAAGTAGGAGTAAATTTTGCTGGTCCATTGTTTGCAAAAAAGGTGGAAAGATGGTAAAAGTATACATTAAGGATCGATTTTCGAAACTGTGAATGGATCTTTTTCCTTCATTAATGAAAAATTCCATACATGTATATTATTGCAAAAGTCAGTTCTTATTTTAAAAATCCTTTGTTAATAAATAAACCATTGTAAATTACGAATACATGTCAAACATCAATTGCACGCAATTATATTTACTTATGATCAATAAAGAAACTGGATAAAACAGTAAAGGTTACAATGAAAGTAAACCTTAAAACTGTTAAACATGATCAAAAGTATACTTTTAAAAGCTCACTGTGTTGCATGAATGAACATTTCCTAAAAATAGATTCGGTTGCGTCTTTCTCTGTGTAAACACATTGTTCCTGTGTTCAACATTTGCTTATATTATAAATGTTCTTACTTTTAAAATGAAAGGTTTGCTTAATACAATTAACAGCATTTTGTTAGACACACAGCGACTAGTCAAAAGTGGCCTCGGCAAAAAATGGAGGTGATGCATGATTGGACATGCTTTCCCCTCTACATAAATTTTTACAGATCCCCCATTTATCCATAGACAAGTATAGTTTACATAGAATAATTCAGCGTGCTACATGTAGGAAATGTTCTCATGTTATTCTGCCACCCCATACTTTTGAGCAGATTTTACTGTCCTTTACCATGCAGCTTATTATCAATAGTTAGAAAGTTGGTGTATCATCTTAAATATGATTTCTATTGAATGTTTAGTCGTACATTATCGAGTTGCTTCAGTATCAAAGTTGTTATGTAAAGTTAGTAATATAGTTTCAGAATCTCGCTTTACTTTCGAAAAGGCGCCTACGTTTTAGAAATGAGACTTTATACTTGACGACCGTGTAGACAAAATTATGTTTGCTATAGTTCTTTACATGTCACATACTTTACAAAGATAAGAGATTTAATATAAAGAACGCGACCACATACATACATATCAGTTTAAAAATAGTGATCATAATTCATACCTTATTGTAACATCAATCTTTTATCCATGTAAGTTTTGTTACATAAACACATTTAAATAGTGAACGAAGATGAAGAGTGAGTCAGGATCTCTTTCAACAAACAGTATTATAAAACATTAATGACGCCTATGTAGAACATTCTAGTTATATAACTAAGTATACATCACTGACTAAAAACAATTTTTATAGAAATAAAAATACATAAATAAGAACCTCATGCAGAGTACATAATAACATTGAGATTAGTCAAATTCCAAAGGACTACTGCTAAATCTTATAAAGTATCACAAGTTTTAACTAAGGAATAGAGAATCATCTATCTAAGACAAGATTTGAATGCCAATGCTTTTTCCTTCATTAATGAAAAATTCCATACATTTATATTATTGCAATAGTCAGTTCTTATTATAAAAAACCTTTGTTATTAAATAAACCATTGTAATTTACGAATACGTGGCAAACATCAATTGCACGCAATTATAATTACTTATGATCAATAAAGAAACTGTGGATACAACAGTAAAGGTTGCAATGAAAGTAAACCTTAAAACTGTTTAACATGATTAAAAATATAATTCTAAAAGCTCACTGTGTTGTATGAATCAACATTTCCCAAACATAGATTCGGTTGCGTTCTTTTCTGTGTAAACACATTCTTCCTGTGTTCAACATTTGCTTATATTACAAATGTCCTTACTTTTAAAATGAATGGTTTGCTTAATACAATTAACAACATTTTGTTAGACACACAGCGATTAGTCAAAAGTGGCGTCGGCAAAAAATGGAGGTGATGCATGATTGGACATGCTATCCCCCCTACATAAATTTTCACAGATTCCCATTTTTTCCATAGACAAGTATGCTATTTCACCTCTCCCATACCTTTGAAAGGATTTGCTTTCCTTTACCATGCAGCTTATTGTCAATAGTTAGAAAGTTGGTATATCAATTTAGATATGATTTCTCATGCATGTTTAGTCATACTTTATCTAGATGCTGCTTTAGCTAATTTGTTATATGCTTAGTGTAGTTCTAAAATATCGCTTAATTTTTCTAAAATTACTTTCGTTTTAGAAATAAGACGACCGTGTGAACAAAATTATGCTTGCTTTAGTTCTTTACATGTCACATACTCAACAAACGGATGAGAGATTTAATATAAACAACGCGACCACAATATTATAAAACATTAATGACATCTCTGTAGAACATTCAAGTTCAATAGCTAGGTGTACATCACTGACTAAAAGTAATTGCTATTGAAATAAAAATACATAAGTAAGAGCCTTATGCAGAGTACATAATAACATAGAAATGAGTCAAATTCCAAAGGACTACTGCTAAATAATATAAAGTTTAACAAGTTTTAACTCAGGAATAAAGGAATCATCTTTCTAAAATAGGATTTGAATGTGAATGATTAAAACACAATTTTTGAGACTTTAAATCGATTTTTTCACGTCACTAATCAAAAATTCCATACGTGTATATTATTGCAAAAGTCAGTTCAAATTATAAAAAGACCTTTGTTATTGAATAATCCATTGTAAATTATCAATACATTTTAATTATCAACTGCACGCAATTGTAAATACTTATGAATAATGAAAAACGCTATACATATAACAGTAAAGGATGCAATAAAAGTAAACTTTAACACTGTTAAACTAACATATGATCTATAGTATAGTTTTGAAAGCTCTGTGTTGCATGAATCAACAATTCACAAAAAATAGATTCGGTCGCGTTCTTCACGTTTGTAATTGATCATGCGGCGTGCATAAATTAAACATTTGTTCCTTTTTTAAAACTTGACGTTACTAATGTTACTAACATCCATCTTATTGTTGCTAATGCGTAAACCTAAGTTAGCATTGGTTGGTAACAAAGTGTTGCACAACGAGTCTACGATAAAGACACACTATGTTTCACCAATACCAATTTAAAGTCTTATCTCTAACGATAGAGTCTCACGTTTTGAAACGTCCTCCATGTTTGCTAAATTTCAACATGCTACGGTCGTTTACTGCATAAAAACAACAGCTTCCATTACTTAAATTTATAAAAGGTTATTTTATGCTTGAGCAGAAGCACAACACAAACAAAAATACACGAACGCAACCAGAAGTAAACTATTTTGAGTTTTCTCGATAAATTCCTTAGCATTTCTGATTCAAGTAGTGCTCCAATAAAATTCTAGCTTAACATTTTCACCCGACGGTTTATTGATAAGTTGATAACGATATTTTTTCGCGACGCTTTTGTGGCAAATCCTGGTTTTTCGAATATTGTGTAGGATTGTTTATTGAATATGTCCTGAAAAATTTGGCTATGTCTGTGAATATGGAAAGCCATATTATTGAGACTAGACAAACTGGAGAGAAGAGAAAGAATGTTTCTGATAAAAATAATAAAAGCAAATTTAAGTTTCAAAAGTTGACAAGTTAATTTTTTGTGGTTCCTAAATCTACGGATATGCAGAAGCAAAGCTGAAGTTAAAAAAAAGTTTTACAAAATTTCTCTTTAGAATTTGGGCATTTGCTAAACCTCAAGGCCACATTTTTTTGTTTTTCCATTTTACTTGTTTTGCCCACCAAGTAAATATTCTTCAAAAAAAGCACTGGCTTTTTCGCTGGATACGTGTGGACGATAAGCGTAACCGCAAAAAAACATTTGCGGATACGAACGAATCCGGATACGTGTGGACGGGGCCTAAGATGCCTTGATCATTGTCCACCAAGAATTCTTTTCATTGATTCGTAATGATTCTTCATAAGACACAAAGAAGTTCTTTGTCATCTATTTTTGCTTCCTCTACATTCAACTTCATTGTAACCAATGAATCAGATGTGAATTTGTGGATCACCTGGAATCATACCAAGTATGGATTTGGTGAGATGCGACAATAATAATGATATAATCATAAGCTATTGTTGAACAAAAATTTCAAGGTAGGAGCAAATCTTAGCACATTGTTCAACACACTTCTTTTATCTTGGTTTTGAAGTAGTAACCTGTTTACTATGATAATAAATACTTCACTTACAGAAGTGTTAAGTAGTAATTTAAAACTGTTTGCATAAATCCAACTTTCCAAACCCATTATAGTTGTCTACACTATACAGTCAGTCTAATTGAGCAGGCAAGCAGTTTAATAATTATTTTTATTATACGGCATATACCATAGTTCTCAATAACTTTGCATGGCACTGCATTCAATTTCAACACAACTCTGTTGTAAACTTTTCCTTCATCTTTAAAAAATATGAACATATTCTGCCCCATTTTTGGGAGGTAAACTTGCTTCAAATCACGAGAGTTTAGCTTGATCATGATACAAGGTGGATGCAAAACTCGATAAAAATTGGCTGCTTCACCTCGTCTGGCGAGCGATAAAGTGAAGAACAAACAAGACTGGACCAAAATAACTTTAAATTAAAACTTAGTAGTAGAAACACTCTTCAAATATCGTGTTAAAAACAAAATAGTAAAACTAATACTGTGCTAGTTACCGGAGTCATGAAATGTTTCCTTTCTGTCGCTATTTCAGCGTCCGCAAACCACGGAAGTTTCCAGATTGTTTAATATATAAAATTTTAAAAAACTGTAAGTTGTCTCTATAATAACTGCAAACTGTGTGCAGAGCACTTTGAAGAGTGTATGTTTCTAATATTTGAAAAATCACGATTAAAAGTCCTGGCTAAGCTTACATTATTTAATATTCCAAATCAACCACGTGCTGTAGGCCAGAAACGAAGGGCAATTCACAAGGAAGAAATAGTTAATTGTCAATTAGGTATTTCACTATATTATGGAATTAAATTAAGCAGTTTTTACTAAGAGACACTCAGATTTAGGCACAAAAAGACGTATAACAGAGGCAGAGGTGTCAAGTGTTGTAGTACATGATGTACCAACTGTTTCGGTGGAAGATGAACCACATTCACATAATGAAAAAGGTATATGACACATGCAGTCAAGATGATCTCAACCAAACAATTTAAATTTGTTTAGTTATTTGATATCTTGAATTTTAACAGATGGAAAAGACACAGAAATGAAAGATTTCTGCTGCGAAACACCTTCTTCACTTTCAAATGACACACCTAGAAAAAAATCAAAGGAGAATGCTGAAAGTAAAGCAGCAAGTAATTGCAAGGCTTAATACAAAAGTTAGAAAATTTGCAAAAAAGGACACATCAACCAATCAGTCAATTTATGCTGAATGGAAAAAAATACCAAATCTACTGGCTAATTTCATAGTATTGCAACTGAAGTTACATTCAACAAAAAAACATGGAAGAATGTACTCACCAGAAATGAAGTGCTTAGCAGTTTCATTATATCATGCTAGTGACAAAGCGTATAGCCTCCTCGCCAAGCTGTTTATTCTGCCAAACAAAGTCTTTAATTAGACGGTTTGGAATTTCACGAATTCCAATAGCAGCTGGTATTCCTCAGGCAATCTTAAATCTGTTGAAAAAAAAGTGTGTTACATGAATGATATGGAAAAGCTGTGCACTCTTTTTGTTGATGAGATATCATTAAAAACACACCTTTACAACAACATCACAGAAGATAAGATTGTTGGAGTAGAGGACTTTGGTGGATATCGAACAAACAAATGGGCAACATCAGGTCTTGTATTCATGCTGCGAAGCATATCTGGAGGTTGGAAGCAACCTTTGGGGTATGTACTTGTTAAAGAATCTTGTCCAGTTGATGTTTTGAAAGATTTCATCAAAGAAGTCATTCGCAAGCTTGATTTGATTGGGTTGAACATTTGTGTGGTAATATCAGATATGGGGTCAAACTTCTACAGTATGTCACAAAAATTGAATGTCACCAACGAGAAGCCATAGTTTTTGCACAATGGGAGAAAAATATTTCTAATGTTTGATCCTCCACATCTGCTCAAGTGCACAAGAAATAATCTCATAAACAGCACCTTTCAATTTGGAAAATATTCAGTTGCTGGAAGGACATTGAAAATTTTTATGAGAGAGATAAATCTCTATCAATTAGAGCAGCTCCTTAATGATACTTAACATTTCAAAAGGTTTGGTTGTCATTGTTCACGAATAGAACCGAATAACATTAGACTATTGTCAAAGTAAATATATTAGTTGAAACTGGTGTCATAACAACTTATATTTGTAAATTTAATGAGCGTTTATCAATTATACGTTAGTTCTGAATGCACATTTCACTGACGACGTCTTTGTTATTTTAGGTTTCAAGTTTGGTGCCGACTCCATAACAGGTAACAAGCAGACACTAACATGGCATCGAATTTTGGAGGCGTTTAAGTTTGGGTATGCTTATCGTCCGTTCATTGGTGATCCAGAATTTTATTCTAATATTGACAAAGTACGTTTAAGACAACAGAAATACATTATTTTGTGTATGTAGTGATAAACGAACGAAAGAGAAAAAAAAAATTTTATAAACCCCAGAAATCATGAAAGTAACAGTCGATAAAGTAAAAATTCCTTATATCATATAAAATATAAACATGTTTACTTTCTTAGTATAATATGAAACATACTCCGAATAAAAAGTTCATGTTTAACTCAATATGTAAGGAAAAACAAGTCAATTCTATGTAGACTCTGATGGTGAATTCTTAATAAATTCGAAAAATTACTGTTAAAATAAAAAATTGTCTTGTTTTTCTTGTCTTAAGTTTCTTTTCTCAAATATTGAATTAAACAAGAACTTTTCATTCGGATTATGTTTCATTATAATAATATTACTTTCTTAAATTGGTGATTTTTATTTTGCAGTCAGAGGATGTTCAAATAAATACAACATATGCTGAAGATTTGCGTAAAAATATATGGAACAATGAAACACATGATAGTTTTTACTATGAAAGCTTTTACTCCACCAGAAAAGACTCTGGGACTACACATGTATCAGTAATTTTGTCAACTGGAGATGCTGTGTCTGTCACTAGCACAGTTGGTTATTTGTAAGCATTTTTATAGTTCAATTTGAAAGCTACAACTTTATCTCATTGTATTGGCTACGGTGATCGAGGGTCAATTACCACTCTTTTACACAACTGTATTTATTGTTTGAGCTTAAGGATCATGCTAGTATTTTACACAGTTAACACTACACTGGAGCATTCAAAAATTTTCCAATGGAAACACAACTACCTCAAAACCCTGCATGCATCTAGCAGTTTGCTTTGCAACCTCGCTCATTTTCATTGTGCTATTTATAACCACAAGCAATTACTTTTTTTTATTCAGTTTTGGTGCAAAGATTCGATCCTATACAACAGGGATAGTCTACAACAATCACATGAGTTCATTTTCGTTACCAAACACATCAAAAATTTATCAACCAAAAGCGTCGAAAGCCAAGTTCATTCAGCCTGGGAAACGCTCTGTATCAACAGCTTGTCCAACTATAGTTGTTGATTCAAAAGGTGACGTGAAAATGGTTCTTGGTGGTTCTGGTGGATTGAGAATAATAACTGGTGTGGCTATAGTAAGTAACGATGATTCTGTTTTAAATGTTTGTATCTTGTGCTCTTTTTTTTATCTTTCACTGAACGTGTCACGTGGTTAGCCCGCTGTAACTGGAAACTCTTTGGTCGAGCAATATGAAAAAGTATCCATTATTACAAATACACGATATTTCTACCTCCAGAGCACCCCATCCCACTCAACTCCCTTTGACAGTAATAGTTCATTTTACAAGCGATAAGCAGTACATATCACTATGGATATTATTACATTTGTCATTTCTGAGTTTGTTATTTGTGAATCAAATCATTCGAAAGTTCATGGAAACGATACTTTTTTAGGTTTTGTTAAATAAGCTTTGGTTTGGTTTGAGTTTTGAGGAGTCCATCGAAACAGGTCGCTTGTATCATTAACTGTTTCCTAATACAGTTTAAAATGAGAAAAATTATATTCATGACAATATTCCAGAGTCTGTTTTCATTGGCTTGAAGGATCTGGGACACAAAATGAAAGGATCACGATGATTCTCTGTCGTTCAAGGAATTTATAGAACTAAATCGGGATACCTATTCACAAAATATGATGCCAGAAAAGGTGGTGTTGCTGTTGTTTTGCCGTAACAATAACGTTGATTAATTAAGGACGGAGGAGTGAATAAAGGATAGATAGTTAAAGAAGCCCAAATCTTAAAGAATCTTTTGCGTGATGTCTTTGATTGAGACTGTGAGACTCGATGCATTCTGTAATAATAATATAAATATCAATTTCTACATAGTAATAATAATAATATTTATTTTTTTCACGAAATTTGTTTTATAAATGTCATTTTATAGTATTTTTTAGTGAACATGTTGACCTCAAAAAAACATACATTAAACTGCTCTAAATAATAATAACATATATTTGCTTGTAATTTTTCAAATAGATCCTTCGTTTTCTAGTTAATTTGTTTACTTAGTGATGCTTTACTATGTTAGACACAAAAATGTAGACAAGAAAGTAGACAAGTAGACAAAAATTTAGACAAGTGGCATTTGTTCACCAGTGGGCTATAAATGGAACATAAATGCTACTGTAAATATTGTGTTGACAGTTGGCGGTAGGCAGGGACAATGGGTGCAACATTTTATTAATAATCTTGAAGAGATATATCAAGAAACCAAAGATGAATTCCTAAATGTCATCATTATCCATTTTCACACTAAAGATATCGATATCAAACATGCTTAGGAAAAGAGTCGAATACGCCGATATGTATTGCTCCACATGAAGTCTAAATTTCATAAATCAATTCGTTTACAGTATGCTATGACTGTGGTGACAAATCCAAATGATATTGTATTTGTGTGTGATTTACACTTGTCCATGCCTGTCATTATTGTTGATCATATACGTAAGGTGAGATTAGTTATATTAAACGAACGTTAGGTAAAATAATAATGAATTAAAAATTAAAGTACCAAAGTTATAATTTTGATTGTAGCTTATGGAATGCTTAGCAAGTAGAAATGCTCACCTACTATGCATGCTGCCACATATATCATATTGAAGAATTAAAGAGTGTTTACTGACTTACTGTATCTGCACAGGCTTATGGAAACCTTTTACGAGAACTTTGGAACAGATCAGTTCAAAATTGAGGCCGAATGTCGACCAGGTGCAAGTTCTTCAAAAGGTCTCCTTCGTTTGCAAACACAGTAAACATGGTTTATTTTTTAAGTGAAGAAAGGTAGAACAATAACAGTCATTAGTTCACATAAAGTTTAAAGAGTTTTTGACCAGTGTCAAAACCCAGATTATTAACAGTTGAATAAAAATTAGATAGAACAAGGTTGATTTTGTTTGGTATTGGTCATTTGTATGTTATCATGAATAATAAGAATAATAAACAGAACAAACACTGTCGTTACTTTAACTAAAATATAGTTAAACACTGACAGAGAATGTAATGTAATGATAAAACACTTTAATATCTTTCATTTAATGTTTGGTATGTGTTGTTTTTTAGCATTGTATTCAGGGAAACAACCACATTTAATGCACTCTTGATTCGTCTTGACTGTTGTTATACTGTGAACCATCCCAATAGGCGTAGGAAGCACGATGAGTATGGACCTATAGCACTGTACAAGTCAGACTGGGATAGGTAAGTACTTTGTATGTATAATGTAAGGTATCAATAATCAAAATAAAATAAAATCTTGGCATTTAAGCCACCAAAAGGAAAACTTGACCTATTTTACAGGGAAACTATTATTGTATGATGTGTAATTTTGTTACTTTGCGAAAAGACTACATTGATACTCAAAACAATGAATTTAAAAGATCAAACATGGAAAATATTTTTTTCCATTTAAAATCTATTAATCTTCTGGGTTAAAAAGAGACTTATATTATTACTTTCGAGTATTATCTCCTTTTATAATTGGTGGCATGGATGTGGAATGATTTAGGCATGCCTAGGCTGCCGAAGACTGGGACCTAGTAAATAATTTTGGCAGTCAGCCTGAAAATCGAACGCCTGAAGGTGCTTAAATTTTTTCATTTTTATCACACAAAAAAAGTGAATGTGGAAAGATTCAGAACAACAGTTGCCATGAAAATTTATTGTCGCATGGAGATTGAAAATTCCTTAAAAGGGATATCATATAATGCCGGCTGATATCTGAATAATAAAATAAAAAAAATACATTGTAATAATATTTTTTATCCGGTTCATTCCTTTGATGTGTGCAAAACTAGCTGGTCAGCCTTCATTTACCATTGAAGACCTTTGTATAATTTCAATGTCTGTCACTATGCCAAGCCCACAGGTGCATGGAACATTGTTAGCTACGTTGATGCAAGCACAAACGGTTTTCCTCCATTGAAAATGTATTGCATTAGTGAGGTTAGCACAGTGATTGGGTTTCGAAATTTTACAGTAGTTTAATTGCCAAACGTTGTTTTTATATACACCCTGTAGAATGCTAATTAAGGGGCTGTTTACATGATCCCGGCTAACCGGGATTCAGTGAGGCGTAAAATCATTTCGATGCATTGAGAAGAGTCGAAACTTCAAGCGTAAAAATTACAACTGTTTGTTAAGCGCCGCAAGTAATGCCTGTTGTAATTCTCAAATTAGGCCAAATTTGTTGTTCGATTTCTAATGTTATGTTTGTAGTTATTAAATCAGAATATTGTTAAAGTGCTGAAGAACATTCATCTGACGATAAGTATTAAATCTTTTCCATTTGCCAAAATCATTTAACGCTTGGCTGAATCCCGGCTACCCGAGATCATGTAAACAGCCCCTAAAAGAGATCAAATGTTAATGGTAATAAATACAATAAGAAAATTAGATGAAATTAACCATCTAGAGGGTTTAATAAATCATTTTTGACATCAATGGACCTTTAGAATTTGCATGATTCAGCTATAGTTGTTCCCCAAGGAGACTTAAATGTTTGGGATTTGCTATTTGCTGTAGCTGAAGTATACGTTTTTATTTATATTGTATTAAATTGCATTTACCGCTCTATGGGGATTAATTACTTCTAAAAGATGATCATGCAAATTCTAAATTTGACAATGTACAATTGACGACACACCTGGTAAATGACCAATCAGAAGACAACACGTTTACAACACACCTAGTTACTGACCAATCAGAATACAACAACTTCGTGAAACTTGGGCCATAATCTATGACTAAGAACGTGCCATTTGAACGTGAAAGTCTGTAGTTGCACAAAGAATAGTTAGCCGAAAACGAAATTATTCCACGGTGAAATATCTCTTGGAGTGCTTTGAAAATATGTTCAGGTAAATGTCTTGTTTTAAGTTCTTTTGCATTGAGTAAACATTAAATTGGGACACTACCTATGATATTCATTAATGCAAAGTGCAGTGTGGCCTTCCCATAAAGTTTCCGTCTTAGTAACTTTTGTTTCCTCTATGCTTGATTTTAGACATGGACATTCTTCTCTTAAACGACAATTAGTCATCAAATGAGATTGAGAAACAACGAACAAATATTGGTGTATTCACCATGATCGTAGACTCCACAACTAAAGAAAGTGGTTATTGTTCACAGCGGTTGAAGAGAATTGTGGCTATTGTCAACCAGTTCCTCGACGCTCATCTAAACATAAGAACAAAATACAATTCTGTAATTTGGTTGAAATTCTTCTTCCCTTGAATTACATTACTAGTGAATAAAATGTTCATTGTAAGTATGTTATCAATGTTTTTCATTATGGAAGTAGAATAGTGTGAACTGACATTGACTTCAATTATCCTATGTAGAGACCTTCTGATCAAGAATGGACAATATACGTACTTTAAGGAAATCCTCTGAACAATGATCAAGAATGAACCGCATACTTTAATGAAGTCCTCTGAATAATGCTCAAGAATGAACAATTTACTTTAATGAAGACCTCTGAATGGTGATTGAGAATGAGCAGTTTACTTTGATGAAATCCTCTGAACAATGATCAAGAATGAACAGCATAATTTAACGAGTCCTCTGAAGAATGATCAAGATGAACACTATACTTTAATGAACTCTTCTGAATAATGATCAAGAATGAACAATATACTTTGATGAAATTGAAATAAACGGGACTTATAATGCCCTAAAGACTTTCTCTACAAAGAATGCAAACGCTAACCACTTTTCTGGAGCAAAGCATCCATCAGCCTAACGCCTGTTTCCCCATGCAAAAGTGAATCTTATGAACTTTTCTAAAACATTTTCCTGGGAGTTTTCCTGCTAACATCACGACTGGTCAATCAATCGCAATGATGGATAAAACCACGCCGCTATCAAATGCCCAAATCTCAACATTATTTAATTGAAAATTTTTGTAATAAAAACATGGAATTTCTTTAACACGAAAATGAAAAACCTAAAAATCCTAATTTTCCGACTGGCTGTCGATATTTCCGATTTAATGCCGTAGACGACATGCACAGTTGCAAGAAATGGCCAATCTTGTTTCTGTGCTTGCCGTCGTCGACATAAAAGCGGTGATGTTTGTCAGGTAGCCTGAAAATTGGATACGATGGTTTCACCATTAACGTTCTGAATTTTTCAAAAAATTATTTTGGGATTTTTTGTGGCTGTCTATGCTCAACATCCGATCGTTTCATCTTCACAATTGGCATGAGATTTGTCATTCATCGTAGTCTGTCGTCGAACTTCCAAGGATTCGTCGAAAACCGTAAATGTAATAATAATTAACCTTTTATTTAGCTAGGCCTGTTAACAGGTCAAATCTCTAATATAATTCGGGCAATAGCCACAACAAATCCTGGTGTTCAGTATATTCCACTTTAAGGCTATTTTTTTAATGCAGGAATGCAAATAAATATATTTAAAGAAATTTACATCTGCATTTTCAAAAATAGTCTTAATTAAGAGGTAATAAAAGTGCTCTTTTGGTTAAAATAATCCAATAGTGTTTATCGGTACTGCTTTAATTTTTTTCAAAAATTGTGTCTTAGTAAGGGTGAATTTGTATCAACTATTCTAAGTCTGTGACTTGCATGCAACAATTGTGTTGTTCCATATAATTTACCTTCGAAAAACCTCTGTGTGAATATACTGCATTAAGGAGCTACGCATGATCGCAGCGGTTGTTGCTTCGCAGAAGGATAGGCAGGACCATAGGTTAGACTCGGAAATGCAAGTGAAGTATGGCCCAAGGAAGGCAACTTCAACTTGAAGTTAGTGGGTACAAATGGTACCTTAGCGTAGAGGATGCAAATAGCATCTGTAAGAAGACCTTTGAAGATTGGATCAAGCGTGCAAGGCCTATCGAAGACCAAGGGATTGTCGTGGTTATGGTGGAAAGAAAAATATCTCTCTCCAAGTACGGTAAGAGCATGCAGTCGTTGTAGTTGGCCAATTTCATGAACGGCTTTCTACATTGACTATTAAGGCACTCCTGCATGGATCCCCTATAATGCATGAGTAGTTCAACCCACCCCGGTTGGAGGTCGCCCGTAGGTGCAACATGCACTAGGTTAAGTTAAGTTAAGGGCATGATGGGTTACCTCCTTCAAGGGGCATTCCTTTTCAGGGCGGAATTCCGGTGCCATGCGCAGGTAGGAAGTTTAGATAGCTTAGGCATGCGCTGTAGTTGCAGCGAGTAGTTGCTACGCTTAGATAATGAGTATGGGGTTAGAACCTTTATAAATTTAAAGGATGAACTCCACTATCAAGAGAAATGACTAAATTTTTCAAAATCTTTCGAAGGAAACTTTAATCTTGTCAGTCATTTTCAAATCGACAAATTGAAACTCAAATAGTCTTCAGTTTGTCAAGACATTTACAGTTTAGGAGCGGCGTGGCAATTACTGTAAATGTAAAAATGGATATGTTGTTTTCTTATTAAGAAAACTTCATTCCTGGGAATTTCGATGCGGCAAGCCACAGCAAAAACAGGCATAAAAAATGTTTAGTACACCAGGTCTAAGTATGCGGAATGGCTTCATATTAACCAAACTAACACGAAACATAGTTTTAATAAAAGCACATTGTTTGTTTTCTTTGATGGTTACCATGAAGACAAACCGCAGACGTTGTCACATATGATACAAAATAGTTACACGATGGTTTCCATGTTCACCATTCGCGTTGCTATGTAGTCATCTATGTGATAATTGTCAAACTAAAACATAACTTAAATCAAGCGCTGCCGGTTGTTTGGTTAAACCATCCACGGTCCCTCGGTAACCAAACTTAACGTGTGCTTCTTCAAGTGTTCTAAATTGTTTCAAAAAATATTAAATTTCGTCTGTCTGCTTAAAATATTTTGAAGTACATTTATCTAATCCATGTCATGCAGCAAGCGCTTGCTCCAACTTTAAGCGTTAGTGGCACCGGCGCGCAAAGCACTGAATGAAACGGTGCAAAATAGGGACTGCTAAGGTGGCGCTAGGTGCGACTGATTCGGATGTGGATTAGATAAGAAAAACACACGTTAAAAGAAATCCCATCCAAATTACACAATTTTTCGTCCAAAGTAGAAAATTGTCGAGTTCGCTGATCGGTTTACGTGCGGTAAAACTAAAATGTGGCGGTTTGTACGTAAGTTGTATGTACGTTAAAATGGCGAATTATATCCATAACTAAAATACTTGAAAGATTTTGGACTTGAAGGTGTCTTTTGAGAAATTGACGGTTTTTTGGTATTTGCATCGTTGCAAAGGTAAGTAAAGATTTTGTTTCTAAGGGTCCCCTGGGCGCGGAACTTCGGCTGAAATCCCTAATGGTTTTTTCCTCTTCAGTATTCTCCAAATTCTCGTGCCGTTGTGTTCGGTTTTGGTTTATACCGTTCAGGTTTTTCCATTAGGGATTTTTTATTTCGGTTAAGTCATCAAAAAAAAACAGTGACCTTGGTGTGGGACTAAACTTGTACTACTTGTCATATACAACCATGGAACAAAAAGAAATGCAATTTGAAGGCTATGGATGCTTAGCTGAGCGAACCTAGGGTCTATCAGCTAAAATTTACAGCCATCTTCACTTTCGTTAAAAAAACAGCGTCATGTTTAAGCAATTCTGCATTTTAGAACAGTTTGGGTGATTTCAGTTTAATCATTTTTTATATTTATTTACTTAACACTTATTGTAAATGTGAAAGTTAAACTTGCATGTATTTGGGGCGTAAAGTTGGATATTTAAGCATTTTAATGCTAAACCGGCATTATAAAAAAGCTGATAATTGTTTATTGTTTGTAACTTTAAATGGTGAAGTGTAATTGAATGACAAAGCTCTTGACCTGTTTTTGTCTATTACGATCAAGCAATAACTTACCAAATTTGAGCTTCAAAATTTCGACAAAGATCAAATTTTGGAACTATAAAATATTAAAATATGTTCAATAGCCAAAATCGTCTGAACTTTCCAAGAAAAAACAGCCCAACTGTGGGTATCTTCAAAGAGCGGAAAATTTAGTCTTTGGGTTCGATTCCCAATACACTGTTTTTAGTATATGTGCAATCAAATTGTCAAGTTTGGATTAAATCCGTGTCGGATAATCCATGATATAAGGAAGGAACTTTAAATTTTAAAGAATCTTTGCAAGAAGCAACATGTTAATCAGATTGAAGATCATGGAATCGGGTAAAGATTAAGGATTACAAAATAACAGTCCCAGTCTCCCAACGCTCTCGTCTAAATCTAAACAATAGTATGAAACAATATTGAAACAAAGCAAAGAAAAGATTTTACGTTTTATTAGTTGACTAAGTTGAGGGAAGTTAGTACTTTCCCCGTGTTTCAAAAAATTCATTAAACTACGGTGAAGTAAACATATTAAAATGGCTCTTGAAAATACGGTCCAATTATCCGAGAAATACGAAGCAGTTATGGTTCTCAGTGGAGTGGGGATGCTCTAGGTTATAAGAATGGTTTGTGGGAATTCTGTTACAGAGGTACTCAAATTCATGAAGAACTAGAAAACTCGGAGGACTTGATAAAATTGACATTAAAGGATGGAGGGTTAGTGACGACACTGTACTACACATTGCTACAGCAGAAGTGTTGGTTTCTGAATGGACAACAACGGAAGAGTTATTGAGCATTATGGCTACAAAGTACAAGAAGACATGTGCCGAGGATATGTGGGAAAGAGCTCCTGCTCAGACCACAACAAAGGCATGTTTCATGTTACAACCTCTTGAGGAAAAAGGTTACATTATACCATTTAATGAACGAGGTGGAGGATGTGGTGCAGCTATGAGATCCATGTGTATAGGTTTGATGTTTCCTTGTGAAGATCAAATTGAAATGTTAATTGAAATTGCTGTTGAAAGTGGAAGGATGACTCATAATCACCCCACAGGTATTCATCTTTCATAATAAAGCAACGATTTCAGATCATGTATCAATTATCAAGTCACTAATGTCTTGTGTTTTGTCTATCAACAAGTGTTGCTTTGTATAAAGTTTGCTAGGTTATCTTGTTATCTGCATTGCTTTTCATTTTAACAAACCTTTATTGTAATTTAGCTTTTCAATCCTTTTGCTTTTCTTAGATGTTTTATCTTCAACTCTTCCTTTGATTATTTACTTGAACAAGCCATTACCATGAATGTTTCATATCCTTTTATCTAATATCAATTTATAAATTAAATAAAAGAAGGTTGACTTTAGGTTTGCATAAGTCTATGCAATCCATCATTTTCTAGAACCACATCTCAAATGCCTCCATCCTTCTAACATTGCTCACTTTAAATGACCATATCTTTGATCCATCCCTTTTATCGCTTTTCCACATTTCCAAATTTCTGTCTTCTAAAAGTTTGAATTGCCATTGCTGTTTTGCTTTTATATCTTCACTACTACAGCCATTGAATCCATGATCCATATCAAAATGCTGCTATTATGTAAATAGGGTCATAATGTAAGTGACCTAAAATTAGCAATCTTTAAAGATAATGATTTTAATTATAGGTTATCTAGGGCTGTTACTGCAGCTTTATTTACAGCCTATGCTATACAGAAGATGGCTCCAAAAAATGGGGAGCAGGACTTTAAGTGTTTTACCCAAAGTTTGGGAATACATTGAGAAGGTTGGTCGTGATGTAGAAGAAAACAAGAAATCTTGGGGCTACTTTAAAAACAGTTGGGAGTCATATCTTGAACTACGGGATTAACAAATGGAACCAGTGAACCAAAGTTTCCAGTGACATATAACATACCTGAACGTGATGCTTTTTATAAATCTGTCAGTTATACAGGTTGGGGTGGATCCAGTGGTCATGATGCACCAATGATTGCTTACGATGCTTTGATGAGGGCAAAAGATTCCTGGTTTCACTTGTGCTCTTGTTCTATGTCTCATGGCGGAGATAGTGACAGCACAGGAATATTGGCTGCAGCATGGTGGGGTGGTATGTATGGTATGAAAGGGGTACCCCTTATTATAGGAACCTGGAATATGGTCATAGGCTTATGGAGCTGGGTAAAAAATTACTGAATGTATCAAAGAATATGAACAACTAACAAGATAGTATTTATTTAACAAAATTCTGTCATCCCAATATACTTTAGTATGTTTGTAAATCATACAATAAAATTACTACTTGGTTTTAACATAAAAGCAATTTTCTTTAGAAATAAAGTCTAAAGAAGAATGTCAAATTCAGGGCATGGGCAGTTCTATGTTCTACTTACGATGATTCCTGGCTGTAGAGTTTCATAATACATTACACGTAGATTTTTTAAAAGACTTAGCAACATCAACCTGACTAGTTCCTGACGTTTTTTTTCGAATTTCTTTAGCTTTTTCGTGAAGCTCTATAGCTTTGTCGTAGTTTCCAGTTTTTTTAAACACATTAGCAAGATTGTTTAAAGACGCAGCGACATCAACATGATTTGGACCTAACGATTGTTTTCAATTTCTAGAGCTTTTCGTAAACTCTATAGCTTTGTCGTAGTTTCCAGTTTTATAAACACATACCAAGATTGTTTAAAGACGTAGCGACATCAACATGATTTGGACCTAACGATTGTTTTTGAATTTCTAGAGCTTTTTCGTGAAGCTCTATAGCTTTGTCGTAGTTTCCAGTTTTAGAATACACAGTACCAAGATTGTTTAAAGACGTAGCGACATCAACATGGTTTGGACCTAACGATTGCTTTCGAATTCCGAGAGCTTTTTCGTGAAGCTCTATAGCTTTGTCGTAGTTTCCAGTTTTAGAATACACATTACCAAGACTGTTTAAAGACATAGCGACATCAACATGATTTGGACCTAACGATTGTTTTTGAATTTCTAGAGCTTTTTCGTGAAGCTCTATAGCTTTGTCGTAGTTTCCAGTTTTTTAAACACAATACCAAGATTGTTTAAAGACGTAGCGACATCAACATGATTTGGACCTAACGATTGTTTTGAATTTCCAGAGCTTTTCGTGAAACTCTATAGCTTTGTCGTAGTTTCCAGTTTTTAATACACATTACCAAGATTGTTTAAAGACGTAGCGACATCAACATGATTTGGACCTAACGATTGTTTTTGAATTTCCAGAGCTTTTCGTGAAACTCTATAGCTTTGTCGTAGTTTCCAGTTTTAATACACATTACCAAGATTGTTTAAAGACATAGCGACATCAACATGATTTGGACCTAACGATTGTTTTTGAATTTCCAGAGCTTTTCGTAAAACTCTATAGCTTTGTCGTAGTTTCCAGTTTTAAAACCATACCAAGATTGTTTAAAGACGTAGCGACATCAACATGATTTGGACCTAACGATTGTTTTGAATTTCTAGAGCTTTTTCGTGAAGCTCTATAGCTTTGTCGTAGTTTCCACTTTTAGAATACACAGTACCAAGATTGTTTAAAGACGTAGCGACATCAACATGGTTTGGACCTAACGATTGCTTTCGAATTCCGAGAGCTTTTTCGTAAAACTCAATAGCTTTGTCGTAGTTTCCAGTATAATAATACACATTACCAAGACTGTTTAAAGACATAGCGACATCAACATGATTTGGACCTAACGATTGTTTTTGAATTTCTAGAGCTTTTTCGTGAAGCTCTATAGCTTTATCGTAGTTTCCAGTTTTTTCAAACACAATACCAAGATTGTTTAATGACGTAGCGACATCAACATGATTTGGACCTAACGATTGTTTTTGAATTTCCAGAGCTTTTTCATAAAGCTCTATAGCTTTGTTGTAGTTTCCTGTTTCATGTAACACCTCACCAAGATTGTTTAAAGATATAGCGACATAAACATGATTTGGACCTAACGATTGTTTTTCAATTTCCAGAGCTTTTTCATGATGATTTTTAGCTTTGTCGTAGTTTCCAGTTTTTGTAAACACTATACCAAGATTGTTTAAAGACACAGCGACATCAACATGATTTGCACCTAACGATTGTTTTTTCATTTCCAGAGCTTTTTCATGAAATTCTATAGCTTTGTCGTAGTTTCCAGTATCATTATACACATTACCAAGACTGTTTAAAGACGTAGCGACATCAACATGATTTGGACCTAACGATTGTTTTCGAATTTCCAGAGCTTTTTCATAAAATTCTATAGCTTTGTTGTAGTTTCCAGTTTCTTTATACACAATACCAAGATTGTTTAAAGACGTAGCGACATCAACATGATTTGGACCTAACGATTGTTTTTTAATTTCCAGAGCTTTTTCATGAAACTCTCTAGCTTTGTCGAATTTTCCAGTTTTATTATACACACTACCAAGATTGTTTAAAGACGTAGCGACATCAACATGATTTGGCCCTAACGATTGTTTTTGAATTTCCAGAGCTTCTTTGTATATTTCTATACATTTGTCGTAGTTTCGAGTTTCATAAAACACCAAACCAAGATTGTTTAAAGACGCAGCGACATCAACATGATTTGGACCTAACGATTGTTTTTGAATTTCCAGAGCTTTTTCATGAAACTCTATAGCTTTGTCGTAGTTTCCAGTTTTATAAAACACATTACCAAGATTGTTTAAAGACGTAGCGACATCAACATGATTTGGACCTAACGATTGTTTTTGAATTTCCAGAGCTTTTTCATGAAACTCTATAGCTTTGTCGTAGTTTCCAGTTTTATAAAACACATCACCAAGATTGTTTAAAGACGCAGCAACATCAACATTATTTGGACCCAACGATTGTTTTTCAATTTCCAGAGCTTTTTCATAAAACTCTATAGCTTTGTCGTAGTTTCCAGTATCACTATACACATTAGCCAGATTGTTTAAAGAAATAGCGACATGAACATGATTTGGACCTAACGATTGTTGTTGAATTTCCAGAGCTTTTTCATGAAACTCTATAGCTTTGTCGTAGTTTCCAGTATTACTATACACATCACCAAGATTGTTTAAAGACGCAGCGACATCAACATGATTTGGACCTAGGGATTGTTTTAGAATTTCCAGAGCTTTTTCGTGAACCTCTATAGATATGTCGTAATTTCCAGTTATTTCAAACACAACACCAAGATTGTTTAAAGACGTAGCGACATCAACATGATTTGGCCCTAACGATTGTTTTTGAATTTCCAGAGCTTCTTTGTATATTTCTATACATTTGTCGTAGTTTCGAGTTTCATAAAACACCAAACCAAGATTGTGTAAAGACGCAGTAACAGCAACATGATTTGGACCTAACGATTGTTTTTGAATTTCCAGAGCTTTTTCATGAAACTCTATAGCTTTGTCGTAGTTTCCAGTTTTATAAAACACATTACCAAGATTCTTTAAAGACGTAGCGACATCAACATGATTTGGACCTAACGATTGTTTTTGAATTTCCAGAGCTTTTTCATGAAACTCTATAGCTTTGTCGTAGTTTCCAGTTTCATGAAACACATTACCAAGATTGTTTAAAAACGTAGCGACATTAACATGATTTGGACCTAACGATTTTTTTTGAATTTCCAGAGCTTTTTCATAATACTCTATAGCTTTGTCGTTGTTTCCAATTTCATGAAACACATTACCAAGATTGTTTAAAGACGCAGTGAGATCAATAGGATTTGGACCTAACGATTGTTTTTGAATTTCCAGAGCTTTTTTGTAAAACTCTATAGTTTTGTCGTAATTTCCAGTTTTACTAAACACATTACCAAGATTGCTTAAAGACCTAGCGACATGAACATGATTAGGACCTAACGATTGTTTTTGAATTTCCAGAGCTTTTTCATAAAGCTCTATAGCTTTGTCGTAGATTCCCGTTTCATTGAACACATTACCAAGACCGTGTAAAGACCTAGCGACATCAACATGATTTGGACCTAACGATTGTTTTTGAATTTCCAAAGCTTTTTCGTGAAGCTCCATAGCTTTGTCGTAGTTTCTAGTATCTTTATACAGATTACCAAGATTGTTTAAAAGCCCAGCGATATCAACATGACTTGGACCTAACGATTGTTTTTCAATTTCCAGAGCTGTTTCATAAAACTTTCTAGCTTTGTCGTAGTTTCCAGTATCACTATACACATTACCAAGATGGTTTAAAGACCCAGCGACAACAATATGATTTGGACCTGGCAATTGCTTTCCAAGTTCCAGAGCTTTTTCGTGTTGATTTTTAGCTTTGCTATACTTCCCAGTTTGACGGTATAAAATACCAAGGATTTCAAAATGCCAAGCTTTGTCACAAATACTAAATTCTTCTGATTTAAATTTGTCCAATAGTTCAAGAGCAAGATCGTATTTTCCAAAATGCTCTAATCTGTCAACAAAATATTGGAAAACTTGTAAAGTGTTCATGTTGATTTTTGTCTTGTTGGTCTTTAATAATTGAACAATTTTTTCAAGATGTGGCATTAATTTGATTTCGTCGTCTCTCTCTTTAAACATGTAAAGTGCTTTAGATATTTGATCAACGTTAGTTTCCATTTCATGTTCTTCATTTGAATGTTCAGATTGATAAACAATAATTGCTTTGTGAACAATGCGATGTAGACTAATGTCATTATTTTCTGAATGCAAGAACAATGAGCAGTCCTTTAAACAAAGACATATATCTTCCTTTGAGTGTTTGGGATCTATTTCTTGAACATAAAAAACAATAATGTCTCGTGGTATAGGATCAAACGATATCACGGAAAAAAAGTTAATAACATTTGCCAATATTGAGGATTCTTCAGCATTTTGTCTGACAGCTAAGAGTGAAGCTTGTAACATACTTCTAGGATATACCGAGTTAAATTTAACAAAAGTGGCGTCCATGTTTTCTTGTTCTTCTGAAAATATTTTCTTTAAATATTCTTTCCAAGTAAATGAACAGTTTGCTTTGTTTACACGACTGACATAACAACCAGCGGCAGCCAAAGCCAGCGGTTGACGATCTAATGCGTGCGATACTTCATTCAACATTTGATCATCAGTATTATCATCTTTAGTGTAATATTCAACAGTTGACAACATTCTTTATCATTCATTCCACTTCTGATAGAAATATGTTTGTTAAACTCATCGTCTTGAGGTACGGCATCTGTGTTCTGGATAGTTACTATGATTTGTCCATTTATCCACATGGGATCACCAACTTGGGGGAGTAATGAAGAAATTTTGCTGAGCTGTGCCACGTTGTCTACAATGATCAACCAATTTTGCCAGAATTTTAATCGTGTGGATACTAACGATCGCAAATTCTTCACTTTGTCTGCGATGGAACAATTTTCATCTTCAAATTTTTTAATCATATACTTGTCACAGTTTAAACGGTATCCAAGTTCACAGTAAGTTTTTAAAAGAGATTCCTCATTTTTTCCATCGAGAGTCATTACAAACGAAGTTCTATTTTTCCAATCACACGATATTTTTTCACAAACCTGTCTTGCAAGTTGTGATTTACCACTGCCAGGATTACCAGTGATGTAGAAGTATGTCAGTTGATCATTGTTATCATTCCTTAATTTTTCAAGATCTTTTGTAGTTTTATCTCGTAATTCAATGCGTTCAACAAAAAAATGATTAGGTTTTGAAGGAAGAACTTGGAACGAATTAAAACAGTTTCGATGATATTTTATTTTATTGATTTCATCGAGCGAAAATTTCAAATCTTGAAATGATTTTTCAATGATATTGACTATATCATCAAAATCATCATCAGAGCATTCCCCTTCATACCAATGTGCGTACTTGTTTCTTTCACAACGAAGTGCATGAACAGCATCCTTTGTTTTTTTGTCAAGGTGCTTTCCAATTGAATTTGAAAAGATTATTGCATCAAATAATATCGTACAGTCCCACTTACTGGTATCTCCATCTTGATATTTTTGTCGAGTTTTTTGGTCTAATATTCTTCCTGATTCAAAAGTGTAAAATTTGTTGCCACATTTTGGTGTATAATCCCATTCTCCATGAGATGATTTGTAATGAAAGTTCCATTGTTTGATGAAAAACGAAGCAAGTTCCTCTTGAAAAACATTAATTATTTGCCTAATGTAAAATAGGTTTCTTTTTTCTCTTGATTCTATCTGCAAAAAATTGATGTATCAACAATATTGAAATCAAGTACTTTACTGGACAGTTTACGTGACTTTCCAAAAGACAGACATAGGAATTTAGATTTCTATAATCTTAGATCGTCATTTTTTGACGTCTTATATCTTTTAGATTGTTTCTAAGAATATGGTATAATGTTCTAGCTGGTAGCCTTTTCTTGAATATATTTTGTAACGCTTATGGTAATGCCAATCCTAGTCTATAAGTCGTTTATTTAAACATAACTTAGTAAATGTATTTGTTTTGCAACATGCTGTAACACATTATCGTTTTTCTCTTTGGCTACGAGGATTGAATGATAATCGTAGAAACTTTTCATCAATTTTTAGAAAACCATAAACTACTAAATTAATAATCTTAGCTATCTTTGATAAATTTTACTTAAAACGGAAGTTTTTAATTTATCATGATAAAATAGTATTTTTTGGGAATCATTTACGTAAAATCAGTTGTTGAATATTACTTTTCGGTTATGCTAAACTTTTTAAGAGGAGTATTTTAAACACTCTTAAAAACTTTAGCATTTTAATCACAATTTTATTGCATTTACAATTGTAATTTTTAACATAAAAATAATCAAAAGTCGCACCTGCATGTCAAAGAGCTACGTCATATATCGTTTCTGAGCTTTTAGAAAAGCCTTTCTGTTTTCAAAATGCTATATATAGAGAGAGAAGAATGTTTGTGAGTCACCCCAATGATATGCTCACCCGAATACGCGAAAATGTTTGAGCGCTATTTCGATTTACTCGTTCATTGCGTGCAATTTACTTTACATTTCTCTATTGTCTCTACCGCTTTACGAATTATGTTTGTGCCATGAAAAATGTAAAGTTATTAAAATGATTTTGTAAAAAAATTCAAAAGATTTCAACGTCATTAGGTCCCGTAAAGGATGATGTACTGAAGCATGTATAGATAGATCAACTATTGAAGCATGTGTAGATAAAAAAACTACTGAAGCATGTGTAGATAGATCAACTACTGAAGCATGTGTAGATAGAAAACTACTGAAGCATGTAGATAGATCAACTACTGAAGCATGTAGATAGATCAACTACTGAAGCATGTGTAGATAGATCAACTACTGAAGCATGTGTAGATAGATCAACTACTGAAGCATGTGTAGATAGATCAACTACTGAAGCTGTGTAGATAGAAAACTACTGAAGCATGTGTAGATAGATCAACTACTGAAGCATGTGTAGATAGAAAACTACTGAAGCATGTGTAGATAGAAAACTACTGAAGCATGTGTAGATAGATCAACTACTGAAGCATGTGTAGATAGAAAAACTACTGAAGCATGTGTAGATAGAAAAACTACTGAAGCATGTGTAGATAGATCAACTACTGAAGCATGTGTAGATAGATCAACTACTGAAGCATGTGTAGATAGAAAAACTACTGAAGCATGTGTAGATAGATCAACTACTGAAGCATGTGTAGATAGAAAAACTACTGAAGCATGTGTAGATAGAAAAACTACTGAAGCATGTGTAGATAGATCAACTACTGAAGCATGTGTAGATAGAAAACTACTGAAGCATGTGTAGATAGAAAAACTACTGAAGCATGTGTAGATAGATCAACTACTGAAGCATGTGTAGATAGATCAACTACTGAAGCATGTGTAGATAGATCAACTACTGAAGCATGTGTAGATAGAAAACTACTGAAGCATGTGTAGATAGATCAACTACTGAAGCATGTGTAGATAGATCAACTACTGAAGCATGTGTAGATAGAAAACTACTGAAGCATGTGTAGATAGAAAAACTACTGAAGCATGTGTAGATAGAAAAACTACTGAAGCATGTGTAGATAGATCAACTACTGAAGCATGTGTAGATAGATCAACTACTGAAGCATGTGTAGATAGAAAAACTACTGAAGCATGTGTAGATAGATCAACTACTGAAGCATGTGTAGATAGATCAACTACTGAAGCATGTAGATAGATCAACTACTGAAGCATGTGTAGATAGATCAACTACTGAAGCATGTGTAGATAGAAAACTACTGAAGCATGTGTAGATAGATCAACTACTGAAGCATGTGTAGATAGATCAACTACTGAAGCATGTGTAGATAGATCAACTACTGAAGCATGTGTAGATAGATCAACTACTGAAGCATGTGTAGATAGAAAACTACTGAAGCATGTGTAGATAGAAAAACTACTGAAGCATGTGTAGATAGATCAACTACTGAAGCATGTGTAGATAGAAAACTACTGAAGCATGTGTAGATAGAAAACTACTGAAGCATGTGTAGATAGATCAACTACTGAAGCATGTGTAGATAGATCAACTACTGAAGCATGTGTAGATAGAAAACTACTGAAGCATGTGTAGATAGAAAAACTACTGAAGCATGTGTAGATAGATCAACTACTGAAGCATGTGTAGATAGATCAACTACTGAAGCATGTGTAGATAGAAAAACTACTGAAGCATGTGTAGATAGAAAACTACTGAAGCATGTGTAGATAGATCAACTACTGAAGCATGTGTAGATAGAAAAACTACTGAAGCATGTGTAGATAGAAAACTACTGAAGCATGTGTAGATAGATCAACTACTGAAGCATGTGTAGATAGATCAACTACTGAAGCATGTGTAGATAGAAAAACTACCAAGCATGTGTAGATAGAAAAACTGCTGAAGCATGTGTAGATAGATCAACTACTGAAGCATGTGTAGATAGAAAAACTACTGAAGCATGTGTAGATAGAAAACTACTGAAGCATGTGTAGATAGAAAAACTACTGAAGCATGTGTAGATAGAAAAACTACTGAAGCATGTGTAGATAGAAAAACTACTGAAGCATGTGCAGATAGATCAACTACTATAGAAGTGAGAAGTGTAATTGTTATTAATTTACACCGTTTTGCAGGTGTTGTGACTGCCTAGTGTGTTTCAGCCCGGACTATTGCAACTTAGCGGACACCTTGGACACTGACCCAAACCCTACCATATAATCCTATGCCAAAACGAGCCCGCCCTCCCATACAAGCGCTTCGCGTGTCCGCTAAACTGCAGTCTAGCCAAAAAAAAACTGGCAGTCAGCTTAAGCGAAGAAGCTTTGGTGTTGTTCTGACGAGCTTTTTTCACTTGAACGAGTTCCCCCACTAGTTGTTGCCAGTTATATAGCAATGTAAATGTTAAACATTGTCTCAAAGCGTCTTGTGTCATGCCTTGCCGATGCTGTATTTGTTTGCTGTACTTGATGCCCTTGTTGCCTTGACGATATCATTTAGCTGAGCAAAGCAATTAAATCAATAAAATTCTTTTTTAGATTCAAACTAAACAATGTCCTGTTTCTATGCTGATTTTGTAAGTATTAGCCATGAAATTAGCAGGAAACGCAGTAAAATGGTCGAAAAGCAAAAATGCCAATAACTCATTCATAGAGATAGACAGGGAATTTGTTAAAAAAACTCAGAGATAGCTTTTATGTCGATGATCTAGTGTCCGCTGAACAATCCAAGAAGAAAGTAATGAGGTTGTATGAGTTAGCAAGTGAGCGATTGGCTGCAGGAGAATTTAGGCTTAGGAAGTGGCTAAGTAACGATGGGAATGTTTTGAAAGAAATAGAAAAGAGAGAAAGAAGAATCTTAGAGGAAAGAAGGGCAGAATTTAGTAATTCGAAAGTGGTTGATGAGCAAATTTACGCCAAAGCATCAGTTGGAGAAAATAGTATCAGTGGAAGTTTTGAGAAAGTACTAGGATTGGGATGGGAGTGTAAGTCGGATCGCTTTGTATTTAGCCTCTGGAAATTGGCTGAAAGAACAAAGGCATTCATCTCAAGTAAACGAAATATACTAGGTATACTTGCAGGATTATTCGATCCCTTAGTTATTATAAGTCCAGTTATAGTTTGTGCTAAGTTATTGTTTCAGGAGCTGTGTATTGAGAAAGCTGAATGGGATAATGATCTGGAAGGTAACAAGAAAAAACGTTGGCAGAGATGGATAGAAGATTTAGAGAGAGTCAGGGATTTAGTTGTGGCGAGATGTGTGTATGGTAATTTACTTGGTAAGTAAAGTGTTACTTGCATGGGTAAGCAGATGCCAGCCAAAAGGCATACTGTGCGCTCGTATATTTTGTGACAGAGCTAAACGGTGCCTACCACGTAGAGTTGCATACTTTGAAAACAAGGATAGCGCCAATAAAATTTGTTACGTTCAATTCAATGGTACATACTATTGTTTGGACAGTATGACTGCATTGTGCTGGATCGGTAATAGGGGAGAATGGAAACAGTTTGTGCGCCATAGAGTTAACGAGATTTTAAGATTGAGCAGGAAGGATGACTGGAAACATTGTCCGGGTGTAGAAAACCCAGTGGATTAGGTTCAAGTGGAGTTACGACATCACAATTAAAGGAAAGTGAACTTTGGTGGAAGAGACTGAAGTGGTTGTCAGGTCCCCATTGTTATTAGCCATTGCCAAAAGAGGTTAAAACTACAGAGGAAAGTCTTGTGGAAGTCGAGAAGACAGTATTGGCTAACACACAGGTAGTAGATAAAGATTGTGTGATAGCAAATTGAGATATAAAGAGACTAATAAGTGTCATAGCTATCATTGGGCGATTTGTAGACAATTTGAAGGCAAGAGTTAAACTCGGGACAAAGAGGACTAAAACATTGGAAGTGTCAGATTTAGAGCTAGAAGCTAGAAAAATTAATTTTATTGCTTAAGGATCATCACTTAACCGAATTAATTATTAAAGATTGCCACAGGAAGGCTATCATGCTATTCTTCCTCCCAATACTTTTGAACAGGTGTTACTGTTTTTCTTACCATGCAGCTTATGGTCAATAGTTAAAAAGTTGGTATATCAATTTATATATGATTTCTCATGCATGTTTATCCATACTTCATCTAGATGTTTCCTTAGCTAATTTATTAGGTCCGTAATGTGGATATAAATCTCGCTTTACTTTTGTAAAATTACCTTTGTTGTAGAAGTAAGACTTCATATCTGATGACCTCGTCGTCCAAATTAAGCTTGCTTCAGTTCTTTACATGTCACATACCTAACAAAAGATGAGAGATTTATTAAAAAGAACGCGACCACATACATATCAGTTTAAAAATGGTGATCATAATTCATACCTTATTGTTACATCAATCTTTTATCTTTGTGACTTTTGTTACATAAACACTTTTAAATAGCGAACGAAGATGAAGAGTGAGTCAGGATCTCCTTCAACAAACAGTATAATAAAACATTAATGACGCCTATGTAGAACATTCTAGTTATATAACTAAGTATACATCACTGACTAAAAACAATTGTTATAGAAGTAAAAATACATAAATAAGAACCTCATGCAGAGTACATAATGACATTGAGATTACTCAAATTCCAAATGACTACTGCTAAATCTTATAAAGTTTCACAAGTTTTAACTAAGGAATAGAGAATCGTCTATCTAAAACAGGATGCCAATGATTAAGGCACGATTTTCGAAACTGTGAATGGATATTTTTCCTTCATTAATGAAAAATTCCATACATGTATATTATTGCAAAAGTCAGTTCTTATTATAAAAAACCTTTGTTATTAAATAACCCATTGTAAAATTACAAATACATGGCAAACATCAATTGCACGCAATTATAATTACTTATGATCAATAAAGAAACTGTGGATACAACAGTAAAGGTTGCAATGAAAGTAAACCTTAAAACTGTTAAACATGATCTAAACTATAATTCTAAAAGCTCACTGTGTTGCATGAATGAACATTTCACAAAAATAGATTCGGTTGCGTCTTTCTCTGTGTAAACACATTCTTCCTGTGTTCAAAATTTGCTTATTTTTCAAATTTCCTTACTTATGAAAGAAATGGTTTGTTGTATACAACTATCAGCATTTTGTTAGACACACAGAGTTTAGTCAAAAGTGGCGTCAGCAAAGAAAGGAGGTGATGCATGATTGGACATGCTATCCCCCCTACATAAATTTTCACAGATTCCCACTTTTTCCATAGACAAGTATGCTATTTCACCTCTCCCATACCTTTGAACAGGTTTTGCTTTCCTTTACCATGCAGCTTATTGTCAATAGTTAGAAAGTTGGTATATCAATTTAGACATGATTTCTCATGCATGTTTAGTCTTACTTAAACGATATGCTGCTTTAGCTAATTTGTTATGTGCTTAGTGTAGTTCTAAAATATGGCTTAATTTTTCTAAAATTACTTTCTTTTAAAAGTAAGACGACCGTGTGAACAAAATTATGCTTGCTTTAGTTCTTTACATGTCACATACTCAACAAACGGATGAGAGATTTAATATAAACAACGCGGCCACATACATATCAGTTAAAAATGGTGATCATATTTCATTCCTTATGGTAACATCAATTTTTATCCATGTGAGTTTTGTTACATAAACACATTTAAATAAGGAACGAAGATGAAGAGTGAGTCAGGATCTTCTTCAATATTATAAAACAATAAAATCTCTGTAGAACATTTAGTTATATAACTAAGTATACATCACTGACTAAAAACAATGATTATTGAAATAAAAATACATAAATAAGAGCCTCATGCAGAGTACGTAATAACATTGAAATGAGTCAAATTCCAAAGGACTACTGTTAAATAATATTAAGTTTAACAAGTTTAAACTCAGGAATAAAGGATGACCTTTCTAAAATAGGATTTCAATGTGAATGATTAAGACACAATTTTTGAAACTTTAAATCGATTTTTTCACTTCACTAATCAAAAATTCCATACATGTATATTATTGCAAAAGTCAGTTCATATTATAAAAAGACCTTTGTTATTGAATAATCCATTGTAAATTATCAATACATTTTAATTATCAACTGCACACAATTGTAAATACTTATGATCAATAAAAAAACACTATACATATAACAGTAAAGGATGCAATAAAAGTAAACTTTAACACTGTTAAACTAACATATGATCAAAAGTATAGTTTTGAAAGCTCTGTGTTGCATGAATCAACATTTCACAAAAAATAGATTCGGTCGCGTTCTTTCTCTGTGTGTAAATACATTCTTCCTGTGTTTAACTTTTGCTTATTTTTCAAATTTCCTTACTTATAAAAGAAATGGTTTGTTGTATACAACTATGAACATTTTGCTAGACACACAGAGATTAGTCAAAAGTGCCGTCATTGAAGAAGGGAGGTGATGCGTAGTTGGTTATATGCCCCACCCCGTACATATATTTTTACAAAAATTCCCCTTTTTTCCATAGACAAGTATAGTTTATATAGAAAAATTCAGCGTTATACATGTAGGAAATGTTCTCATGTTATTCTGCCTCCCCCATACTTTTGAACAGGTTTTACTGCCCTTTACCATGCAGCTTATTGTCAATAGTTAGAAAGTTGATGTATCAACTTAAATATGATTTCTCTTGAATGTTTAGTCATACATTATCGAGATGCTTCAATAGCAAAGTTGTTATGTAAAGTTAGTAATATAGTTTCAGAATCTCGCTTTACTTTCGAAAAGGCACCTACGTTTTAGGAATAAGACTTCATACTTGACGACCGTGTAGACAAAATTGTGTTTGCTTTTAGTTCTTTAAATGTCACATACTTTACAAAGATAAGAGATTTAATATAAAGAACGCGACCACATACATATCAGTTTATAAATGGTGATAATAATTCATACCTTATTGTTACATCAATCTTTTATCCATGTAAGTTTTGTTACATAAACACATTTAAATAGCGAACGAAGATGAAGAGTGAGTCAGGATCTCTTTCATCAAACAGTATTATAAAACAATGACGCCTATGTAGAACATTCTAGTTATATAACTAAGTATACATCACTGACTAAAAACAATTTTTATAGAAATAAAAATACATAAGTAAAAACCTCATGCAGAGTACATAATAACATTGAGATTAGTCAAATTCCAATGGAGTACTGCTAAATCTTATAAAGTTTCACAAGTTTTAACTAAGGAATAGAGAATCATCTATCTAAGACAAGATTTGAATGCCAATGATTAAGACACGATTTTCGAAACTGTGAATGGAGTTTTTTCCATCATTAATGAAAAATTTCATACATGTATATTCTTGCTAAAGTCAGTTCTTATTATAAAAATCCTTTGTTATTTAATAAACCATTGTAAATTATGAATGTGTGGTAAACATCAACTGCACGCAATTATAATTACTTATGATCAATAAAGACACTGTGGATACAACAGTAAAGGTTGCAATGAAAGTAAACCTTAAAACAGTTAAACATGATCTAAACTATAATTCTAAAAGCTCACTTTGTTGCATGAATGAACATTTCCCAAAAATAGATTCGGTTGCGTTCTTTCTCTGTGTAAACACATTCTTCCTGTGTTTAACTTTTGCTTATTTTTCAAGTTTTCTTACTTATAAAAGAAATGGTTTGTTGTATACAACTATGAACATTTTGCTAGACACACAGACATTAGTCAAAAGTGGCGTCAGCAAAGAAGGGAGGTGATGCATGATTGGACATGTGCTCCCCACTTTACATAAATTTTTACAGATCCCCCTTTTTTCCTTAGACAAGTATAGTTTATAAAGAAAAATTCAGCGTCCTACATGTAGGAAATGTTCTCATATTATTCTGCCTCCCCCATACTTTTGAACAGGTTTTACTGTCCTTTACCATGCAGCTTATTGTCAATAGTTAGAAAATTGGTATATCAATTTAGATATGATTTCTCATGCATGTTTAGTCATACTTTATCTAGATGCTGCTTTAGCTAATTTGTTATGTGCTTAGTGTAGTTCAAAATATCGCTTAATTTTTCTAAAATTACTTTCGTTTTAGAAGTAAGACGACCGTGTGAACAAAATTATGCTTGCTTTAGTTCTTTACCTTTCACATACTCAACAAACGGATGAGATTTAATATAAACAACGCGACCACAATACTATAAAACATTAATGACATCTCTGTAGAACATTCAAGTTCTGTAGCTAGGTGTACATCACTGACTAAAAATAATTGTTATTGAAATAAAAATACATAAGTAAGAGCCTTATGCAGAGTACATAATAACATTGAAATGATTCAAATTCCAAAGGACTACTGCTAAATAATATAAAGTTTAACAAGTTTTAACTCAGGAATAAAGGGATCATCTTTCTACAATAGGATTTGAATGTGAATGATTAAGACACAATTTTTGAAATTTAAAATCGATTTTTTTACTTCACTAATCAAAAATTCCATACGTGTATATTATTGCAAAAGTCAGTTTATATTATACAAAGACCTTTGTTATTGAATAACACATTGTAAATTATCAATACATTATAATTATCAACTGCACGCAATTGTAAATACTTATGATCAATAAAAAAACACTATACATATAACAGTAAAGGATGCAATGAAAGTAAACTTTAACACTGTTAAACTAAAATATGATCATAAGTATAGTTTTGAAAGCTCTGTGTTGCATGAATCAACAATTCACAAAAACTAGATTCGGTCGCGTTCTTCCTCTATGTATAAATACATTCTTACTGTGTTTAACTTTTGCTTGTTTTGTAAATTTTCTTATTTCTGAAAGAAATGGTTTGTTGTATACAACTATCAGCATTTTGTTAGACACACAGAGTTTAGTCAAAAGTGGCGTTCAAATGTTCTTCAATTTGGCATTAAATCCACAAGAAAGATAAATTCTTTAAGGTATCTTCACCATTCCTCTCTCTTTTCAGTCAATTTAAAAGCCATTCTTAAATAATTTGTTTTCATCATTACTATGTTCATTAAAGGCAGGTGTTAATGAGATCTGAAGGTCAATCTGTGTTCTGGCTATCAAGGAACATCTTAGCTCTAGTGAAATAAAGACATATAATTCTTTACATAATGTAATGACAGACGTTGGTAGAGGTTGGTCAAGTTGTTGGCTTGTAAATGATTCCAGGAATGTTTGTGGGTAAAACCTTTTTGTATGCCATGAATTTGTTCTGACATTTTTCTTTCTATTTTTGATATTTTTTTGACAGCTCAAGCATGGCTTAGGTCTAGTTTAAACGAGCAATCACTGGAGAAATATCTTCATAGCTTCATTGGGCATAAACAATTGCTTTTGTAAGTTTGATCGCTAACATTTAAGGAAGAAAGATCAATCTTGGCTTGATAAGCTATATGATTATCATAACCAATGTATAATGCGATATAGTAATGGAGTTTTCTTTTAACAGTAAGCTGTTGATGTCAGAATAATTATACGATGTGTAATTGTTTTAATTTCAGTCAGTATTATGAGCAAGATGCATTATTATTGGATGATGAACGATCTAGTATGTTACCAATGATGGCTGCTGGTAAGAATAAACTTGTTTATATTTCTATAATGGATTTTTTATCATTCCTTGTTTCTTCTTTAAGGCTTAAGTTCAATTCTTTTTGCAATTGACATTGACAAAGCAGAGTTTAACGCTCTTACTGTACAGGTATGCTGGAATGCTATTGATATTGTTTAAAATCGAATCTTTGCAAATAGAAATGGATAGTAAAAAAGTGGAAGCTATGAATGTACTTTTCTTTAACTACTTGAATTTAATTTAATTTTTAGATTCCAGGCAATATCAGCCAAGCAGTTTCTCGTCCAACATCAATATGGGCTGTACCATCACCAATGTATGCGACGTCAGGAGCTCCTGGTGAAGTTTGTTAAATACAACATTTTAAGAAAATAAAGATTTGATCAGAATTTCATTTTTCTCTCCTGATCAAAAATATCCCTTTTATCCCTAATTATCCCTACCATTCATCTCATATATCGCTAATCTTATCATTCCTTAACCACACATGTCATTTATTCCTTGTAATCCCCCAACCATGCGTTCTCCTTAACCTTTATTATCCCATTATTACATGTCTTCATTTATCCCTTAACTATACCTGTTGTTTATTCATCCCTTATCATCCCTTAACCGCGCGTCCTCATTTATTCTTTATCATACTTGAACAATGCGTAGTCATTTATCCCACGCGTCTTTATTAATTTGTAACTTTTATCTTTCTTTTGTGTTTCAGGAAAAGAAAAGAAAAAACGTAAAAAAAAGAAAGCAAACATTGCGCAAATTGAAAATGTTGAATTCAAAGAGACGGAAGAAGGAACTTCTACTGTCAGTTCTCATGGTAGTTCTTCCACGACAACGACTGCTCACGATAGTGCCACGAGTTTTACCCGAGCGGCATACGACATATTACAACGTAATACTGATTCTCAGGTACATGCTCGTGGTAACCATGCTTTCACTAAAAGGCCTGACGATTTTCTTGAAATGCCAAAGAACTCTCAGTTGGCTTATTGTTCGACTTCTGAGAATTCAAGTCTTTCTTCCACAATGGCGAAAACCAACGTTGACAACAACGAGAATGAAACAGATGAACAAGTGGCTCGATTAACAAAGAAAAGCCAGGAAGTTCTGCATCTTAAAGACGAGTTTAAAACTGCGAATGATATGAAAAAAAATCATTCTTTGACAACATCTTTGCAATCAGGGCATTACACTGACTCATCGCTCTTGTCGGAGGAAGAAGTGTGTGAGCCTCTTGTTGATATGAACAGCGGTGTATCTCTAATTCCCGTAGTTTGCCCCGATGACGATAAAGGAGTTAGGGGTCTAGCTATGTCAGATGAAAATGAGCGATTTACTGTTGCACCTGAGACGTCGCGACATTTAGTTCATTCAATAAATGATTCCCCCGTTTCAAGGTTAGAAGATACTTCATTATTTTATCGACAAGAATGTCTAACGAGTTCACCATTTTAACTGAGGTGGTAATTTATGTTGTTTTCAGTATTTACACTGATGAAGACGTCGAGAATGATGCAAGTTTAGCAATTGGAGCAACTGTTGCAGCGATATGTGCCACACGTGATGGTAGCATAGAAATTAATGATTACTCAGGATCGTCATTGGTCAGAACCATGGGTGATGGTTGTATGAATGTTAGTTAATTATGAAATGCTTTTATCTTTTTAAGGGGAGGGTAGAAAGCCATGTGTAAATATCTTTGTTATATTTAGTTCGTTATATTTGGTATGTTTTCGTTCTTTAGCCATCAGAGGAATATCCATCAGGCAAAGAAATGACTTCAGGTTTGTGTGTTTTTCTATTCATGTATTTAAATGGTTTTATTTCTTATATCTTTTGAAAAATGTTTTGGGAACGGGAGAGGCACTTTTGCCTCAGGTTCTCAAACTATAAATGGGCTATTAGCAGGTAGAGTTAGTTTTAAATATAGAAATATTTAGTGCAATTGGATTTTACTATTTGTATCGTAGTTGCTTTGCTTGTTTGAGACATCCGTCAAATTTCATCATGTGAACTGAATATTTGTATGTGTGAATAATTATAATTTCATGAATATCAATAAATACGTGGTTTTTTATTGTTGAAGAGGAATTAAAACAGGCGATTGTATCGATGATGTTAAGAAAAGATGAAGTTGAAGAACGTAACAGGTTGTATTATCGTCCTTCGTTTAATATTAACATTCCATTCGAATATACACTATTTTGCCCTGATTTTTCCTTCGATCATCTTTCCTGTAGATCATTACAACAACATTTGGAAAAAGAGATGATGAAGTCAGCTTCTCTTCGTCTTCAATTAGAAGATTTAAAAAGAGATATGTCGTCGAAAAATGAAGAAAATTGCGTCGCTCTTAACGGCTTAAAAAGGTTAGGACATTGAGAACTCTGCATTTCCGTTAATCAAAGATGTCTGTTGACCTGTTCGTTTTTGCTCTTTAGTGAAAATGATTTGCTCAAACACCAACTAAAGAAATACGTGGGTGCTGTTCAATCGTTGAAAAGAAATGACATTATGGAAGAAGGTTTACTAGAGGGATAGTTTATCTTTAAAATAGATGTAGAAATCTAAGATATTCGATAATCTTTTGTGTAGCTCCAGAAAATGAAAGACTTTCTTCTATCATTCTTTCTCCGGAATCTGACGTCGACGAAGTGAGGTATTTACCGTAAATTTGTAGCAAAAGTGAATCAACGGCGTTGAATTTCGTTTCTTTTTCTTGTAGAAAGGAAGAAAACAAAGATTTTGAGCGGAAGTTGATCCAAGTAAGATTTCCATTAAACCATACTTTTACAAAACGAAACATTTGCCTTAAAAGGTCTTCAGGTATCATATGTTGCATGAAGATGAGCCGAAATTTATTTGATAGAAAACTCTTTTATACGATGCACACGATGACTTTAAGAAATATCTAATACAAGAAGATATTTTAACTTATGAAAACTGAGGACAAATAACTGAAATGAAATCGTGATATATGTTTAAAAACTCGCCACTCTGACTGATTTCGCGTTTCTTGTTCATCCCTGGGAATTTCATGGTGATGACGTCATGGCGTAAGTTGTGATGAAATGTTGTTTATCATGTTTAAAGGTCGCTGATATGCATGGCGAACTTATTGAACTCAATGAAAGACTACAAAAATGTTGAACGCTCGTGAATGTCAGCTAAGAATATTAAAAGAAGAGCTTGTCAATCTTAGAGGACCGGTATGTTCAGTAAAGACCCGTGTGTTCATTATAGTACAATAGATGTACAATATTGATCGGTATGTACAATATGAACTGTTTGGTATGAATATGAAAAGCAGTAAATATTCTTTTCATTTTCTAAGTATTTCTTAATAAAACTACGTATCTTCGTATGTTCTAGCTTCCTCAGGACAATAATCATGATGAATGTTTATATTTGACGGAGTTTGGTCCAAATTTCATGTCTGTCAATACTCGTCCTTTAATTAACATTTGGATTCCATCTGTTTTGTACAAGGAAAGTCTCCAAACATTCACCATTCTTATCAGGTATAATTTTTCCATATATTTATCTCTAAAAAAAGTAAATAACTCTTCCGATGTGATGTTGATGGTTATCTGGACTAGGTTAGGGATAACTAGGGACTATATTTCAAGATTTATGATCTATATTTGGTATTTTCCTCGTTTCAAATACATCACCCTTGAGAAAAGTGTTTGTGGTCATCGTATTTAAAAGATCATGTCGTAGTTTAAATTTACTGCTCAAATATTTCACTTTTCATATATATAAGATAAAGCCTGTTTCGCTCTTCAGGGATTTTCCTTAATAGGCTTGTCAATCTGTAGTTTTGTTCTTCCATCGAGCACTGACGAATACTGTTTTATACTATATACAAATACAACTATCATATGAATATATTACATTGTATGGATTTATTTATATATATATATATATATCATCTGCGCAGTGGTCCATTTATTGTCGTCAATAAAGAATTTAACATTGTTTACTTTACAAGGTTTATATCCGTATCAAAGACGATGAATGGAATGTTTACAAAAGATACTCGGATTTTATGCCCTACATAAGAAGGTTTTAATAAACATCAGTATTTTAATTTTTTTAATCATATTGTTTTGCCGTAATGTACAATCCCTTCCTTTTCCTTTTTATGCACAGACAAGCAAGCAGTTTAAACCTGTTGCACAATTCACGTTTCCCGCGAAGAAAATTATTGGAAATCGTGACGTCAATTTTGTGGAAACACGTCGGAAACAATTGGAAAATTACTTGAGAAAATTGATCAATTATAGTCTGGGTGCTGTTCCAGAGTTAGGTGAAAATCCTTGCAAGAGTTCTTTGTTCAAATACTTTCCATTTTTCATGTGAGTAAACACGTGATCTTTTCATGTGAGTAAACACGTGATCTTTTCATGTGAGTAAACACGTGATCATGTTTGAGTGTAATTTATTGTTCAATATACAGAATATTAAACGATTTTTAGTGTTAATGTTTGTAAGGCAAGAATAGACAGAAAAATTGAAAGTCAAAACAAGAACAAATAGCAATCAAGCGCATGCGCTGATTGGTCTATAGCTGTGTTTTCATTAGCTTGTGCAAACCGATCTGAGCTCAACAAATCAAATCAATCAAAGAGAATTCGCAAATCAATCATGAATACATTTTAGAGGAAAAATTAAAACGTTTGTTTTAAATTTGTCTGTTTCGCATTATTGATATTTTTTAAAAAGATATTTTTCCTGTTTGCACTGGCTTATGCAAACCTCGGAACGTTTGTGAGAACTGTTGAGCATGTGCAACACTCTACCTTCGGTTTCGGGCTTGCACTGATCTGCTCTCGAGTTCTCCCAAAGGTCTCCTCGGTTTGCATAAGCCGTGCAAACACAGTAAAATCTTTTATTTCGTAATAATACAACACAAAGAACTCAAACTTTGGCTTGTTTTAGAAAGAAAATCAAAATGCTACTACCTATTATTTCATGAATAGTTTATCAATTTTCTCTAAACTTTCAGCAAATATTTTACAGGCAAACTTCAACGGTATCATCTGTTTCAACGACGACAACGACAAAACAAACTGTTCCTTCTACATATAATGGTTAAAAGGTAAAACTTGTAGGATGTCTGTCAAAAAAACAGAGCATAGAAATTGTATAAGTTATATTGTATATTTATAACATACGTATAGTTCAGTATATATAAATATAATATGTCTACAAAGTAGAAGAATTTCCTGATGCATCAACTTCAACGACTCTTTATTGTATGTGTTGTATACAGATATAATTTGTCAGTATTTGCTACTATATAATAGTACATCATACTGGGTTTTAACAAGTTAAAACATAATATTTAACTTGAAATGAAAACAATCGTATATTAAATACATCACACGAAACGTACTATGCTATTAAATGTTGTGCTATCTCAGCACGATTTGATCAATTTACATATCCCGCGTCACCCAGCTCTTGCTGGCGAATGTTTATACGACTTGACACGTGACCAATTTTGATCAATACGTCATATGACTTTTGCCGATCTTTCCCGCGTAAAGAGATTTCTTGCTGAAACAATCTTTATCGTAAGTATTACGTAAAATATTTCATTTGTAAGTTTCAAAGTATTACAGTGAGTAATATAACCTTTTATTTCAAAGAAGCGTAACGCATACAGTCGTTATTGTAAGTATTGTACAAAATTTCTAAGAATAGGATTTACTACTTCCTACATGTATGTATTGTAATATGAAGATGTCTTCAGCTAAAGACGAAACGTTATTGTTGATAAAATTATTCAACCATGAATATACATACATTCTAATAATATTTTTCTATCCAGTTCATTCCTTTGATGTGTGCAAAACTAGTTTGTCAGCCTTCATTTACCATTGAAGACCTTTGTATAATTTCAATATCTGTCACTATGCCAAGCCCACAGGTGCATGGAACATTGTTAGCTACGTTGATGCAAGCACAAAAGATTTTCCTTCATTGAAAATGTAATGCACAAGTGAGGTTAGCACAGTGATTGTGTTTCGAAATTGCCAAACGTCGTTTTTATGTACACCCTGTAGATTGCTAATTAAAAGAGATCGAATGTTAATGCTAATAAATACAATAAGAAAATGAGATGAAGATAACAATCTAGAGGGTTTATCAAATCATTTTTGACATCAGTGGACCTTTAGAATTTGCATTATTCAGCTGTGGTTGTTCCCCAAGGAGACTTAAATGTTTGGGATTTGCTATTTGCTGTAGCTGAAGTATACGTTTTTATTTATATTGTATTAAATTGAATTTACCGCTCTATGGGGATTAATTACTTCAAAGTGATGAATCGTGCAAATTCTAAATTTCACAATGTACAATTGACGACACACCTAGTAAATGACCAATCAGGTTTACAACACACCTAGTAAATGACCAATCAGAACACAACACGTTTACAACACACCTAGTCACTGACCAATCAGAATACAACAAGTTCGTGAAACTTGGGCCATAGTCTAAGACTAAGAACGTGCCATTTGAACGTGAAAGTCTGTAGTTGCACGAAGAACAGTTAGCCGAAGTCAAAATTTTTCCACGGTGAAATATCTCTTGGAGTGCTTTGAAAAATATTCAGGTAAATGTGTTGTTTCAAGTTCTGTTGCATTGAGTAAACATTGAATTGGGACACTGCATGTGATGTTCATTAATGCAAAGTGCAGTGTGGCCTTCCCATAAAGTTTCCGTCTTAGTAACTTTTGTTTCCTCTATGCTTGATTTTAGACCTGGACATTCTTCTCTTACACGGCAATTAGTCATCAAATGAGATTGAGAAACAACGAACAAATGTTGGTGTATTTACCATGATCGTAGACTCCACAATTAAAGAAAGTGGTTATTGTTCACAGCGGCTGAAGAGAATTGTGGCTGTTGTCGACCAGTTCCTCGACGCTCATCTAAACATAAGAACAAAATACAATTCTGTAATTTGGTTGAAATTCTTCTTCCCTTGAACTACATTACTAGTGAATAAAATGTTCAATGTAAGTATGTTATCAATGTTTTCATTTATGGAAGTATAGTAGTGAACTGACATTGGCTTCAATTGTCCTATGTAGAAACCTTCTGATCAAGAATGGACAATATACGTACTTTAATGAAATCCTCTGAACAATGATCAAGAATGAACAGCATACTTTAATGAAGACCTCTGAACGATGATCAAGAATGTACTTTAATGAAATCCTCTGAACAATGATCAAGAATGAACAGCATACTTTAATGAGTCCTCTGAAGAATGATCAAGAATGAACAATATACTTTAATGAACTCTTCTGAAAATGATCAAGAATGAACAATATACTTTAATGAACTCTTCTGAACAATGATCAAGAATGAACAATATACTTTAATGAACTCTTCTGAACAATGATCAAGAATGGACAATATACTTTGATGAAATTGAAAAATACGTGACTTCTAATGCCCTAAAGACCATCTCTACAAAGAATGCAAACGCTAAACACTCTTCTGGAGCAATGCATCCATCAGCCTAACGCCTGTTTCCATGGAAAGTCAATATTATAAACTTTTCTAAAACATTTTCCTGGGAGTTTTCCTGCTAACATCACGACTGGTCAATCAATCGCAATGATGGATAAAACCACGCCGCTATCAAATGCCCAAATGTCAACATTATTTAATTGAAAATTTTGTAATAAAACATGGAATTTCTTTAACATGAAAATAAAACCTAAAATCCTAATTTTCCGACTGGCTGTCGATATTTCCGATTTAATGCCGTAGACGACATGCACAGTTGCAAGAAATGGCCAATCTTGTTTCTGTGCTTGCCGTCGTCGACATAAAAGCGGTGTTGTTTGTCAGGTAGCCAGAAAATTGGATACGATGGTTTCACCATCAACGTTCTGAAATTTTCAAAAAATTATTTTGGGCTTTTTTGTGGCTGTCCTTGCTCAACATCCGATCGTTTCATCTTCACAATTGGCATGAGATTTGTCATTCATCGTAGTCTGTCGTCGAACTGCCAAGGATTCGTCGAAAACCGTAAGTGTAATAATAATAAACCTTTTATTTACTTAGGCCTGTTAACAGGTCAAATCTCTAATATAATTTGGGCAATAGCCACAACAAATCCTGGTGTTCAGTATATTCCACTGTAAGGCTATTTTTTAATGCAGGAATGCAAAAAAATATATTTAAAGAAATTTACATCTGCATTTTCAAAATAGTCTTGATTAAGAGGTAATAAAAGTGTTCTTTGGTTAAAATAATCCAATAGTGTTTATCGGTGCTGCTTTAATTCTTTTAAAATTTGTGTCTTAGTAAGCGTGAATTTGTATCAACTATTTTAAGTCTGTGACTGGCATGCAACAATTGTGTTGTTCTATATAATTTACCTTCGAAAACCTCTGTGTGAATATACTGCTTTAAGGAGCTACGCATGATCGCAGCGGTTGTTGCCTCGCAGAAGGATAGGCAGGACCATAGCTTAGAATCGGAAATGCAAGTGAAGTTTGGCCCAAGGAAGGCAACTTCAACTTGGGGTTAGTGGGTACAAATGGTACCTTAGCGTAGAGGATGCAAATAGCATCTGTAAGAAGACCTTTGAAGACTGGATCAAGCGAGCAAGGCCTATTGAAGACCAAGGGAAGATCGTGGTTTTGGTGGAAAGAAAAATATCTCCCTAGTACGGTAAGAGCATGCAGTCGTTGTAGTTGGCCAATTTCATGAACGGCTTTCTACATTGACTATTAAGGCACTCCTGCATGGATCCCCTATAATGCATGAGTAGTTCAACCCACCCCGGTTGGAGGTCGCCCGTAGGTGCAACATGCACTAGGTTAAGTTAAGTTAAGGGCATGATGGGTTACCTCCTTCAAGGGCATTCCTTTCAGGGCGGAATTCCGGTGCCATGCGCAGGTAGGAAGTTTAGATAGCTTAGGCATGCGCTGTAGTTGCAGCGAGTAGTTGCTACGCTTAGATAATGAGTATGGGGTTAGAACCTTTATAAATTTAAAGGATGAACTCCACTATCAAGAGAAATGACTAAATTTTTCAAAATCTTTCGAAGGAAACTTTAATCTTGTCAGTCATTTTCAAATCGACAAATTGAAACTCAAATAGTCTTCAGTTTGTCAAGACATTTACAGTTTAGGAGCGGCGTGGCAATTACTGTAAATGTAAAAATGGATATGTTGTTTTCTTATTAAGAAAACTTCATTCCTGGAATTTCGATGCGGCAAGCCACAGCAAAACAGGCATAAAAAAATGTTTAGTACACCAGGTCTAAGTATGCGGAATGGCTTCATATTAACCAAACTAACACGAAACATAGTTTTAATAAAAGCACATTGTTTGTTTTCTTTGATGGTTACCATGAAGACAAACCGCAGACGTTGTCACATATGATACAAAATAGTTACACGATGGTTTCCATGTTCACCATTCGCGTTGCTATGTAGTCATCTATGTGATAATTGTCAAACTAAAACATAACTTAAATCAAGCGCTGCCGGTTGTTTGGTTAAACCATCCACGGTCCCTCGGTAACCAAACTTAACGTGTGCTTCTTCAAGTGTTCTAAATTGTTTCAAAAAATATTAAATTTCGTCTGTCTGCTTAAAATATTTTGAAGTACATTTATCTAATCCATGTCATGCAGCAAGCGCTTGCTCCAACTTTAAGCGTTAGTGGCACGGGCGCGCAAAGCACTGAATGAAACGGTGCAAAATAGGGACTGCTAAGGTGGCGCTAGGTGCGACTGATTCGGATGTGGATTAGATAAGAAAACACACGTTAAAAGAAATTCCCATCCAAATTACACAATTTTCTCGTCCAAAGTAGAAAATTGTCGAGTTCGCTGATCGGTTTACGTGCGGTAAAACTAAAATGTGGCGGTTTGTACGTAAGTTGTATGTACGTTAAAATGGCGAATTATATCCATAACTAAAATACTTGAAAGATTTTTGGACTTGAAGGTGTCTTTGAGAAATTGGTTTTTTTTTTTTGGTATTTGCATCGTTGCAAAGGTAAGTAAAGATTTTGTTTCTAAGGGTCCCCGGGCGCGGAACTTCGGCTGAAATCCCTAATGGTTTTTCCTCTTCAGTATTCTCCAAATTCTCGTGCCGTTGTGTTCGGTTTTGGTTTATACCGTTCAGGTTTTTCCATTAGGGATTTTTATTTCGGTTAAGTCATCAAAAAACAGTGACCTTGGTGTGGGACTAAACTTGTACTACTTGTCATATACAACCATGGAACAAAAGAAATGCAATTTGAAGGCTATGGATGCTTAGCTGAGCGAACCTAGGGTCTATCAGCTAAAATTTACAGCCATCTTCACTTTCGTTAAAAACAGCGTCATGTTTAAGCAATTCTGCATTTTAGAACAGTTTGGGTGATTTCAGTTTAATCATTTTTATATTTATTTACTTAACACTTATTGTAAATGTGAAAGTTAAACTTGCATGTATTTGGGGCGTAAAGTTGGATATTTAAGCATTTTAATGCTAAACCGGCATTATAAAAAAGCTGATAATTGTTTATTGTTTGTGACTTTAAATTGTGAAGTGTAATTGAACGACAAAGCTCTTGACCTGTTTTTGTCTATTACGATCAAGCAATAACTTACCAAATTTGAGCTTCAAAAATTCTACAAAGATCAAATTTTGGAACTATAAAATATTCAAAATATGTTCAATAGCCAAAATCGTCTGAACTTTCCAAGAAAAAACAGCCCAACTGTGGGGTATCTTCAAAGAGCGGAAAATTTAGTCTTTGGGTTCGATTCCCAATACACTGTTTTTTAGTATATGTGCAATCAAATTGTCAAGTTTGGATTAAATCCGTGTCGGATAATCCATGATATAAGGAAGGAACTTTTAAATTTTAAAGAATCTTTGCAAGAAGCAACATGTTAATCAGATTGAAGATCATGGAATCGGGTAAAGATTAAGGATTACAAAATAACAGTCCCAGTCTCCCAACGCTCTCGTCTAAATCTAAACAATAGTATGAAACAATATTGAAACAAAGCAAAGAAAAGATTTTACGTTTTATTAGTTGACTAAGTTGAGGGAAGCTTAGTACTTTCCCGTGTTTCAAAAAATTCATTAAACTACGGTGAAGTAAACATATTAAAATGGCTCTTGAAAATACGGTCCAATTATCCGAGAAATACGAAGCAGTTATGGTTCTCAGTGGAGTGGGGATGCTCTAGGTTATAAGAATGGTTTGTGGGAATTCTGTTACAGTGGTACTCAAATTCATGAAGAACTAGAAAAACTCGGAGGACTTGATAAAATTGACATTAAAGGATGGAGGGTTAGTGACGACACTGTACTACACATTGCTACAGCAGAAGCGTTGGTTTCTGAATGGACAACAACGGAAGAGTTATTGAGCATTATGGCTACAAAGTACAAGAAGACATGTGCTGAGGATATGTGGGAAAGAGCTCCTGGGCAGACCACAACAAAGGCATGTTTCATGTTACAACCTCTTGAGGAAAAAGGTTACATTATACCATTTAATGAACGAGGTGGAGGATGTGGTGCAGCTATGAGATCCATGTGTATAGGTTTGATGTTTCCTTGTGAAGATCAAATTGAAATGTTAATTGAAATTGCTGTTGAAAGTGGAAGGATGACTCATAATCACCCCACAGGTATTCACCTTTCATAATAAAGCAACGATTTCAGATCATGTATCAATTATCAAGTCACTAATGTCTAGTGTTTTGTCTATCAACAAGTGTTGCTTTGTATAAAGTTTGCTAGGTTTTCCTGTTATCTGCATTGCTTTTCATTTTAACAAACCTTTATAGTAATTTAGCTTTTCAATCCTTTTGCTTTTCTTAGATGTTTTATCTTCAACTCTTCCTTTGATTACTTACTTGAAAGCCATTACCATGAATGTTTCATATCCTTTTATCTAATATCAATTTATAAATGAAATAAAAGAAGGTTGACCTTAGGTTTGCATAAGTCTATGCAATCCATCATTTTCTAGAACCACATCTCAAATGCCTCCATCCTTCTAACATTGCTCACTTTAAATGACCATATCTTTGATCCATCCCTTAATCACTTTTCCACATTTCCAAATTTCTGTCTTCTAAAACTGTTTGAATTGCCATTGCTGTTTTGCTTTAATATCTTCACTACTACAGCCATTGAATCCATGATCCATATCAAAATGCTGCTATTATGTAAATAGGGTCATCATAATGTAAGTGACCTAAAATTAGCAATCTTTAAAGATAATGATTTTAATTATAGGTTATCTAGGGCTGTTACTGCAGCTTCATTTACAACCTATGCTATACAGAAGATGGCTCCAAAAAAATGGGGAGCAGGACTTTTAAGTGTTTTACCCAAAGTTTGGGAATACATTGAGAAGGTTGGTCGTGATGTAGAAGAAAACAAGAAATCTTGGGGTTACTTTAAAAATAGTTGGGAGTCATATCTTGAACTACGGGATTAATGAATGGAACCAGCGAACCAAAGTTTCCAGTGAATTATAACATACCTGAACGTGATGCTTTTTATAAATCTGTCAGTTATGCAGGTTGGGGTGGGTCCAGTGGTTAAGATGCACCAATGATTGCTTACGATGCTTTGATGATGGCAAAAGATTCCTGGTTTCAATTGTGCTCTTGTTCTATGTTTCATGGTGGAGATAGTGACAGCACAGGAATATTGGCTGCAGCATGGTGGGGTGGTATGTATGGTATGAAAGGTGTACCACTTGGAAATTATAGGAACCTGGAATATGGTCTTAGGCATATGGAGCTTGGTAAAAAATTACTGAATGTATCAAAGAATATGAACAAGTAAATGGATAGTATTTAATTAACAAAATTTATGTAATAAAACTCTGTCATCTCAATATACTTTAGTATGTTTGTAAATCATACAATAAAAATTACTACTTGGTTATAACATAAAAACAAATTACTTTAGAAATAAAGTCTAAAGAAGAATGTCAGATTCAGGGCATGGGCAGTTCTAAGTTCTACTTAGGATGATTCCTGGCTGTAGAGTAAGTTTATTGACTAGATATCAGTGAAACTATATATAGACAAGGATCATTACATCTTTAGGTTCATTTTACCTCACAAAATGCAAATTGCAAACGTTTTATTCACTACCAAAAATACCTTCTGAGGGAGAGGGGAGCTGACTTGGCAGGTGGAAGCCTTGCTCCTAAGGTCTATGTGTTAAAAATAGGCTTAACATAATTTAGAAGGCACAATTTTCTTTGAAACACGTAGCTACCAAAGTGTAACTGTAAAGCTTTGCCATATTCCCGAGTTTCATAATACAACACACCTGATTGTCTAAAAGCCTTAACGACATCAACCTGACTAGTTCCTAACGTTTATTTTGCGAATTTTCTTAGCTTTTTCGAGGGCTCTATAGCTTTGTCGTAGTTTCCAGTTCTTTTAAGCACATTACTGAGATTGCTTAAAGACGCAGCAACATCAACATGATTTGGACCTAACGATTGTTTTCGAATTTCCAGAGCTTTTTCGTAAAACTCTATAGCTTTGTCGTAGTTTCCAGTTTCATAAAACACATTACCAAGATTGTTTAAAGACGTAGCGACATCAACATGATTTGGACCTAACGATTGTTTTCGAATTTCCAGAGCTTTTTGGTAAAACTCTATAGCTTTGTCGTAGTTTCCAGTTTCATAAAACACATTACCAAGATTGTTTAAAGACGCAGCAACATCAACATGATTTGGACCTAACGATTGTTTTCGAATTTCCAGAGCTTTTTCATGAAACTCTATAGCTTTGTCGTAGTTTCCAGTATCATTATACACATTACCAAGATTGTTTAAAGACCCAGCGACATCAACATGATTTGGACCTAACGATTGTTTTGAATTTCCAGAGCTTTTTCATGAAACTCTATAGCTTTGTCGTAGTTTCCAGTTTCATTATACACATTACCAAGATTGTTTAAAGACGCAGCGACATCAACATGATTTGGACCTAACGATTGTTTTTGAATTTCCAGAGCTTTTTCATGAAACTCTATAGCTTTGTCGTAGTTTCCAGTATCATTATACACATTACCAAGATTGTTTAAAGACCTAGCGACATCAACATGATTTGGACCTAACGATTGTTTTCTAATTTTCAGAGCTTTTTGTAAAACTCTATAGCTTTGTCGTAGTTTCCAGTTTCATAAAACACATTACCAAGATTGTTTAAAGACGCAGCGACATCAACATGATTTGGACCTAACGATTGTTTTCGAATTTCCAGAGCTTTTTCATGAAACTCTATAGCTTTGTCGTAGTTTCCAGTTTCATTATACACATTACCAAGATTGTTTAAAGACGCAGCGACATCAACATGATTTGGACCTAACGATTGTTTTGAATTTCCAGAGCTTTTCATGAAACTCTATAGCTTTGTCGTTGTTTCCAGTATCATAATACACATTACCAAGATTGTTTAAAGACATAGCAGCATCAACATGATTTGGACCTAACGATTGTTTTCGAATTTCCAGAGCTTTTTCATGAAATTCTATAGCTTTGTCGTAGTTTCCAGTTTTATGTAACACCAAACCAAGATTGTTTAAAGACTCAGCGACATTAACATGATTTGGACCTAACAATTGTTTTCGAATTTCCAGAGCTTTTTCGTGATAATTTGTAGCTTTGCCATATTCCCCCGTTAAATCGTATAAAACACCGAGAATATTAAAATACCAAGCTTCGTCATAACTAGATTCTTCTAATTTAAATTCATCCAATAGTTCAAGAGCAAGATCGTATTTTCCAAAATGTCTTAATTTGTCAACAAAATATTGGAAAACTTGTAAAGTGTTCATGTTGATTTTTGTCTTGTTGGTCTTTAATAATTGAACAATTTTTTCAAGATGTGGCATTAATTTGATTTCGTCGTCTCTCTCTTTAAACATGTAAAGTGCTTTAGATATTTGATCAACGTTAGTTTCCATTTCATGTTCTTCATTTGAATGTTCAGATTGATAAACAATAATTGCTTTGTGAACAATGCGATGTAGACTAATGTCATTATTTTCTGAATGCAAGAACAATGAGCAGTCCTTTAAACAAAGACATATATCTTCCTTTGAGTGTTTGGGATCAATTTCTTGAACATAACAAATAATAATGTCTCGTGGTATAGGATCAAACGATATCACGGAAAAAAAGTTAATAACATTTGCCAATATTGAGGATTCTTCAGCATTTTGTCTGACAGCTAAAAGCGAAGCTTGTAACATACTTCTAGGATATACTGAGTTAGATTTAACAAAAGTGGCGTCCATGTTTTCTTGTTCTTCTGAAGATATTTTCTTTAAATATTCTTTCCAAGTAAATGAGCAGTTTGCTTTGTTTACACGACTGACATAACAACCAGCGGCAGCCAAAGCCAGCGGTTGATGATCTAATGCGTGGGATACTTCATTCAACAATTGATCATCAGTATTATCATCTTTAGTGTAATATTCCAACAGTTCACAACATTCTTTATCATTCATGCCACTTCTGATAGAAATATGTTTGTTAAACTCATCGTCTTGAGGTACGGCATCTGTGTTCTGGACAGTTACTATGATTTGTCCGTTTATCCACATGGGATCACCAACTTGGGGGAGTAATGAAGAAATTTTGCTGAGTTGTGCCACGTTGTCTACAATGATCAACCAATTTTGCCAGAATTTTAATCGTGTGGATACTAACGATCGCAAATTCTTCACTTTGTCTGCGATGGAACAATTTTCATCTTCAAATTTTTTAATCATATCTTTGTCACAGTTTAAACGGTATCCAAGTTCACAGTAAGTTTTTAAAAGAGATTCCTCATTTTTTCCATCGAGAGTCATTACAAAGGAAGTTTTATTTTTCCAATCACACGACATTTTTTCACAAACCTGTCTTGCAAGTTGTGATTTACCACTGCCAGGATTACCAGTGATGTAAAAATATGTCAGTTTATCATTGCTTAATTTTTCAAGATCGTTTATAATTTTATCTCGTAATTCAGTGCGTTCAACAAAAAAATGATTAGATTTTGAAGGAAGAACTTGGAACGAATTAAAACACTTTCGATGATTTTTTATTTCATTGATTGCATCAAGAGAAAATTTCAAATCTTGAAAGGATTTTTCAATGATGTTGACTATATCATCAAAATCATCATCTGAGCATTCCCCTTCATACCAATGTGCGTACTTGTTTCTTTCACCACGAAGTGCATGAACAGCATCATTTGTTTCTTTGTCAAGATGCATTGTAATTGAATTTGAAAAAAGTATAGCATCAAATAATATCGTACAGTCCCACTTACTGGTGTCTCCATCCCGATATTTTTTATGGACATTTGGTTTTATACGTTCTAAAGTGCAAAATTTTTTGCCACTTTTGGGTGTATCATCCCATTCTCCATGAGATGATTTGTAATGAAAGTTCCATTGTTTGATGAAAAACGAAGCAAGTTCCTTTTGAACAACATTAATTATTTGACTAATGTAAAATAGGTTTCTTTTTTCTCTTGATTCTATCTGCAAAAAATTGATGTATCAACAATATTGAAATCAAGTACTTTACTGGACAGTTCACGTAACTTTCCAAAAGACAGACATAGGAATTTAGATTTCTATAATCTTAGATCGTCATTTTTTGACGTCTTATATCTTTTAGACTGTTTCTAAGAATATGGTATAATGTTCTAGCTGGTAGCCTTTTCTTGAATATACTATGTAACGCTTATGGTAATGCCAATCATAGTCTATAATGCGTTTATTTAAACATAACTCAGTAAATGTATTTGTTTTGCAACATGCTTTAACACATTATCGTTTTTTTCTTTGGCTACGAGGATTGAATGGTAATCGTAGAAACTTTTTATCAATTTTTAGAAGACCATAAACTACTAAATTAATAATCTTAGCTATCTTTGATAAATTTTACTTGAAACGAAAGTTTTTAATTTATGTTGATAAAATAGTATTTTTTGGGAATCATTTACGTAAAATCAGTTGTTGAATATTAATTTTCGGTTATGCTAAACTTTTTAAGAGGAGTATTTTAAACACTCTTAAAAACTTTAGCATTTTAATCACGATTTTATTGCATTTACAATTGTAATTTTTAACATAAAAAGAATCAAAAGTCGCACCTGCATGTCAAAGAGCTACGTCATATATCGTTTTTGAGCTTTTAGAAATGCCTTTCTGTTTTCAAAATGCTATATATATAGAGAGAAGAATGTTTGTGAGTCACCCCAATGATATGCTCAAACTGAATACGCGAAAATGTTTGAGCGCTATTTCGATTTACTCGTTGATTGCGTGCCATTTACTTTACATTCTCTATGGTCTCTACCGCTTTACGAATAAAGTTTGTGCCATGAAAATGTGAAGTTATTAAAATGCTTTTGTAAAAAAATTCAAAAGATTTCAACGTCATTAGGTCCTGTAAAGGATGATGTACTGAAGCATGTGTATATAGATCAACTACTGAAGCATGTGTAGATAGAAAAACTACTGAAGCATGTGTAGATAGATCAACTACTGAAGCATGTGTAGATAGAAAACTACTGAAGCATGTGTAGATAGAAAAACTACTGAAGCATGTGCAGATAGATCAACTACTGAAGCATGTGTAGATAGAAAAACTACTGAAGCATGTGTAGATAGATCAACTACTGAAGCATGTGTAGATAGATCAACTACTGAAGCATGTGTAGATAGAAAAACTACTGAAGCATGTGTAGATAGATCAACTACTGAAGCATGTGTAGATAGATCAACTACTGAAGCATGTGTAGATAGATCAACTACTGAAGCATGTGTAGATAGATCAACTACTGAAGCATGTGTAGATAGAAAAACTACTGAAGCATGTGTAGATAGATCAACTACTGAAGCATGTGTAGATAGATCAACTACTGAAGCATGTGTAGATAGAAAACTACTACATGTGTAGATAGAAAAACTACTGAAGCATGTGTAGATAGAAAACTACTGAAGCATGTGTAGATAGAAAACTACTGAAGCATGTGTAGATAGATCAACTACTGAAGCATGTGTAGATAGAAAAACTACTGAAGCATGTGTAGATAGATCAACTACTGAAGATAGATCAACTACTGAAGCATGTGTAGATAGATCAACTACTGAAGCATGTGTAGATAGATCAACTACTGAAGCATGTGTAGATAGATCAACTACTGAAGCATGTGTAGATAGAAAACTACTGAAGCATGTGTAGATAGAAAAACTACTGAAGCATGTGTAGATAGAAAAACTACTGAAGCATGTGTAGATAGATCAACTACTGAAGCATGTGTAGATAGATCAACTACTGAAGCATGTGTAGATAGAAAAACTACTGAAGCATGTGTAGATAGAAAACTACTGAAGCATGTGTAGATAGATCAACTACTGAAGCATGTGTAGATAGAAAACTACTGAAGCATGTGTAGATAGAAAAACTACTGAAGCATGTGTAGATAGAAAACTACTGAAGCATGTGCAGATAGATCAACTACTATAGAAATGAGAAGTGTAATTGTTATTAATTTACACCGTTTTGCAGGTGTTGTGACTGCCTAGTGTGTTTTAGCCCGACTACTGCAGCTTAGCGGACACCTTGGACACTGACCCCAACCCTACCATATAATCATATGCCAAAACGAGCCCGCTCTCCCATACAAGCGCTTCGCGTGTCCGCTAAACTGCAGTCTAGCCAAAAAAAAACTGGCGGTCAGCTTAAGCGAAAAAGCTTTGGTGTTGTTCTGACAAGCTTTTTTCACTTGAACGAGTTCCCCCACTAGTTGTTGCCAGTTATATAGCAATGTAAATGATAAACATTGTCTCAAAGCGTCTTGTGTCATGCCTTGCCGATGCTGTATTTGTTTGCTGTACTTGATGCCCTTGTTGCCTTGACGATATCGTTTAGCTGAGCAAAGCAATTAAATCAATAAAATTCTTTTTTAGATTCAAACTAAACAATGTCCTGTTTCTATGCTGATTTTGTAAGAATTAGACATGAAATTAGCAGGAAACGCAGTAAAATGGTCGAAAAGCAAAAACGACAATAACTCATTCATAGAGATAGACAGGGAATTGTTAAAAAACTCAGAGATAGCTTTTATGTCGATGATCTAGTTTCCGGTGAACAATCCAAGAAGAAAGTAATGAGGTTGTATGAGTCAGCAAGTGAACGATTGTCTGCGGAGGATTTAGGCTTAGGAAGTGGCTTAGTAACGATGAGAGTGTTTTGAAAGAAATAGAAAAGAGAGAAAGAAGCATTTTAGAGGAAAGAAGGGCAGAATTTAATAATTCGAAAGTGGTTGATAAGCAAACTTATGCCAAAGCATCAGTTGGGGAAAATAGTATCATTGGAAGTTTTGAGAAAGTACTAGGATTGGGATGGGAGTGTAAGTCGGATCGCTTTGTATTTAGCCTCTGGAAATTGGCTGAAAGAGCAAAGGCAATCATTCCAAGTAAACGAAATATACTAAGTATACTTGCAGGATTATTCGATCCCTTAGTTATTATAAGTCCTGTTATCGTTTGTGCTAAGTTATTGTTTCTGGAGCTGTGTATTAAGAAAGCTGAATGCGATAATGAGCTGGAAGGTGACAAGAAAAAACGTTGCGAGAGATGGATAGAAGATTTAGAGAGAGTCAGGGATTTAGTTGTGGCGAGATGTGTCTATGGTAATTTACTTAGTAAGGTAAAGTGTTACTTGCATGGGTATGCAGATGCCAGCCAAAAGGCATACTGTGCGGTCGTATATTTTGTGACAGAGCTAAACGGTGCCTACCACCTAGAGTTGCTTACATCGAAAACAAGGATAGCGCCAATAAAATTGCAGACAACTCCCGGATTAGAAGTGATGTCAGCTGGAATATTAGCATAGTTGATGGACACAGTGAAGTTGGCCTTAGAAGGTTACGTTCAATTTAATGGTACATACTATTGGTTGGACAGTATGACTGCATTGTGCTAGATTGGTAATAGGGGAGAATGGAAACAGTTTGTGCGCCATAGAGTTAACGAGATTTTAAGATTGAGCAGGAAGGATGACTGGAAACATTGTCCGGGTGTAGACAACCCAGCGCAATTAGGTTCAAGGGGAATTACGACATCACAATTAAAGGAAAGTGAACTTTAGTGGAAGGGACTGAAGTGGCTGTCAGGTCCCCATTGTGATTGGCCAATGCCAAAAGAGGTTAAAACTACAGAGGAAAGTCTTGCGGAAGTCGAGAAGACAGTATTGGCTAACACACAGGTAGTAGATAAAGATTGTGTGATAAAATTTGGCAAATTTAGTAATATAAAGAGACTAATAAGTGTCATAGCTATCATTGTGCCGTTTGTAGACAATTTGAAGGCAAGAGTTAAACTCGGGACAAAGAGGACTAAAACATTGGAAGTGTCAGATTTAGAGCTAGAAGCTAGAGAACCAATTTTATTGCCTAAGGATCATCACTTAACCGGATTTATTGAGTTGAAAGATTGCCACAGGAAGGTTCATCATAGTGGGGTAAGAACGACTTTTGTTCAGCTACGAGGCAAATAATGGGAAACAAAGTAGATAGATCGTGAAGAAGGTGTTAGGAAATTGCAGGATTTGTAGAAGACATCAAGGAGAGGCTTATAAAACACGAGTGCAAGCAGATTTAGCAGATTTTAGAGTTCAGTATTCACCACCCTTTTCTAAAGTATGAGTAGATTTTGCTGTTGGTCTATTGTTTTCAAAAGAAGGTGGACAGATGGTAAAAGTATACTTCGCACTATTTTCCTGCTGTGTTACAAGAACAATTTGTCTTGATTTACTTGATAGTTTAAGTGCACTTTGTTTTTTGAATTGTATGCAAAGATTTACTGCTAGAATGTGAGCACCCTCGCTAATAGTTTGGGACGACGCCAAAACATTTAAAGCAACTGAGAAAGCGTTGAAGGGGATTTATGAAATTAAGGTAGCAAAGTCATTTTTGGAAGGAAATCGGTTGATATGGAAGTTTAATTTGGCGAGGACACCCTGGTGGGGTGGATTTTTTGAAAGAATGGTAGCATTGGTGAAAGGCTGTCTGAGAAGGTGTTGGGTAGCACTAAATTGAACGAGGAAGAATTATTAACAACATTAGTTGAGGTACAAGGCACTTTAAACTCTAGACCATTGACTTATGTATATGAAGATGAAGTGAATGTAGATGTACTGACTCCTGCACATCTTATGTTTGGAAGAAGATTAACATCTATTCCAGGCAAAAGAATTATGCATACTATTAATGACGAAGATGCAGGAGTGATCAAGCGTAGGTTTAGGTATTTAGAGATTGAGAAAGCATTTTTGTCCAGGTGGAGGAAGGAATATTTAACAAGTGTAAGGAAGTGTCATAAGGTTGGCAAAGTAAAGGGTATTTTGTGTCCGAAAGTAGGTGATGTAGTTCTTGTGTTTGAGGAAAGTTTGAAAAGAGGATTTGGGAAAATGCAAGAATTGAGAGATTGATCAAGGGAAAAGATAATATAGTCTGAGCAGCGCAAGTCAAAGTTTTTAGCCAGGAAAGCCACTGCACATAAGCAAGCCTCTTCACAAACTGTATCCACTAGAGATGAATGCAAGGGTAAGTAAAGAAAATGTCAGCGTCCTACATGTAGAAAATACAATCATGCTATTCTTCCTCCCAATACTTTTGAACAGGTTTTACTGTTTTTCCTACCATGCAGCTTATAGTCAATAGTTAAAAAGTTGGTGTATCAATTTAGATATGATTTCTCATGCATGCTTATCCATACTTCATCTATAGATGTTTCTTTAGCTAATTTGTTAAGTCCGTAATGTGGATATAAATGTCGCTTTACTTTTGTAAAATTACCTTTGTTGTAGAAGTAAGACTTTATATCTGACGACCTCGACGTCGAAATTAAGCTTGCTTCAGTTCTTTACATGTCACATACCTAACAAAGGATGAGAGATTTATTAAAAAGAACGTGACCACATACATATCAGTTTAAAAATGGTGATCATACTTCATACCTTATTGTTACATCAATCTTTATCCATGTAAGTTTTGTTACATAAACACATTTAAATAGCAAACGAAGATGAAGAGTGAGTCAGGATCTCCTTTAACAAACAGTATTATAAAACATTAATGACGCCTATGTAGAACATTCTAGTTATATAACTAAGTATACATCACTGACTAAAAACAATTGTTATAGAAGTAAAAATACATAAATAAGAACCTCATGCAGAGTACATAATAACATTGAGATTAGTCAAATTCCAAAGGACTACTGCTAAATCTTATAAAGTTTCACAAGTTTTAACTCAGGAATAGAGAATCATCTTTCTAAGACAAGATTTGAATGCCAATGATTAAGACACGATTTTCGCAACTGTGAATGGAGTTTTTTCCATCATTAATGAAAAATTCCATACATGTATATTCTTGCATAAGTCAGTTCTTACTATAAAAATCCTTTGTTATTTAATAAACCATTGTAAATTATAAATACGTGGCAAACATCAACTGCACGCAATTATAATTACTTATGATCAATAAAGAAACTGTGGATACAACAGTAAAGGTTGCAATGAAAGTAAACCTTAAATCTGTTAAACATGGCCTAAACTATATTTTTAAAAGCTCACTTTGTTGCATGAATGAACATTTCCCAAAAATAGATTCGGTTGCGTCTTTCTCTGTGTAGACACATTCTTCCAGTGTTCAAAATTTGTTTATATTACAAATGTTCTTACTTTTAAAATGAAAGGTTTGCTTAATACAATTAACAGCATTTTGTTAGACTCACTGCGATTAGTCAAAAGTGGCGTCGGCAAAAAATGGAGGTGATGCATGATTGGACATGCTATCCTCCCTACATAAATTTTCACAGATTCCCCTTATATCCATAGACAAGTATGCTATTTCACCTCTCGCCTACCTTTGAACAGGTTTTGCTTTCCTTTACAATGCAGCTTATTGTCAATAGTTAGAAAGTTGGTATATCAATTTAGATATGATTTCTCATGCATGTTTAGTCATACTTTATCTAGATGCTGCTTTAGGTAATTTGTTATGTCATTAGTGTAGTTCTAAAATATTGCTTAATTTTCTAAAATTACTTTCTTTCTAAAGTAAGACGACATTGTGAACAAAATTATGCTTGCTTTAGTTCTTTCATGTCACATACTCAACAAACAGATGAGAGATTTAATATAAACAACGCGACCGCATACATATTACTTAAAAATGGTGATCATAGTTCATGCCTTATAGTAACATTAGCGTCAACAGAAATTAAATGAAGATATGATCTTCGCACTTTGCCGGACAATTTAAGCAAACACCGCACTGCATAAAACATTCATATTAGCGTCAACAGCTCGACGAAAGATAATTGCAAAGTTACAAAACGACTAAATGTTTAAAAAAATCCGACTAAATATTTCAATTATCAATGATGGCATGCATCAGTCCATTTGCAATTTTAAACTTAATTTTCCTCCAGATTCATAAATGTCACTTCATACTATCACAAGTATAATAAAATAACACATATTTTATAAATATACCGTCCGGACCAAAGATGAATATAATTGCATGCTAGCAAGCAATTTGAATTTCTTGGCAAACAAACACATCACGATAAACAGGCCTTCCTTTCGATGGCAGTAATTATTTTTCGTAAGTAAATTGTTTGTATTTGCAACTTCGTTTGATTGGTATACAATTACAGGATTACAAATTGCTACGGGTATCTATAATGTATATTTCATAGTACTAGGGTGTGACTAATATTTAGTAAAAATATATTAATTAAATATGACAAACATTTTGTATTTAAGGTCACATTTATACATCGTAAACACACATGATAATTCTTTATCTTTTGTCTTACAAACCTTTTGCTGGTCGACGGTTGGGACTTTGAACATTCAATCTTTCAGATAAATTCAACGTTCTGAAGAATTAAGCGTCAAATGTATGCGTCGCTTGAGTGGATACGGAGCAAATAATTTTGGGCATTTATTGTTATGTAAAACAAAGACACAGAATAGATTACGTTATCTATTCTGTGACGACAGTATCACTGTTCAATATACGTTGAAATTTGATGAAAAATAGGACAACTTCTTCTTACAAAGTTTCATTTTATCGTTAGAAACTACAATATTTAAGCAGCTTTGAGGCAATCGTTTGCTTTCTCAGTAAAACAATGCCGAAAATGATTTCCGAAAAATTGGTATTAATTGTCATCGGGTCGTCGGTATGGTCGTCGGTCACAAACAATGATGACGTTTCTACCTTTGACTGATGGAAACATGCAAACTAGTCAATATTCAATATTGCGTTTGAACGAATTCATTTTATTCCTCCTGTCATTGAAGATAACCCAAACGGCTGGGGTCCTACCTCTGTTTCAGATGCATTTAAATGAATACCTTATCAACCATTCTCTAAAGGAGATAAACTTGGCAAGGTAAAATATTTTATATTTCATAAGAAATTCCTTGCTATCAATGTCTTCCACTCTGACCTTTAGTTGTTCTTATATTTTTGTGTCACGTGGTGAAATTTATAATCATATTTTACTAGCTATTATTGTTAAACATTGTTATGTAGTCATCATTAAAAACCTCTCTACACTTTTAAGAGAATAAAATATTATTTCTTGTATTGACTGTATAAATATAGGTCTTATAACATACATTTTCATTTTATGTAGGTTTCTGATTGGTCAAGTACAGCCTATCAAGATCGTTGATACCAAAGTTTGTATTCTGTCTAGACTTCACTATTTTCATGCAGTTTAATCATATTGTTTTACTTCTATAAATAAATACTTAAATCAATTTGGTGGTGGTAATCAATATGCATATTATCACGAAGAAGATGAATCAACTTTCCATCTTGTTGACACAAGTTGACCACAAAAGCCTGTTTACATGCAATAGGAACAAATTCAATCAGGTACAATAGAAAATGTTTCTATACTTTTAAGTCTCAAAATAAAATCACTTTTTATCATATTTGTAAATTTCTTCATCTAAATTACTCCTTCTCATATGAACAACATTAACATAAAATTTTTTATTTTTTAGAGAAATAATCGACGTGATAAAGAGCGTCAAATGCAACGTCAGCAAGCTGGGATGAAGAATTTGCTGAAGACTCGTGACAACAGACTCCATCGTAAATTACAAAAACAATTTGCCTACAGAAACAACTGGCAGGAATGAAGAAATCAAGTTTGTAATAAACTTAGTTGAGGGAGGGAAGGGAGGGTAAGTTTTAAGGTGCAACCTCAGTAAAGAAAGTGGACAAAAGAATTGTGATAGTGTGTTACATGTATGTAAACTTTGAACTCCAAAGGATACATTATAAATTTATAGTAATTATTCAACTTGCATAAGATATTATGGTACACAAACAGATGTACCTCAACCATGAACACCTCAAAGGATACATAATAAATTTATAATAACATGACTGGTACACTTATGGATATATTGTAATCCTCTTCCTTCGATTACTTACTTGAACAAGCCATTGCCATGAATGTTTCATATCCTTTTATCTAATATCAATTTGTAAATGAAATAAAAGAAGGTTGACCTTAGGTTTGCATAAGTCTATGCAATCCATCATTTTCTAGAACCACATCTCAAATGCCTCCATCCTTCTAACATTGCTCACTTTAAATGACCATATCTTTGATCCATCCCTTTTATCGCTTTTCCACATTTCCAAATTTCTGTCTTCTAAAACTGTTTGAATTGCCATTGCTGTTTTCTCTAATGTCTTCACTACTACAGCCATTCAATCCATGATCCATTTCAAAATGCCGCTATCATGTAAATAGGGTCATCATATTGTTAGTGACATGAAATTAGCAATCTTTAAAGATAATGATTTTAATTATAGGTTATCTAGGGGCTGTTACTGCAGCTTTATTTACAGCCTATGCTATACAGAAGATGACTCCAAAAAAATGGGGAGCAGGACTTTTAAGTGTTTTACCCAAAGTTTGGGAATATATTGAGAAGGTTGGTCGTGATGTAGAAGAAAACAAGAAATCTTGGGGCTACTTTAAAATGGTTGAGAGTCATATCTTGAACTACGGGATTAATGAATGGAACCATTGAACCAAAGTTTCGAGTGACATATAACATACCTGAACGTGATGCTTTTTATAAATTTGTCAGTTATGCAGGTTGGGGTGGGTTCAGTGGTCATGATGCACCAATGATTGCTTACGATGCTTTGATGATGGCAAAAGAATCCTGGTTTCAATTGTGCCCTTGTTCTATGTTTCATGGTGGAGATAGTGACAGCACAGGAATATTGGCTGCAGCATGGTGGGGTGGTATGTATGGTATGAAAGGTGTACCACTTGGAAATTATAGGAACCTGGAATATGGTCATAGGCTTACGGAGCTGGGTAAAAAATTACTGAATGTATCAAAGAATATGAACAACTGATAAGATAGTATTTATTTTACAAAATTCTGTCATCCCAATATACTTTAGTATGTTTGTAAATCATACAATAAAAATTACTACTTGGTTATTACATAAAAGCAAATTACTTTAGAAATAAAGTCTAAAGAAGAATGTCAGATTCAGGGCATGGGCAGTTCTAAGTTCTACTTAGGATGATTCACGGCTGTAGAGTAAGTTTATTGACTAGATATCTGTGAAACTTTATATAGACAAGGATCATTACATCTTTAGGTTCATTTTACCTCACAAAATGCAAATTGCAAACGTTTTATTCACTACCAAAAATACCTTCTGAGGGAGAGGGGGAGCTGACTTGGCAGGTGGAAGCCTTGCACCTACGGTCTATGTGTTAAAAAATAGGCTTAACATAATTTAAAAGGCACAATTTTCTTTGAAACACGTAGCTACCAAAGTGTAACTGTAAAGCTTTGTCATATTCCCGAGTTTCATAATACAACACACATAGATTTTTTAAAAGACTTAACGACATCAACCTGACTAGTTCCTAACGATTGTTCTCGAATTTCCAGAGCTTTTCATGAAACTCTATAGCTTTGTCGTAGTTTCCAGTATCACTATACACATTACCAAGATTGTTTAAACACCTAGCGACATCAACATGATTTGGACCTAACGATTGTTTTGAATTTCCAGAGCTTTTCGTAAAACTCTATAGCTTTGTCGTAGTTTTCAGTTTCTTTAAACAATAAACCAATATTGTCTACAGACGCAGCGACATCAACATGATTTGCACCTAACGATTGTTTTCGAATTTCCAGAGCTTTTCACGAAAGTCTATCGTTTTGTTGTTGTTTCTAGTATCATTATACACATTGCCTAGATTGTTTAAAGACCTAGCGACATCAACATGATTTGCACCGAACGATTGTTTTTGAATTTCCAGAGCTTTTCACGAAATTCTATCGTTTTGTTGTTGTTTCCAGTATCATTATACACATTGCCGAGATTGTTTAAAGACGCAGCGATATCAACATGATTTGCACCTAACGATTGTTTTCGAATTTCCAGAGCTTTCTCACGAAAGTCTATCGTTTTGTTGTTGTTTCTAGTATCATACACATTGCCAAGATTGTTTAAAGACCTAGCGACATCAACATGATTTGCACCTAACGATTGTTTTTGAATTTCCAGAGCTTTTTCACGAAATTCTATCGTTTTGTTGTTGTTTCCAGTATCATTATACACATTGCCGAGATTGTTTAAAGACGCAGCGATATCAACATGATTTGGATCTAACGATTGTTTTTGAATTTCCAGAGCTTTTTCGTAAAACTCTATAGCTTTGTTGTAGTTTTCAGTTTCTTTAAACAATAAACCAAGATTGTTTACAGACGCAGCGACATCAACATGATTTGGACATTACGATTGTGTTCGAATTTCCAGAGCTTTTTCATGAAATTCTATAGCTTTGTCGTAGTTTTCAGTTTTTTTAAACACAACACTAAGATTGTAAAAGACAAAGCGACATCAACATGATTTGCACCAAACGATTGTTTTCGAATTTCCAGAGCTTTTTCATGAAATTCTATAGCTTTGTCGTAGTTTTCAGTTTTTTTAAAAACACAACACCAAGATTGTAAAAGACAAAGCGATATCAACATGATTTGCACCTAACGATTGTTTTCGAATTTCCAGAGCTGTCTCACGAAAGTCTATCGTTTTGTTGTTGTTTCTAGTATCATTATACACATTGCCTAGATTGTTTAAAGACCTAGCGACATCAACATGATTTGCACCTAACGATTGTTTTTGAATTTCCAGAGCTTTTTCACGAAATTCTATCGTTTTGTTGTTGTTTCCAGTATCATTATACACATTGCCGAGATTGTTTAAAGACTCAGCGATATCAACATGATTTGGACCTAACGATTGTTTTTGAATTTCCAGAGCTTTTTCGTAAAACTCTATAGCTTTGTCGTAGTTTTCAGTTTCTTTAAACAATAAACCAAGATTGTTTAAAGACGCAGCGACATCAACATGATTTGGACATAACGATTTTGTTCGAATTTCCAGAGCTTTTCATGAAATTCTATAGCTTTGTCGTAGTTTTCAGTTTTTAAACACAACACCAAGATTGTAAAGACAAAGCGACATCAACATGATTTGGACCTAACGATTGTTTTCGAATTTCCAGAGCTTTTGATGAAATTCTATAGCTTTGTCGTAGTTTTCAGTTTTTAAAACACAACACCAAGATTGTAAAGACCCAGCGACAGCAACATGATTTGGACCTAACGATTGTTTTTGAATTTCCAGAGCTTTTTCAAGAAACTCTATAGCTTTGTTGTTGTTTCCAGTATCATTATACACATTACCAAGATTGTTTAAAGACGCAGCGACATCAACATGATTTGGACCTAACGATTGTTTTTGAATTTCCAGACCTTTTTCGTGAAACTCTATAGCTTTGTCGTAGTTTTGAGTTTTATTAAACAATAAACCAAGATTGTTTAAAGACGCAGCGACATCAACATGATTTGGACCTAACGATTGTTTTCGAATTTCCAGAGCTTTTTCATGAAATTCTATAGCTTTGTCGTAGTTTTCAGTTTTTTTAAACACAACACCAAGATTGTAAAAGACAAAGCGACATCAACATGATTTGCACCTAACGATTGTTTTCGAATTTCCAGAGCTTTTTCATGAAATTCTATAGCTTTATCGTAGTTTCCAGTTTTTGTAAACACAACACCAAGATTGTTTAAAGACAAAGCGACATCAACATGATTTGCACCTAACGATTGTTTTCGAATTTCCAGAGCTTTTTCATAAAGCTCTATAGCTTTATCGTAGTTTCCAGTTTTTGTAAACACAACACCAAGATTGTTTAAAGACAAAGCGACATCAACATGATTTGCACCTAACGATTGTTTTCGAATTTCCAGAGCTTTTCATGAAATTCTATAGCTTTGTTGTAGTTTCCAGTATCAGTATACATTACCAAGATTGTTTAAAGACTCAGCGACATCAACATGATTTGGACCTAACGATTGTTTTCGAATTTCCAGAGCTTTTCATGAAACTCTATAGCTTTGTCGTAGTTTCCAGTTTCATATACACATTACCAAGATTGTTTAAAGACCCAGCGACATCAACATGATTTGGACCTAACGATTGTTTTGAATTTCCAGAGCTTTTCATAAAACTCTATAGCTTTATCGTAGTTTCCAGTTTTTTTAAACACAACACCAAGATTGTTTAAAGACAAAGCGACATCAACATGATTTGCACCTACCGATTGTTTTCGAATTTCCAGAGCTTTTTCATAAAGCTCTATAGCTTTATCGTAGTTTCCAGTTTTTTTAAACACAACACCAAGATTGTTTAAAGACAAAGCGACATCAACATGATTTGCACCTAACGATTGTTTTCGAATTTCCAGAGCTTTTTCATGAAACTCTATAGCTTTGTTGTTGTTTTCAGTTTCATTATACACATTACCAAGATTGTTTAAAGACGTAGCGACATCAACATGATTTGGACCTAACGATTGTTTTCGAATTTCCAGAGCTTTTTCATGAAGCTCTATAGCTTTATCGTAGTTTCCAGTTTTTTTAAACACATTACCAAGATTGTTTAAAGACGTAGCGACATCAACATGATTTGCACCTAACGATTGTTTTCGAATTTCCAGAGCTTTTTCGTGATGATTTTTAGCTTTGCTATACTTCCCAGTGTCATTGTATAAAAGACCAAGGATATTAAAATACCAAGCTTTGTCATAACTAGATTCTTCTGAGTTAAATTTATCCAATAGTTCAAGAGCAAGATCGTATTTTCCAAAATGTCTTAATTTGTCAACAAAATATTGGAAAACTTGTAAAGTGTTCATGTTGATTTTGTCTTGTTGGTCTTTAATAATTGAACAATTTTTCAAGATGTGGCATTAATTTGATTTCGTCGTCTCTCTCTTTAAACATGTAAAGTGCTTTAGATATTTGATCAACGTTACTTTCCATTTCATGTTCTTCATTTGAATGTTCAGATTGATAAACAATAATTGCTTTGTGAACAATGCGATGTAGACTAATGTCATTATTTTCTGAATGCAAGAACAATGAGCAGTCCTTTAAACAAAGACATATATCTTCCTTTGAGTGTTTGGGATCTATTTTTTGAACATAACAAATAATAATGTCTCGTGGTATAGGATCAAACGATATCACGGAAAAAAAGTTAATAACATTTGCCAATATTGAGGATTCTTCAGCATTTTGTCTGACAGCTAAAAGTGAAGCTTGTAACATACTTCTAGGATATACCGAGTTAAGTTTAACAAAAGTGGCGTCCATGTTTTCTTGTTCTTCTGAAAATATTTTCTTTAAATATTCTTTCCAAGTAAATGAGCAGTTTGCTTTGTTTACACGACTGACATAACAACCAGCGGCAGCCAAAGCCAGCGGTTGACGATCTAATGCGTGGGATACTTCATTCAACAATTGATCATCAGTATTATCATCTTTAGTGTAATATTCCAACAGTTGACAACATTCTTTATCATTCATTCCACTTCTGATAGAAATATGTTTGTTAAACTCATCGTCTTGAGGTACGGCATCTGTGTTCTGGATAGTTACTATGATTTGTCCATTTATCCACATGGGATCACCAACTTGGGGGAGTAATGAAGAAATTTTGCTAAGCTGTGCCACGTTGTCTACAATGATCAACCAATTTTGCCAGAATTTTAATCGTGTGGATACTAACGATCGCAAATTCTTCACTTTGTCTGCGATGGAACAATTTTCATCTTCAAATTTTTTAATCATATCCTTGTCACAGTTTAAACGGTATCCAAGTTCACAGTAAGTTTTAAAAGAGATTCCTCATTTTTCCATCGAGAGTCATTACAAACGAAGTTCTATTTTTCCAATCACACGATATTTTTTCACAAACCTGTCTTGCAAGTTGTGATTTACCACTGCCAGGATTACCAGTGATGTAAAAATATGTCAGTTTATCATTGTTATCATTCCTTAATTTTTCAAGATCTTTTATAATTTTATCTCGTAATTCAGAGCGTTCAACGAAAAAATGATTAGGTTTTGAAGGAAGAACTTGAAATAAATCAAAACTGTCACGATGATTTTTATTTTATTGATTTCATCGAGAGAAAATTTCAAATCTTGAAATGATTTTTCAATGATGTTGACTATATCATCAAAATCATCATCTGAGCATTCCTTTCATACCAATGTGCGTACTTGTTTCTTTCACAACGAAGTGCATGAACAGCATCCTTTGTTTTTTTGTCAAGGTGCTTTCCAATTGAATTTGAAAAAAATATTGCATCAAATAATATCGTACAGTCCCACTTACTGGTATCTCCATCTTGATATTTTTGTCGAGTTTTTTGGTCTAACTTTCTTCTTGATTCTAAATTGTAAAATTTGTTACCACTGATGTGTGTATCATCCCATTCTCCATAAGTTGATTTGTAACGAGAGTTCCATTGTTTAATGAAAAACTGAGCAAGTTCCTTTTGTACCACGTTAATTATTTGCTGAATGTAAGACAGATTTCTTATTCCTGACGATTCCATCTGTACAAAAATTTGGTATATATCAACAAGATAAAAATCAAGCAAATAAAGAATATTATACAACCCTTATTAGGTTCCATTGATTTAACTTCACCAAAATCGTCTTAATATTACAAAAGAACTTAAAAACTAATAATGACAGAGAGCATGTATGCTACAGATTTTACCAACTGCAGTATCCTGTCAAACAACCTTAAGAAAAATTAAAAAAACATGATATTTTACCTTAACGTTTACGTTACAAAACAGACATAAGAATATATTCTTCAATAATTTGCATAGTCATTTGTGAATGTCATGCCTCTGTATCTAAGAATATGTTATAATGTTGTAGCTAATGGTCTTTTAAATTTACTAAGGTTTATGTTTATTTAATTTCATTGACTCTAACGCATTACTTAAAACTTGATTTTATAAATATATATGTTTTACAACATGTTGTAACACAAGATCTTGTTTTTCTTTGGCTATGTACGACAATTGATTGGCAATGGTAAAATTCTTTATCAATTTTAAAACCATGAACCACTATTTTGATTATATTTTAATATGAAATGAAAATTTTTAATGTATGTTGATAAACTAACGCGTTTTAGGGATGATTAACGTAAACTGGAATGTTGAATATTGCCTATTGGTCGTGACTTTTTAGAACGTGTATCTACAAATACGATAAAAGTTTTCAGATATAATTTCTATGAGCTTTACAAAGACCTTTTAGTTCGCAAAATATTATAGATCAGAATGTTCGTAATTTATAACACGTCTCTATGGTACGCACCGACTGAAAAGAAAACTAAGAGATAGCAGATTCTAACAGTTTCGATAAGTTAGAAATTAAAGATAGTTTCTTGTGATTGTGTGCTGCTGCGAACAACATTGGCTATGTATTAAAAAGCATCATTTTGCGACGTTTTCGAGAATCATAAAAAATGAAATAACTTTTTTCATATTTGCAAGTGTTAAACATTATGGACAACGATGTTAACGAGGAAGTTTTATTCTGAAAGACAAGAGAGGCTGTGAAACGTCATAATGAGGATAAAAGGAAAAAAAGAAAGACAAATATTTAAAAAGGAACTGGCATTCAGAGGACATAACAAATCAAACTTTAGTTTGAATAAGGACAACTATAGAGAGTTTCCGAAGTCAAATGGAAATTTATGTTTTGTCTTTGTCTTGAATGCCAGAAGTGACGTAAGAAACGGCTGTTGCACAGTTTGTGTTTTCACTGACGTATCACGTGATGTCCAGAATTATTTGATTGCCTAACTGTATTGATGAAGTTATAAAAATGTTCAATATCAGATTGATGACGAAATCACAGCATTTCAGTTTTTTAATTATTTAATACGACGAAACTTAGTATAAATAAACCTTAGCATCAACAAAAGACATTTGCAAAGCTACGAAGATTATCTAAAGGCTGCATTTGAAGTCTGGAACTATAAGGTTTAAAAAGAAATCTTTGATAGGGTACTTAACTTTGAGGTGTTAGCAATGAAAATATTCCTTCTCTCAGTGGTCTGTTGTTTTTTTCTACCACTAGGAGGTGTGATTACAATCTCAAGTTAACCTCAACTTTGAACTCAGTATTTTACTTCACAGTAACTTAGTAGAAACTTCTGTGCAACTTCCTAATTACAAACACTGACTCTAGCATTTAGCATATATCGAATTTCAAGATCCGTTCGCCTTTTTTATTCTGATATATCTGCTGACAGTGTCTTGTTTTTTACTCTTAACAATTCAAATTCTTTATTTTCATGTATACGTTGCGTTGGTTTTAAAAATTGCTTGATGTTTGTGTTGATTTTTGTTGCAATATATAAACATGACGAATTATTTCAGTGTTGCAGGACCGTCGACATTTCTGCACATGCACAGTTTTTTGTAAATTACTGCTTAAGTATTGTCGTTTACTAGAACTGTTGTTTTATTACGATTATTTCTGAACAGTTTTTTTTTAAATTCATGAATTTTATAAACAAAACTCATATTTCATTACGGGGACATTTTTTTTTGGTCAACCACTGTAGATGTGTCGTATCACTATGTGTGACAACACGTCAAAAATAACATAATTTCTTTCAAGTGTTGCCAAACAGAAGACATGATTGGTGATATAATAACCAAAAGACTCTCAAAAGTTTAATATCAAAACTTTACAAAGCTATTGGGAGTAGTTGAAGTCAAAGAACAATAATAAGTTTTAATTTTGTGTCATGAAGATTTGTTAGTTTTGTTAATATGACTATTAAGTGGGTGTTAAAAGGAATTAATAAGTTGTAATATTCATATCTTAGGACACGTGACACGAGTGACGTCACATATGCATGCTTCCTTTTACACAGATGTGCAGAATTGTTTGATTGCCTAGCTGTACTTATAAGGTTATCAAGTTGATAGGAAATCAGAGATCTTCAGTATTGTATTATTTAATGCGATGAATTTGCACATAACAACATTAGCGTCAACAGCTAAGCATCGACGAAAACAATTGTAACGTCACAAAGATAAGGAAAATTCTTTGGCCCCATTTAAAATGCGGACTTACAAAATTGAACAAGCGATGCTATAGTTTATGACAAAGATAAACCCACTTCCTGATCAATATTTCTACTTCTAAAACGACTTAAATATCTAAACTATTCAATGCTGAACTTGCATGTATCACCTTATAGCGTCAACAGCTCGACGAAAGATAATTGCAAAGTTACAAAACGACTAAATGTTTAAAAATCCGACTAAATATTTAAAATAATAATGATGGCATGCATGAGTCCATTTGCAATTTCAAACTTAATTTTCCTCCTGATTCATAAATGTCACGTCATACTATCACAAGTATAATGAAATAACACATATTTTATAAATATACCGTCCGGATCCAAAGATGAATATAATTGCATGCTAGCAAGCAATTTGAATTTCTTGGCAAACAAACACATCACGATAAACAGGCCTTCCTTTCGATGGCAGTAATTATTTTTCGTAAGTAAATTGTTTGTATTTGCAACTTCGTTTGATTGGTATACAATTACAGGATTGCTACGTGTATCTATGATGTATATTTCATAGTACTAAGGTGTGACTAATATTTAGTAAAAATATATTAATTAAATATGAGAAACATTTTGTATTTAAGGTCACATTTATACATCGTAAACACACATGATAAATCTTTATCTTTTATCTTACAAACCTTTTGCTGGTCGACGGTTGGAACTTTGAACATTCAATCTTTCAGATAAATTCAACGTTCTGAAGAGTTAAGCGTCAAATGTCTGCGTCGCTTGAGTGGATACGGGGCAAATAATTGTGGGCCTTAAGCCTGGTTCACACTTGTCGTAAGAGTCGGAAAAATCGTAGTATTTTATCATATGCGACGGTCCCAGTAGTTTATTGATAAGTGTGAACATGGCAAATACGAGATCCCAGATAATCTGCGACAAAGTCACAAACATCGGGAAAATAGGAATGCTTTCTATTTGATTCTGATGTCCCAGTAAAACTGCGCCAATCGGGGATTCGTACGACAAATTACGACAAGTGTGAACATGAAATCCGACCAGAATCCGACACTCACAGCTTTTCAAAATGGCGGATGACCAAGGAGTGGAAGTGCAATTGCATGCCTATTTAAAAAATCTTGCTACAAAGTCTCAAAACGGGGACGATTGTTCATTTATGGAAATTATAAAAGAGTTTCCAAGTATATACAACCGTAGCAGTGCTCAATTCAAGGACAAGAATATCAAGTCCAATGCGTGGAAAGAGATCGCATCCCTTCATACAGACATGGATGTGAATACGTGCAAACAAAGATATGAGAGCATTCGAACCACTTTTTCGCGGTATCTTAAGAGGTGCAAACCGTCTTCTGGATCTGGCAGTGATTCGGTAATATTGGAGGCCAAATACGAACATTTGCGCTGGTTGTGTCCCTTCATCAAATCACGATCGACTTGTTCAAATATTATTATACCTGAAGAGCCACTCAAAGTTTCTGGTACAAGTATGGATACTAGTAGAGAAGAAGAAGACGAGGAGGAAACAGTTTGTGTTTCAGAATATAAACCTTCCCTTGAAATACTCGAAAGGTGTGATTTCATGTAAACAGTGCCTTACAATTTTCATATTTTAATTTTCATCAATTCAAATGTAACGGATGCTCAAGTAACGTGGTCTGCCAAAAGCAAAAAATCACCAGCTTGTGTAAAAGGCCATGGTCAAATGAGCACAGGCAGCCAAATGCAGATCTAGAACTTTGCAAAGTCATGCACAGCTTTCAGAAGTCACTTGAGGCCTCCTGCAAACTGCAAGATGAAAACACAACTATGTCAGCTGATGTCCACTACTGTTTGAGTTTGGCTGAAAGAATGGGCAAGTTGGATGACAGATTAAAGGTTTATGTCAGGCATTGCATAGAAAAGATCTTTTTTGACTTAGAATTTGGAAATCTTATGTCATCTAATGTAGGCGGAAGTTGAAAATGATATTTTAGCATGTATTGCAGATGTACAGCATGAAATATCAACCCTTGTTACTTTAAAGTTACAGACTCCAGTTATTGTGGAACAGTGACACTTGTTGAACTGTTTGATATTGTTGCTATCATTATAGTGATCATATTTAACTTTATATACAAACAATGTTATGTGATCAATAAACGTTTACATGTCTTCCTTGTTATATGTAGCAGTAGCAAAATCCTCCCCACAGTTCCTTACATGTTTTAATTGCCAAGCCACTGAGCCTTTTCTGCTGTTGAAATATTTCTCAAAGCTTTCCCTTGTCGTTTTCGCATCATTGCCATACTTATTGATTCTTTGCAACAGAGATCTCATCCCACCTGAATTATTACAGGTAATTAAGCGCTAATCCCCTGGAATAATTGCACCGCTTCCATCTTCTCTGTCAACAAAGCCTTGTGGAACATAATGAGCATTGTCTGTTAATTGTAAATAGTTGTGTAGACAAACACAAGCCTTAACAATACTGTCAACATTACAAGGTTTCGCCTTGATTGGTCGCCGAAATATTCTCCAACGTGCTGATAAGATGCCAAATGCATTTTCGATAACCCTTCTACATCTGCTAAGTCTATAGTTAAATACTTTTTGGGACTCAGTTAAGTTGCTTCCTGGATATGGTTTCATTAGATATGTTTTTAAACCAAAAATGTCATCAGCCACAATAACATAAGGCAGTTTTTCCGACGCACCAACATTTTCTGCTTCTGGGATGTTAAATGAACCCGATGCAAAGCCTTTTCCAATGACTGATTGATTAAATATATTGGCATCATTGTCCTTTCCAAAGCTTCCAATATCAACAATTGTGAAGCAATATTTTGCATCACAGATTGCTAACAGTACAATACTGTGAAAACCTTTGTAATTAAAAAAGTCAGAACCTCCTCTTGCTGGGCATTCAGTCATTATATGCTTCCCATCTAGTGCTCCTAGACAGTGGGAAGTCCCATTCGTCCAAGAAGTTTTGGATATTTCCTTCCAATCTGTTATTGTTTTAGGTGCTTTCAAGTACTGAGAGCTCAATGCCTTCCAGATTCCAGCACATGTCTCTATCACTATTCCACAAACAGTACTTCGTCGTATTCGGAAGTTAAACGATTGTGATTGCTGAGAATCGCCACTGGCCAAATATCTCAACGTTATCACCAGCCTTTCAGATGGGCTTATAGTTTCACGAAGACGTGTCGTTTGTTTTGCTATATATGGACCCACTAATGACAACAAATGGTCAAACCGCTCTGGACTCATTCGGAGGTATCTAATAATAATCACGATATGGGAGCCGTTATCAATCATGCTTAATAGCTATATAAATTTAACTCATCAAATCATCTTTAAATTATCATTTAAGTTTGATTTTAGTAACATCTAAGAAAGAAAGATCGAGTTTGGCTTGATAAGCTATATGATTATCATAACCAATGTATAATACGATATAGTAATGCAATTTTCTTTTAACGGTAAGCTGTTTTTGTCAGAATAATTATACGATGTGTAATTGTTTTAATTTCAGTCAGTATTATGAGCAAGATGCATTATTATTGGATGATGAACGATCTAGTATGTTACCAATGATGGCTGCTGGTAAGAATAAACTTGTTTATATTTCTATAATGGATTTTTTATCATTCCGTGTTTCTTCTTTAAGGCTTAAGTTCAATTCTTTTTGCAATTGACATTGACAAAGCTGAGTTTAACTCTATTACTGTACAGATATGCTGGAATGCTATTGATATTGTTTAAAAATGAATCATTGCAAATAGAAATGGTTAGTAAAAAAGTGGAAGCTATGAATGTACTTTTCCTTAACTACTTGAATTTAATTTAATTTTAGATTTCAGGCAACATCAGCCAAGCAGTTTCTCGTCCAACATCAGTATGGGCTGTACCATCACCAAAGTATGCGACGTCAGGAGCTCCTGGTGAAGTTTGTTAAATACAACATTTTAAGAAAATAAAGATTTGATCAGAATTTCATTTTTCTCTCCCGATCAAAAATATCCCTTTTATCCCTAATTATCCCTACCATTCATCTCATATATTGCTAATCTTATCATTCCTTAACCACACATGTCATTTATTCCTTGTAATCCCCCAAACATGCGTTCTCCTTAACCTTTATTATCCCATTATTACCTGTCTTCATTTATCCCTTAACTATACCTGTTGTTTATTCATCCCTTATCATCCCTTATTATCCCTTAACCGCGCGTCCTCATTTATTCTTTATCATACTTGAACAATGCGTGGTCATTTATCCACACGCGTCTTTATTAATTTTTAACTTTTATCTTTCTTTTGTGTTTCAGGAAAAGAAAAGAAAAAACGTAAAAAAAAGAAAGCAAACATTGCTCAAATTGAAAATGTTGAATTCAAAGAGACGGAAGAACGAACTTCTACTGTCAGTTCTCATGGTAGTTCTTCCACGACAACGACTGCTCACGATAGTTCCACGAGTTTTACCCGAGCGGCATACGATATATTACAACGTAATACTGATTCTCAGGTACATGCTCGTGGTAACCATGCTTTCACTAAAAGGCCTGACGATTTTCTTGAAATGCCAAAGAACTCTCAGTTGGCTTATTGTTCGAATTCTGAGAATTCAAGTCTTTCTTCCACAATGGCGAAAACCAACGTTGAGAACAAGGAGAATGAAACAGATGAACAAGTGGCTCGATTAACAAAGAAAAGCCAGGAAGTTCTGCATCTTAAAAACGAGTTTATAACTGCGAATGATTTGAAAAAAAAATCATTCTTTGACAACATCTTTGCAATCAGGGCATTACACTTACTCATCGCTCTTGTCGGAGGAAGAAGTGTGTGAGCCTCTTGTTGATATGAACAGCGGTGTATCTCTAATTCCCGTAGTTTGCCCTGATGACGATAAAGGAGTTAGGGGTCTAGCTACGTCAGATGAAAATGAGCGATTTACTGTTGCACCTGAGACGTTGCGACATTTAGTTCAGTCAATAAATGATTCGCCCGTTTCAAGGTTAGAAGATAGTTCTTTATTTTATCTACAAGAATGTCTAACGAGTTCACCATTTTAACTGAGGTGGTAATTTATGTTGTTTTCAGTATTTACACTGATGAAGACGTCGAGAATGATGCAAGTTTAGCAATTGGAGCAACTGTTGCAGCGATATGTGCCACACGTGATGGTAGCATAGAAATTAATGATTACTCAGGATCGTCATTGGTCAGAACCATGGGTGATGGCTGTATGAATGTTAGTTAATAATGAAATGCTTTTATCTTTTTTGAGGGGGGGAGGGGAGGGTAGAAAGCCATGTGTAAATATCTTTGTTTTATTTAGTTCGTTATATTTGGTATGTTTTCGTTCTTTAGCCATCAGAGGAATATCCATCAGGCAAAGAAATGACTTCAGGTTTGTGTGTTTTTTCTATTCATGTATTTAAATGGTTTTTATTTCTTATATCTTTTGGAAAAATGTTTTGGGAACGGGAGAGGCACTTTTGCCTCAGGTTCTCAAACTATAAATGGCCTATTAGCAGGTAGAGTTAGTTTTAAATATAGAAATATTTAGTGCAATTGTATTTTACTGTTTGTATCGTAGTTGCTTTGCTTGTTTGGAGACATCCGTCAAATTTCATCATGTGAACTGAATATTTGTATGTGTGAATAATTATAATTCATGAATATAAATAAATACGTGGCTTTTTATTGTTGAAGAGGAATTAAAACAGGCGATTGTATCGATGATGTTAAGAAAAGATGAAGTTGAAGAACGTAACAGGTTGTATTATCGTCCTTCGTTTAATATTAACATTCCATTCGAATATACACTATTTTGCCCTGATTTTTCCTTCGATCATCTTTCCTGTAGATCGTTACAACAACATTTGGAAAAAGAGATGATGAAGTCAGCTTCTCTTCGTCTTCAATTAGAAGATTTAAAAAGAGATATGTCGTCGAAAAATGAAGAAAATTGCGTCGCTCTTAACGGCTTAAAAAGGTTAGGACATTGAGAACTCTGCATTTCCGCTAATCAAAGATGTCTGTTGACCTGTTTGTTTTTGCTCTTTAGTGAAAATGATTTGCTCAAACACCAACTAAAGAAATACGTGGGTGCTGTTCAATCGTTGAAAAGAAATGACATTATGGAAGAAGGTTTACTATAGGGATAGTTTATCTTTAAAATAGAAGTAGAAATCTAAGATATTCGATAATCTTTTGTGTAGATCCAGAAAATGAAAGACTTTCTTCTATCATTCTTTCTCCGGAATCTAACGTCGAAGAAGTGAGGTATTTACCGTAAATTTGTAGCAAAAGTGAATCAACGGCGTTGAATTTCGTTTCTTTTTCTTGTAGAAAGGAAGAAAACAAAGATTTTGAGCGGAAGTTGATCCAAGTAAGATTTCCATTAAACCATAATACTTTTACAAATCGAAACATTTGCCTTAAAAGGGTTTCAGTATCATATGTTGCATGAAGATGAGCCGAAATTTATTTGATAGAAAGCTCTTTTATACGATGCACACGGTGACTTTGAGAAATATCTAATACAAGAAGATATTTTAACTTATGAAAACTGAGGATAAATAACTGAAATGAAGTTGTGATATATGTTTAAAAAAACTCGCCACTCTGACTGATTTCGCGTTTCTTGTTCATCCCTGGGGAATTTCATGGTGATGGCGTCATGGCGTAAGTTGTGATGAAATGTTGTTTATCATGTTTAAAGGTCGCTGATATGCATGGCGAACTTATTGAACTCAATGAAAGACTACAAAAAATGTTGAACGCTCGTGAATGTCAGCTAAGAATATTAAAAGAAGAGCTTGTCAATCTTAGAGGACCGGTATGTTCAGTAAAGACCTGTGTGTTCATTATAGTACAATAGATGTACAATATTGATCTGTATGTACAATATGAACTGTTTGGTATGAATATGAAAAGCAGTAAATATTCTTTTATTTTCTAAATATTTCTTAATAAAACTACGTATCTTCGTATGTTCTAGCTTCCTCAGGACAATAATCATGATGAATGTTTATATTTGACGGAGTTTGGTCCAAATTTCATGTCTGTCAATACTCGTCCTTTAATTAACATTTGATTCCATCTGTTTTTGTACAAGGAAAGTCTCCAAACATTCACCATTCTTATCAGGTATAATTTTTCCATATATTTATCTCTAAAAAGTAAATAACTCTTCCGATGTGATGTTGATGGTTATCTGGACTAGGTTAGGGATAACTAGGGACTATATTTCAAGATTTATGATCTATATTTGGTATTTTCCTCGTTTCAAATACATCACCCTTGAGAAAAGTGTTTGTGGTCATCGTATTTTAAAAGATCATGTCGTAGTTTAAATTTATTTTCAAATATTTCTATTTCAAATATTTCACTTTTCATATGTATAGTTTTGGAAGAGAAAAATCACAAACTACAGATTCATCCCGACAAGCCTGTTTCGTGACTGCTCACTCTTCAGGGATTTTCCTTTAATCACGAAACAGGCTTGTCGGGATGAAATTGTAGTTTTGTGATTTTTCTCAACACCACTAAACATATTTACGCTCTGCCTCGGGCATCGAGCTCTGTTTTATACGGAGAATCATCAAATATAAACTTCCTATATATATATATATATTCTCTGGTCAGTGGTCCAGTTATTGTCGTCAATAAAGAATTTAACATTGTTTACTTCACAAGGTTTATATCCGTATCAAAGACGACGAATGGAATGTTTACAAAAGATACTGGATTTTATGCCCTACATAAGAAGGTTTTTAATAAACATCAGTATTTTAATTTTTTTAATCATATTGTTTTGCCGTAATGTACAATCCCTTCCTTTTCCTTTTTATGCACAGACAAGCAAGCAGTTTAAACCTGTTGCACAATTCACGTTTCCCGCGAAGAAAATTATTGGAAATCGTGACGTCAATTTTGTGGAAACACGTCGAAAACAATTGGAAAATTACTTGAGAAAATTGATCAATTATAGTCTGTGTGCTGTTCCAGAGTTAGGTGAAAATCCTTGCAAGAGTTCTTTGTTCAAATACTTTCCCTTTTTCATGTGAGTAAACACGTGATCTTTTTCATGTGAGTAAACACGTGATCTTTTTCATGTGAGTAAACACGTGATCTTTTTCATGTGAGTAAACACGTGATCATGTATGAGTGTAATTTATTGTTCAATATACAGAATATTAAACGATTTTTTAGTGTTAATGTTTGTAAGGCAAGAATAGACAGAAAAAATTGAAAGTCAAAACAAGAACATAAAGCAATCAAGCGCATGCGCTGATTGGTCTATAGCTGTGTTTTCATTAGCTTGTGCAAACCGATCTGAGCTCAACAAATCAAATCAATCAAAGAGAATTCGCAAATCAATCATGAATACATTTTAGAGGAAAAATTAAAACGTTTGTTTTAAATTTGTCTATTTGCATTATTGATATTTTTAAAAGATATTTTTCCTGTTTGACCTTATGCAAACCTCAGACGTTTGTGAGAACTCTTGAGCATGTGCAACCTTACCTTCGGTTTTGGCTTTGCACTGATTTGCTCTCAAGTTCTCACAAAGGTCTCCTCGGTTTGCATAAGCCCGTGCAAACACAGTAAAAATCTTTTATTTCGTAATAATACAACACAAAGAACTGAAACTTTGACTTGTTTTAGAAAGAAAATCAAAATGCTACTACCTATTATTTCATGAATAGTTTATCAATTTTCCTCTAAACTTTTAGCAAATATTTTACAGGCAAACTTCAACTGTATCATCTGTTTCAACGACGACAACGACAAAACAAACTGTTCCTTCTGCATATCATGGTTAAAAGGTAAAATTTGTAGGATGTCTGTCGAAAAAAACAGAGCATAGAAATTGTATGAGTTATATTGCATATATATAACATACGTATAGTTCAGTATATATAAATATAATATGTCTACAAAGTAGAAGAATTTCCTGATGCATCAACTTCAACAACTCTTTATTGTATGTGTTGTATACAGATATGATTTGTCAGTATTTGCTACTATATAATAGTACATCATACTGGGTTTTAACAAGTTAAAACATAATATTTAACTTGAAATGAAAACAATCGTATATTAAATACATCACACGAAAAGTACAATGCTATTAAATGTTGTGCTATCTCTGCACGATTTGATCAATTTACATATCCCGCGTCACCCAGCTCTTGCTGGCGAATGTTTATACGACTTGACACGTGACCAATTTTGAGCAATACGTCATATGACTTTTTGCGCCAATCTTTCCCGCGCTATGTGTAAAGAGATTTCTCGCTGAAACAATCTTTATCGTAAGTATTACGTGAAATATTTCATTTGTAAGTTTCAAAGTATTACAGTGAGTAATATCACCTTTTTATTTCAAAGAAGAAGCGTAACACGTACAGTCGTTATTGTAAGTATTGTACAAAATTTCTAAGAACAGGATTTACTACTTCCTACATGTATGTATTGTAATATGAAGATGTCTTCAGCTAAAGACGAAACGTTATTGTTGATAAAATTATATAAAAAAGGCCATATTAAAAGTTTCATGATGGGCAATTATATTTATACTAAGAATTCGCTTTCCGCCTTGCAAATCCATTTTCCATATTTTATAACATCACAAGATTGTTTAAACCTGCGACATCAACATGATTTTTCTTTGAAGCTGTTGCCAAAGTCGTTTCCAAACTAAAAACGAAAATAGCTTTGTCGTAGTTCCGTTTTTTACAAAATTTTACCAAGATTGTTTAAAGACTAGCGACATCAACATGATTTGGACCTAACGATTGTTTTGAATTTCCAGAGCTTCATTTCATTGATTTTCGATAGCTGTCAAAGTCTTTCAAGATCAGAAAAGATTTGACGAAGAAACATGATTGGACCTAACGATTTTTTGTATTTGGAGCTTTTTACCAGAGCTTTGATAATTCCAGGTTTATCAAAGATTTTTACGTTAAATACATGATTGTTTTTCAGTTTTGAAAAAAGATTGTTCAAGAACTCAGAAATGATTTGGACCTAACGACCGTTAGAAGCATTTCGTAAAGACTTTGCGTAGGTCGTTTCCTTTACCAAATTGTTTTTGAATTTAACTGCTTTTGGACCTATCGTTTGTTTAGTTTCCAGTTTATAAATACATTACCGATTGTTTAAGTAAGAAATCAACATTAGATTGTTAATTTTGTTCGCGAATCCCAGCTTCGGACCTCATATAAAACTAAAACTAAAAGACATAAAGTAATCAATTTGTTTTAATTCCCATAGATTGCCGTTGTTTATAGACTTTGCATTTTCAACATTTTCACCCAAAGATTGTTTTCGAATTTCCAAGCTTTCCATGTCGCATGGAGATTGAAAATTTTTTAAAAAGGACAACATATAATGTCTGATTTAAATAACAAAGTTAAGAAAAAATACATTTTAAAATGTTTTCTGTCCAAAATTTGGAAAACTTTGGTGTTGTGCATTTAATTTGTTGGTCTTTAATTTGAACAATTCAAGATTGGCATTAATTTGATTTCGTCGTCTCTCTCTGTACAAGTGCATAGATATTGTTACGTTATTTCTTCCATTTGATTTCTCTCATTGAAAATGTAATTGATAAACAATTGCTTAGTACATGTCATTATTTAAGATTTTCTGAAAGAACAATGAGCATTCGTCTAAACAAAGACATATATCTTCCTCAGCTTGTTTGGAATTTTGTTGAACATAATAAACCATAATGTCTCGTGGTAAAGGATCAAATGATATCATAGAAAAAGCTAATAACCAGTGCCAATATTGAGGATTCTTCTGCACTTTGTTTGACAGCTAAAAGTGAAGCTTGTAACATACTTCTAGGATATACCGAGTTAAATTTAACAAAAGTGGCGTCCATGTTTTCTTCTTCTTCTGAAAATATTTTCTTTAAATATTGACTCCAAGTAAATGAACAGTTCGCTTTGTTTACACGACTGATATAATAACCAGTAGCAGCCAAAGCAAGCGGTTGACGATCTAATGCGTGTGATACTTCATTCAACAATTGATCATCAGCATTTTCATCTTTAGTGTAAGAATTCAACAATTGACAACATTCTCTGTCATTCATTCCACTACTGATAGAAACCCGTTTGCTGGACAATTCATCGTGAGGTACGGCATCTGTATTCTGAACCGTTAATATTAGTTGTCCATTTTTCCACATGTGATCACCTACTTGTGGTAGTAACGAAGAAATTTCGCTCAGTTGCACAACGTTGTCGACAATAATTAACCAATTTTGCCAGAATTTCAATCGAGCAGATACTAACGATCGAAGGTTCTTGACTTTCTCTTTGGCGGAAAAATTTTCATCTTTAAATTTTTCAACCATAAACTTGTTACAGTTTAAGCGGTATCCAAGGTCACAGTAAGATTTTAAAAGAGATTCCACATTCTTCCCATCGAGAGTCATTACAAACGAAGTTCTATTTTCCCAATCACACGATATTTTTTCACAAACCTGACTCGCCAGTTGAGATTTACCACTGCCAGGATTACCAGTGATGTAGAAATATGTCAGTTCGTTATTGTTATTATTCCTTAATTTTTCAAGATCGTTTATGATTTTATCTTGTAATTCAGTGCGTTCAACGAAAAAATGATTAGGTTTTGAAGGAAGCACTTGGAACGAATTAAAACTGTTACGATGATTTTTTATTTTATTGATTTCATCGAGAGAAAATTTCAAATCTTGAAATGATTTTTCAATGATGTTGACTATGTCATCAAAATCATCATCTGAGTATTCGCTTTCATACCAATGTGCGTACTTGTTTCTTTCACAACGAAGTGCATGAACAGCATCCTTTGTGTTTTTATCAAGATGTCCGCTAATCGATTTTGAAAAAAGTATAGCATCGAATAATGTTGTGCAGTCCCATTTACTTGTGTCTCCATCTTGATATTTTAACTTTAGTGTTTTATCCAACTTCCTACCGGATTCTAAAGTGCAAAATTTTTTGCCACTATTTTTGGTATCGTCCCATTCGCCATGTGTTAATTTGTAACGAGAGTTCCATTCTTTGATGAAAAATTGAGCAAGTTCCGTTTGTACAACATTGATTATTTGCTGAATGTAAAGTAGATTTCTGCTTTCTCTTGATTCCATCTAAAAAAGAACATGATGTATCAACAAGACAGTTAAAATCATCAATTTTGAAAGTTCGACCAACATCATATATCACTCTTCGTTAAAGTCGAGGATATACATGATGAAATCAAAGTTATTTATTCGTTTATAAATTCAACTTCACCAAAAGCATGCAATTAATACAAATTGAGACATAGACAACTACTAAATGGCAGAGATAATGCTACAGCTTTTTCCAATTATAGCAGCTTTTCAACAAAACATTAAAAACAACATGATATTCCACTGGATAGTACATGTGACTTGTTACAAGACAGACATTGCTGGTGCTAGATTTTTATGTCTTTGGATCGTCGATGTCAAATATCGTTTGTAATGGCGAAAATCCAAGTTAGAAATGCTAGGATACCTCTGTATTGACGGTATTTCTATACATCAGTTGATTGTTACTTGACACGTTAATTCACACTTTACCTTACATACCTTAACTGACATGCGTGGCATTCAAAATTAGACTATTTACTTTAACTTGTTTTGTTAGAATTAAAACAGCAGAAAAAGCAACCATCTTAAAAAAGCCTAATATGTCAGGTGAATGTTGATCAAAGTGGACTTAGTAAAGAAAAAAGCGGTATGGTGTAATAAGTGAGAAGGGAAACAGTTCCTTCAGCAAAAAGTGAAAAGACTTGCTTCTAGAGATAATTTAAAATATTAAAATAGCCTTGGCTTGAATTGACTAATGCTACGAGTTTATTTTACTTAACCTTGTTACTAGCACATGTTGGAAAATAAACCATTATAATAATTCAGGTCGCGTGACGTGAAGTAAAATTGATTACTGTTAACCAATGGGATAATAGAGCAGGGCATGTTAAGAAAAGTTTCATTTTTTTCAAGGGTAATCTAGTTGAATATCGTAGCGAACTGTGATACATTATGTTCTTTAAACGTACGACACTTTGCGTTGTAAATATCGTGAGACTTTTCGCAGATTCATACCGGGGAGGCGACTAACTTGCGAAACACAAAAGCTTTTTTGCTTCTGAGAATTTTGACAGCAAAATATACAAAGATGGAAAACGTTAAAGGAATGTTACAGAATGATGCAGATCTAATACTAAATACAAAAAAAAGATGAAAAGACTCACGCTGCTCACTGATCATTTAGGGTGAAAGGAGAAAAAAGGAGTACAGCAAAAGCAAAAGTGAACACCAGCATTCTTATAAATGAATATGTCACTCACGAGGACATTTTACACTTATTGTCTACAAAAAAGAACAATTTAATCTGTTACTTCCACTACAAAGGAAAAAAGTCAGCATATTGTGCTAAAAAAGATGATAAAGAAAAAATTGATTAGGTGGCGTTTATCACAAATAAAAAGAGAATAGATTTGATTGGATAATTAATTCTGGTGCCACTTAGCATATGAAGTGTGAACATGACTATTTATCGGACTATGAAGAGTTGAGAAAGCCAACGAAAGTAATTCGTGGGGATGAACGTTTAATATTGGTTTATGGGAAAGGAACTTACCGCGTGGCCATTAATTTATATAAGTCACATCAACGCAGCGTAATCTGGAGCAAAGTGCAACATTTCCAATTGAAAATGAGATATCTGAGCGGTTAAACTAAGCTTAAATTTCAGAGTCAGCCAGTGGCTTCTCCGTGATGTATGTAATGTAAGAAAAGTAAAATTTAACACATTTTTTTGAAACAGAAAATATATGGCGGCCGTCAAATAAAGACACTTTGCGAGCAAATTTTAATTGGTTCAACAAAGTTCTGTTGGGTTAACAGGTATTTTGAATTATTTTGTATAATACGAGGGGGATCAGTTGCGTGCTAGGAACACTCCAGGGGGGGCAGTCAGGTACTAGCTGCTACTAAAAATGAGCCCTAAATATAGACACTTTAAAAACGGGGCCCAAAGCCTGATCCGAGAACCCAAGGTGCGAGTCGTGTTTGGGGAGTCCGAGGGTAAATGCTCTCAGGGAAAATTCTTTATTAAGAAGCCATTTCATGGACTTTGAGGAGTGAAATCATTCTAACCGTATAATGCCAAATGCGTTTCTCCAATGCAATTTTAAAATTTGACGCCCTTATTCCTTACAGCGCCTCTTAAAAATAAACATCTGAGGGAGCCACGGCCCAGCCCCCCCGTCCAGCACGTCACTGGGAGGATGTTGGTAATTTCTCCACAGTTTTTTAGGGTGGATGTTGTTGCTTAAACTGAAACATCATTTTATTAAAAAATGCCTTTGACAACTTTTATATTTGAGATTTTAAATACCGTACTTTTAAAAGTCAGGGTTCTTCTGTCGATGACTATGAATGTACAAGCTTCAAATGTTTTTTAGATTATCTGTGTTGTGGAACAGTTATATTAAGTAAAATTGAGAATTGTGTGTCGACTGCGCGTAAAGTAGGATAGTAAACAGTCCCAAAAACGAATTGGCAGACGCATAACTGCTTTGTGCTAATGTGCAAAGGAGAAAATTGCTACACGTGGTCCTTCGAGTCGGAGATATTTTAGTTGGAGATCTTTTTGGAAATTCAAGTTAGTTAGTCCAATAGCAGAATGGATGAATTTATGAAAAAGAAACGAGTGCACGCAGGACATAGAGGATCAGCGAGAAAAATTGCTAGTAAAATAAAAGAGAAAATACGAGAAACGGACGGCGAGATCGATAGAAACGAACTGAGACAACTACGATATGGATAGAACGACAAGATCGCAACATTGAAAATCGATGACGCAATTATCGATATGCTGAACGATAGCAATGAGGAAAATGCGGAAGAATTGGGAAAAGAATTTGAAGATGCGGACGAGATACAGGCAGAATTTGAGAGAGCAACTATGGATGTGAACGACATCGTCAAGGAGTCTAATGTCCCAGTTAAAACGGCAGCAACGAAATTAAATGGCACGCTGAACAGCAGTGTAAGTAGTGAGACGCGCAGAGTTATAAGAGCAAAACTCCTAAATGTGGAAGTAAAGAAATTTAGCGGAGGGCTGCAAGAATGGCAAGAGTTTTTGGATTCGTTTGATAGTGCGGTGAATAATAATGACGGATTGGCTGACATAGCAAGTTTGCGTATTTAAGAGTCTTTTACTGGAACCTGCAAGATCGACAATATTAGGTTTTGCCCTAACTTCAGCGAACTATCACGAAGCTGTAGAATTGTTGAAACGAAGATACGGGAAAAAGAATGTGATCAAGAAAGCGCATATCTAGGAGTTAATGAACGTAAAACCCGTAACGGACGAAAGAGACATCGAAAAGCTTCGGCTGTTATACGACACCTGCGAGACAAGCTACCGGGGTTTGAAGGCCTTAGGAGTGGACAAAGCCGTATATACTTCCATCGTAATACCGGAAGTCATTGCGTAGTTGCCGGACCCTTTAAATTGACAATTACAAGAGGTTCGATTTAACGGAATGGTCAATGAAAGATACGTTGAACGCAATTCTTAAAGAGTTGGAGCTTCGAGAAGCTCACACACCGATCGGCGAGAAAACCAAGAGACAAGATGGGGAGAAACAACGAGAAACGTCGCGACAAAGACATGTGGCGTCATCATCATCACTGAACGCGAAGCACGAGATTTGCAACGAGGAGTCAATGAACGGTAAAGCGAAAAGAAAATGCGTTTATTGTCTCGGGGAACACAATCCAGAGGAATGTAAGAAAATAACCAAGGTAACTGAGAAAAACAACTCATTCGTAAGTACGGAAGATGTTTTATTTGTTTGAAGAAAGGACATGTCAGTAAGAATTGTAATAGTAATGATAAATGTAATGCATGTGAGAAGGCACACCATAGGTCAATTTGTGAAGTCAATGGGATTCTTACAGGCGATGTTCAAACCAATCATTCTATTCTGGGATCACATTGTAGGGTAGCATTACAGACAGCACAGGCTTTCATTAAGGGAGATAAGGGACGTGTTAGGGTCAGAGTGTTGTTTGATTCAAGAAGTCATTTGTGAATAGAAAGATTATACAGAGAGCAGGTACTTAGGCTAGTAGAAAATAATGGATAGAAATCAAGTTGTTTGGTCAAGAGAAGGCTAAAGGTAAGTTGCGAGAAGTATTTTAATTAGAGTTGTCGTCAGTTATGGAGGGAGAGAGTGTAAGCATCGAGGCATACAGTGTAGACTGTATATCTCAAATTAGGAATGAACATGTAGAGTTGAGAAAGATGGATTATTCACATTTAAAGAGTCTGTGGTTTTCAGATGTTTGCAAGGATAAGGAAGTTTTAGATATTAAAGTTTTGATTGGGGCAGATTATCATTGGTGGTTTCAGGAAAGCAATGTTGTTCGGGGACAGGTAGATGAACCAGTTGCTGTGTCTACTAAGTTAGGTTGGGTGTTGTCCGGCCGCATGAAAGGGAGAAATTTGATAACATGCACACTCAAGTAAACTTCATTGCGCATGAAAGTTCAGAAAATTTAAGTTTAGATAAGAATGTCAATCATTTGTGGGATTTTGAAACTTTAGGAATAGCAGAGGAAGATTATTTTCATGAATTGTTAAAGGATTCTATTGTGTTTAATGGCAACAGATACAGTGTCAAATTGCCTTGGAAAGAAGGACATAGTTTAGACTATACAAATTACAGCATAAACTTGAGAAGATTCAAGGGTCAGTTAGTACGGCTGAAAAGGTAACCAGAAATTTTAGAAGAGTATGATAAGACAATCAAAGATCAATTGAGGAAGGGTATTATAGAACCAGTGATAAAACTGGAGCAAGCTGATAAAATACATTATTTACAACATCATGCAGTTATTTGCAGAAAGCAAAACAACTAAGGTAAGAGTTGTTTATGATACATTGTGTAAAGAGTCACCCAAGGCTGCCTCGCTCAATGACTGCTTGCATGTGGGACCCAAATCAGCACCATTGCTCTTTCATATTTGATAAAGTTTAGAGAGAAGAGAGTCGCTTTAGTGGCAGATATTGAAAAGGCATTTTTGAATACAGAAGTTGATACTTTGTACTGGGACTGCCTAAGATTTTTATGGGTTGATGATGTAAACAATGAGAGGGTGAAGCCTGTAGAATATTGATTTTGTAGAGTAGCGTTTGTGTTAACTGCTCTCTATTTTTGTTGAATGCGACACTGCAGTATCATTTAGACACATTCATAGAGATGGAACAAGCACACTGTTAAAAAACTCAAAGATAGCTTTTATGTCCAGGATCTAGTGTCCGGTGAACAATCCAAGAAGAAAGGAATGAGGTTGTATGAGTCAGCAAGTGAACGATTGGCTGCAGGAGGATTTAGGCTTAGGAAGTGGCTAAGTAACGATGAGAATGTTTTGAAAGAAATAGAATAGAGAGAAAGAAGCATTTTGAGGAAAGAAGGGCAGAATTAAGTAATTCAAAAGTGGTTGATGAGCAAACTTATGCCAAAGCATCAGTTGGGGAAAATAGTATCAGTGGAAGTTTTGAGAAAGTACTAGGATTGGGATGGGAGTGTAAGTAGGATCACTTTGTATTTAGCCTCTGGAAATTGTGTGAAAGAGCAAAGGCTATCATACCAAGTAAATGAAATATACTAAGTATACTTGCAAGATTATTCGATCCCTTAGTTATTATAAGTCCAGTTGTAGTTTGTGCTAAGTTATTGTTTCAGGAGCTGTGTATTGAGAAATCTGATTGGGATAATGAGCGAGAAGGTGACAAGAAAAAACGTTAGGAAAGGTGGATGGTGATTTAGAGAGAGTCAGGGATTTAGTTGTGGCGAGATGTGTGTATGGTAATTTACTTGGTAAGGTAAAGTGTTATTTGCATGGGTACGCAGATGCCAGGCAAAAGGCATACTGTGCACTCGTATATTTTGTGACAGAGCTAAACGGTGCCTACCACGTAGAGTTGCTTACGTCGAAAACAAGGATAGCGCCAATAAAATTGCAGACAACTCCCGGATTAGAAGTGATGTCAGTTGGAATATTAGCACAGTTGATGGACGCAGTGAAGTTGGCCTTAGAAGGTTATGTTCAATTTAATGGTAAATACTATTGGTTGGACAGTATGACTGCATTGTGCTGGATCGGTAATAGGGGAGAATGGAAACAGTTTGTGCGCCATAGAGTTAACGAGATTTTAAGATTGAGCAGGAAGGATGACTGGAAACATTGGCGGGTGTAGAAAACCCAGCGGATTAGGTTCAAGGGGATTTACGGCATCACAATCAAAGGAAAGTGAAGGGTCCGAAGTGGTTGTCAAGTCCCAAGTGTGATTGGCCAATGCCAAAAGAGGTTAAAACAACAGACGAAAGTCTTGTGGAAGTCGGGAAGACAGTATTAGCTAACACACAGGCGGTAGATAAAGATTGTGTGATAAAATTTGCAAATTTAGTCAAATTAAAGTATACATCGCATTATTTTCCTTCTGTGTTTCAAGAACAATTTGTCTTGATTTAGTTGATAGTTTATGTGCACGCTGTTTATTGAATTGTATGCGAAGATTTACTGCTAGAATGGGAGCACCCTCCCTAATAGTTTAGGACAACGTCAAAACATTTAAAGCAACTGAGAAAGCGTTGAAGGGGATTTATGGAAGTAAGGAGGTAACATCTTGATTGGAAAGTAATCGGTTGATATGGAAGTTTAATTTGGCGAGGACACCTTGGTGGGGTGGAGTTTTTGAGATAATGGTAGCATTGGTGAAAGGTTGTCTGAGGAAGGTGTTATGTAACGCTAAATTGAGCAAGAAAGAATTGTTAACAACATTAGTTGAGGCACAAGGTACGTTAAACTCTAGACCATTGACTTATGTATATGAATATGAAGTGAATGTAGATGTACTGACTCTTGCACATCTTATGTTTGGAAGAAGATTATTTCTTCCAGACGAAGGAATTCTGCATACTATTAATGACAAAGATGCAGGAGTGGTCAAGCGTAGGTTTAGGTATTTAGCAAGATTGAGAAAGCATTTTTGGTCCTGGTGGAGGAAGAAATACAGCGTCTTACATGTAGAAAATACAATCATGCTATTCTTCCTCATCAAACTTTTTAACAGGTTTTACTGTTTTTACCTAACATGCAGCTTATGGTCAATAGTTAAAAAGTTGGTATATCAACTTAGACATGATTTCTCAGGCATGTTTATCCATACTTCATCTATAGATGTTTCTTTAGCTAATTTGTTAAGTCCGTAATGTGGATATAAATCTCGCTTTACTTTTGTAAAATTACCTTTGTTTTAGAAGTAAGACTTCATATCTGACGATCTCGTCGTCCAAATTAAGCTTGCTTTAGTTCTTTACATGTCACATACCTAACAAAAGATGAGAGATTTAATATAAAGAACGCGACCACATACATATCAGTTTGAAATTCCAAAGGACTACTTTAAATAATATAAAGTTAAACAAGCTTAAATTCAGGAATAAAGGGATCATCTTTCTAAAATAGGATTTGAATGTGAATGATTAAGACACAATTTTTTAAACTTTAAATCGATTTTTTCACTTCGCTAATTAAAAATTCCATACACGTATATTATTGCAAAAGTCAGTTTATATTATAAAAAGACCTTTGTTATTGAATAATCCATCGTAAATTATCAATACATTTTAATTATCAACTGCACGCAATTGTAAATACTTATGATCAATAGAAATCACTATGCATATAACAGTGAAGGATGCAATGAAAGTAAACTTTAACACTGTTAAACTGAAATATGATCAAAAGTATAGTTTTGAAAGCTCTGTGTTGCATGAATCAACATTTTACAAAAAATAGATTCGGTCGCGTTCTTCCTCTGTGTGTAAATCCATTCTTCCTGTGTTTAACTTTTGCTAATTTTTCAAATTTCCTTACTTATAAAAAAAATGGTTTGTCGTATACAACTATGAACATTTTGCTAGACACACAGAGATTAGTCAAAAGTGCCGTCAGCAAAGAAGGGAGGTGATGCATAATTGAACATGTGCCCACCCCGTACATAAATTTTTATATAAGAACCTCATGCAGAGTACATAATAACATTGAGATTAGTCAAATTCCAAAGGACTACTGCTAAATCTTATAAAGTTTCACAAGTTTCAACTAAGGAATAGAAAATCATCTATCTAAGACAAGATTTGAATGCCAATGATTAAGGCACGATTTTCGCAACTGTGAATAGAGTTTTTTCCATTATTAATGAAAAATTTCATACATTTATATTCTTGCATAAGTCAGTTCTTATTACAAAAAACCTTTGTTATTTAATAAACCATTGTAAATTATGAATACGTGGCAAACATCAACTGCACGTAATTATAATTACTTATGATCAATAAAGACACTGTGGATACAACTGTAAAGGTTGCAATGAAAGTAAACTTTAAAACAGTTAAACATGATCTAAACTATAATTCTAACAGCTCACTTTGTTGCATGAATCAACATTTCCCAAAAATAGATTCGGTTGCGTTCTTTCTCTGTGTAAATACATTCTTCCTGTGTTTAACTTTTGCTTATTTTTCAACTTTCCTTACTTATAAAAGAAATGGTTTGTTGTATACAACTATGAACATTTTGCTAGACACACAGAGATTAGTCAAAAGTGCCGTCAGCAAAAAAGGGAGGTGATGCATGATTGGTTATGTGCCCCACCCCGTACATAAATTTTTACAAAAATCCACTTTTTTTCCGTACACAAGTATAGTTTATATAGAAAAATTCAGCGTGCTACATGTAGGAAATGTTCTCATGTTATTCTGCCTCCCCCATACGTTTGAACAGATTTTACTGTCCTTTACCATGCAGCTTATTGTCAATAGTTAGAAAGTTGGTGTATCAACTTAAATATGATTTCTATTGAATATTTAGTCATACATTATCGAGATGCTTCAGTAGCAAAGTTGTTATGTAAAGTTAGTAATATAGTTTCAGAATCTCACTTTACTTTCGAAAAGGCACCTACGTTTTAGGAATAAGACTTCATACTTGACGACCGTGTAGACAAAAATTATGCTTGCTTTAGTTCTTTACATGTCACATATTTTACAAAGATAAGAGATTTAATATAAAGAACGCGACCACATACATATCAGTTTGGTGATGATAATTCATACCTTATTGTTACATCAATCTTTTATCCATGTGAGTTTTGTTACATAAACACATTTAAATAACGAACGAAGATGAAGAGTGAGTCAGGATCTCTTTCAACAAACAGTATTATAAAATATTAATGACGCCTATGTAGAACATTCTAGTTATATAACTGAGTATACATCACTGACTAAAAACAATTTTTATTGAAATAAAAATACATAAATAAGAACCTCATGCAGAGTACATAATAACATTGAGATTAGTCAAATTCCAAAGGACTACTGCTAAATCTTATAAAGTTTCACAAGTTTTAACTAAGGAATAGAGAATCATCTATCTAAGACAAGATTTGAATGCCAATGATTAAGACACGATTTTTGCAACTGTGAATGGAGTTTTTTCCATCATTAATGAAAAATTTCATACATGTATATTCTTGCATAAATCATTTCTTATTATAAAAAGACCTTTGTTATTTAATAAACCATTGTAAATTACGAATACGTGGCAAACATCAATTGCACGCAATTATATTTACTTATGATCAATAAAGACACTGTAGACACAACAGTAAAGGTTGCAATGAAAGTAAACCTTAAAACAGTTAAACATGATCTAAACTATAATTCTAAAAGCTCACTTTGTTGCATGAATCAACATTTCACAAAAAATAGATTCGGTTGCGTTCTTTCTCCTGTGTAAATACATTCTTCCTGTTTTTAACTTTTGCTTATTTTTCAAGTTTTCTTACTTATAAAAGAAATGGTTTGTTGTATACAACTATGAACATTTTGCTAGACTTACAGAGATTAGTCAAAAGTGCCGTCAGCAAAGAAGGAAGGTGATACATAATTGAACATGTTCCCCACCCCGTACATAAACTTTTACAAAAATTCCCCTTTTTTCCATAGACAAGTATAGTTTACGAAGAAAAATTCTGCCTCCTACATGTAGGAAATGTTCTCATGTTATTCTGTCTCCCCCATACTTTTGAACAGATTTTACTGTCCATTACCATGCAGCTTATTGTCAATAGTTAGAAAGTTGGTATATCAATTTAGATATGATTTCTCATGCATGTTTATTCATACATTATCGAGATGCTTCAGTAGCAAAGTTGTTATGTAAAGTTAGTAATATAGTTTCAGAATCTCACTTTACTTTCGAAAAGGCACCTACGTTTTAGGAATAAGACTTCATACTTGACGACCGTGTAGACAAAATTATGCTTGCTTTAGTTCTTTACATGTCACATATTTTACAAAGATAAGAGATTTAATATAAAGAACGCGACCACATACATATCAGTTTGGTGATGATAATTCATACCTTATTGTTACATCAATCTTTTATCCATGTGAGTTTTGTTACATAAACACATTTAAATAACGAACGAAGATGAAGAGTGAGTCAGGATCTCTTTCAACAAACAGTATTATAAAACATTAATGACGCCTATGTAGAACATTCTAGTTATATAACTGAGTATACATCACTGACTAAAAACAATTTTTATTGAAATAAAAATACATAAATAAGAACCTCATGCAGAGTACATAATAACATTGAGATTAGTCAAATTCCAAAGGACTACTGCTAAATCTTATAAAGTTTCACAAGTTTTAACTAAGGAATAGAGAATCATCTATCTAAGACAAGATTTGAATGCCAATGATTAAGACACGATTTTTGCAACTGTGAATGGAGTTTTTTCCATCATTAATGAAAAATTTCATACATGTATATTCTTGCATAAATCAGTTCTTATTATAAAAACCTTTGTTATTTAATAAACCATTGTAAATTATGAATACGCAAACATCAATTGCACGCAATTATAATTACTTATGATCAATAAAGACACTGTGGATACAACAGTAAAGGTTGCAATGAAAGTAAACCTTAAAACAGTTAAACATGATCTAAACTATAATTCTAAAAGCTCACTTTGTTGCATGAATCAACATTTCCCAAAAATAGATTCGGTTGCGTTCTTTCTCTGTGTAAATACATTCTTCCTGTGTTTAACTTTTGCTTATTTTTCAAGTTTTCTTACTTATAAAAGAAATGGTTTGTTGTATACAACTATGAACATTTTGCTAGACTTACAGAGATTAGTCAAAAGTGCCGTCAGCAAAGAAGGAAGGTGATGCATGATTGAACATGTTCCCACCCGTACATAAATTTTACAAAATTCCCTTTTTCCATAGACAAGTATAGTTTACGAAGAAAATTGCCTCCTACATGTAGGAAATGTTCTCATGTTATTCTGTCTCCCCCATACTTTTGAACAGATTTTACTGTCCATTACCATGCAGCTTATTGTCAATAGTTAGAAAGTTGGTATATCAATTTAGATATGATTTCTCATGCATGTTTATTCATACATTATCGAGATGCTTCAGTAGCAAAGTTGTTATGTAAAGTTAGTAATATAGTTTCAGAATCTCGCTTTATTTTCGAAAAGGCACCTACGTTTAAGGAATAAGACTTCATACTTGACGACCGAAAAGACAAAATTATTTTTGCTTTAGTTCTTTACATGTCACATACTTTACAAAGATAAGAGATTTAATATAAAGAGCGCGACCACATACATATCAGTTTAAAAATGGTGATAATAATTCATACCTTATTGTTACATCAATCGTTTATCCATGTAAGTTTTGTTACATAAACACATTTAAATAGCGAACGAAGATGAAGAGTGAGTCAGGATCTCTTTCAACAAACAGTATTATAAAACATTAATGACGCCTATGTAGAACATTCTAGTTATATAACTGAGTATACATCACTGACTAAAAACAATTTTTATTGAAATAAAAATACATAAATAAGAACCTCATGCAGAGTACATAATAACATTGAGATTAGTCAAATTCCAAAGGACTACTGCTAAATCTTATAAAGTTTCACAAGTTTTAACTAAGGAATAGAGAATCATCTATCTAAGACAAGATTTGAATGCCAATGATTAAGACACGATTTTCGCAACTGTGAATGGAGTTTTTTCCATCATTAATGAAAAATTTCATACATGTATATTCTTGCATAAATCAGTTCTTATTATAAAAAACCTTTGTTATTTAATAAACCATTGTAAATTACGAATACGTGGCAAACATCAATTGCACGCAATTATATTTACTTATGATCAATAAAGACACTGTAGATACAACAGTAAAGGTTGCAATGAAAGTAAACCTTAAAACAGTTAAACATGATCTAAACTATAATTCTAAAAGCTCACTTTGTTGCATGAATCAACATTTCCCAAAAATAGATTCGGTTGCGTTCTTTCTCTGTGTAAATACATTCTTCCTGTTTTAAGTTTTCTTACTTATAAAAGAAATGGTTTGTTGTATACAACTATGAACATTTTGCTAGACACACAGAGATTAGTCAAAAGTGCCGTCAGCAAAGAAGGGAGGTGATGCATAATTGAACATGTGCCCACCCTACATAAATTTTACAAAATCCCTTTTTTCATAGACAAGTATAGTTTATAGAAAATTCAGCGTGCTACATGTAGGAAATGTTCTCATATTATTCTGCCTCCCCATACTTTTGAACAGACTTTACTGTCCTTTACCATGCAGCTTATTGTCAATAGTTAGAAAGTTGGTGTATCAATTTAGATATGATTTCTCGTGCATGTTTAGTCATACTTTATCGAGATGCTTCAGTAGCAAAGTTGTTATGTAAAGTTAGTAATATAGTTTCAGAATCTCACTTTACTTTCGAAAAGGCACCTACGTTTTAGAAATAAGACTTCATACTTGACGACCGTGTAGACAAAATTATGCTTGCTTTAGTTCTTTACATGTCACATATTTTACAAAGATAAGAGATTTAATATAAATAACGCGGCCACATACATATCAGTTTGGTGATGATAATTCATACCTTATTGTTACATCAATCTTTTATCCATGTGAGTTTTGTTACATAAACACATTTAAATAACGAACGAAGATGAAGAGTGAGTCAGGATCTCTTTCAACAAACAGTATTATAAAACATTAATGACGCCTATGTAGAACATTCTAGTTATATAACTGAGTATACATCACTGACTAAAAACAATTTTTATTGAAATAAAAATACATAAATAAGAACCTCATGCAGAGTACATAATAACATTGAGATTAGTCAAATTCCAAAGGACTACTGCTAAATCTTATAAAGTTTCACAAGTTTTAACTAAGGAATAGAGAATCATCTATCTAAGACAAGATTTGAATGCCAATGATTAAGGCACGATTTTTGCAACTGTGAATGGAGTTTTTTCCATCATTGATGAAAAATTTCATACATGTATATTCTTGCATAAATCAGTTCTTATTATAAAAAACCTTTGTTATTTAATAAACCATTGTAAATTACGAATACGTGGCAAACATCAATTGCACGCAATTATATTTACTTATGATCAATAAAGACACTGTAGACACAACAGTAAAGGTTGCAATGAAAGTAAACCTTAAAACTGTTAAACATGATCTAAACTATAATTCTAAAAGCTCACTTTGTTGCATGAATCAACATTTCCCAAAAATAGATTCGGTTGCGTTCTTTCTCCTGTGTAAATACATTCTTCCTGTTTTTAACTTTTGCTTATTTTTCAAGTTTTCTTACTTATAAAAGAAATGGTTTGTTGTATACAACTATGAACATTTTGCTAGACTTACAGAGATTAGTCAAAAGTGCCGTCAGCAAAGAAAGAAGGTGATGCATGATTGGTTATGTGCCGCACCCCGTACATTAATTTTTACAAAAATCACCCCTTTTTTCCATAGAAATGTATAGTTTACGAAGAAAAATTCTGCCTCCTACATGTAGGAAATGTTCTCATGTTATTCTGTCTCCCCCATACTTTTGAACAGATTTTACTGTCCATTACCATGCAGCTTATTGTCAATAGTTAGTAAGTTAGTGTATCAACTTAAATATGATTTCTTTTAAATGTTTAGTCATACATTATCGAGATGCTTCAGTAGCAAAGTTGTTATGTAAAGTTAGTAATATAGTTTCAGAATCTCGCTTTATTTTCGAAAAGGCACCTACGTTTTAGGAATAAGACTTCATACTTGACGACCGTGTAGACAAAATCATTTTTGCTTTAGTTCTTTACATGTCACATATTTTACAAAGATAAGAGATTTAATATAAAGAACGCGACCACATACATATCAGTTTGGTGATGATAATTCATACCTTATTGTTACATCAATCTTTTATCCATGTGAGTTTTGTTACATAAACACATTTAAATAACGAACGAAGATGAAGAGTGAGTCAGGATCTCTTTCAACAAACAGTATTATAAAACATTAATGACGCCTATGTAGAACATTCTAGTTATATAACTAAGTATACATCACTGACTAAAAACAATTTTTATAGAAACAAAAATACATAAATAAGAACCTCATGCAGAGTACATAATAACATTGAGATTAGTCAAAGGACTAGAATCAATGAGAATCATCTATCTAAGACAAGATTTGAATGTCAATGATTAAGACACGATTTTCGCAACTGTGAATGGAGTTTTTTCCATCATTAATGAAAAATTTCATACATGTATACTCTTGCATAAATCAGTTCTTAGTATAAAAAACCTTTGTTATTAAATAAACCATTGTAAATTACGAATACATGTCAAACATCAATTACACGCAATTATATTTACTTAGATACTCAATAAAGACACTGTGGATACAAGAGTAAAGGTTGCAATGAAAGTGAACCTTAAAACTGTTAAACATGATCTAAACTATAATTCTAAAAGCTCACTTTGTTGCATGAATCAACATTTTCCAAAAATAGATTCGGTTGCGTCTTTCTCTGTGTAAACACATTCTTCCTGTGTTTAAAATTTGCTTATATTACAAATGTTCTTATTTTTAAAATGAAGGGTTTGCTTAATACAATTAACAGCATTTTGTTAGACTCACAGCGATTAGTCAAAAGTGTTGTGAGCAAAATATAGAGGTGATGCATGATTGGGCATGCTATCCCCCCTACATAAATTTTCACAGATTCCTATTTTTTCCATAGACAAGTATGCTATTTCACCTCTCCCATACCTTTGAACAGGTTATGCTTTCCTTTACCATGCAGCTTATTGTCAATAGTTAGAAAGTTGGTATATCAATTTAGACATGATTTCTCATGCATGTTTAGTCATACTTAATCGATATGCTGCTTTAGCTAATTTGTTATGTCATTAGTGTAGTTCTAAAATATGGCTTAATTTTTCTAAAATTACTTTCTTTCAAAAGTAAGACGACCGTGTGAACAAAATTATCCTTGCTTTAGTTCTTTACATGTCACATACTCAACAAACGGATGAGAGATTTAATATAAACAACGCCACCACAATATTATAAAACATTAATGACATCTCTTTAGAACATTCAAGGTCTATAGTTAGGTGTACATCACTGACTAAAAATAATTGTTATTGAAATAAAAATACATAAATAAGAGCCTCATGCAGAGTACATAATAACATTGAAATGAGTCAAATTCCAAAGGACTACTGCTAAATAATATAAAGTTTAACAAGCTTTAACTCAGGAATAAAGAATCATCTTTCTAAAATAAGATTTGAATGTGAATGATTAAGACAAGATTTTTGAAAGTTTAAATCGATTTTTTCACTTCACTAATCAAAAATTCCATACATGTATATTATTGCAAAAGTCAGTTTATATTATAAAAAGACCTTTGTTATTGAATAACCCATTGTAAATTATCAACACATTTTAATTATCAACTGCACGCAATTGTAAATACTTATGATCAATAAAAAAACACTATACATATAACAGTAAAGGATGCAATGAAAGTAAACCTTAACACTGTTAAACTAATATATGATCAAAAGTATAATTTTGAAAGCTCTGTGTTGCATGAATCAACATTTCACAAAAACAAGATTCGGTCTCGTTCTCCCTCTGTGTGTAAATACATTCTTCCTGTGTTTAACTTTTGCTTGTTTTTTAAATTTTATTATTTCTAAAAGAAATGGCTTGTTGTATACAACTATCAACATTTTGTTAGACACACAGAGTTTAGTCAAAAGTGGCGTCGGAAAAGAAGGGAGGTGATGCATGATTGGACATGATATTCCCCTTAAATAAATTTTCACAGATTGCCATTTTTTCCATAGACAAGTATGCTATTTCACCTCTCCCATACTTTTGAAAAGGTTTTGCTTTCCTTTACCATGCAGCTTATTGTCAATAGTTAGAAAGCTGGTATATAAATTTAGATATGATTTCTCATGCATGTTTAGTCATACATTATCGAGATTCTTCAATAGCGAAATTGTTATGTAAAGTTAGTAATATAGTTTCAGAAACTCGCTTTACTTTCGACAAATTACCTACGTTTTAGAAATAAGACTTCATATATGACGACCGTGTGAACAAAATTATGCTTGCTTTACTTCTTTACATGTCACATACTTAACAAACGGATGAGAGATTTAATAAAAACAACGTGACCACATATATTAGTTAAAAATGGTGATCATAGTTCATGCCTTATAGTAACATCAATCTTTTATCCATGCACGTTTTAATACATAAACACATTTAAATAACGAAGATGAAGAGTGAGTCAGGATCTATTTCAACAAACGGTATTATAAAACATTAATGACATCTATGTAGAACATCTATGTAGAGACAGTTAATATCAACATTCCTCACGACTCTACTCTGACCTGGACGATTTACATCTACAAACACGTAATTACCGTCAATGACGTCATGTGATATTTGGTTTAACAGAATTTTGTTAGTTGTAATACAGTATTGACCATGAACTAACCATACAGCATTGACCATGAACTAACCATACAGCATTGACCATGAACTAACCATACAGAATTGACCATGAACTAACCATACAGCATTGACCATGAACTAACCATACAGCATTGACCATGAACTAACCATACAGAATTGACCATGAACTAACCATACAGCATTCACCATGAACTAACCATACAGCGATGTACTCATAGTTTAGTCTGATAAATTTTGTGATTTGTTAACATTTTATTTTTTACTTTAGTGATGTTCAATAAGTGAAATTGGACAAAAGAATTTAAAACCTTTTGATTTTCCCATTTTATCATACGTTTTTTAGAATTTGGAATCTCTGTTCATGGATTTTGATATAAGAATTCAATGAAACATTTTTTACTAGCGTTGATTTATCTCAGCAAATAACTTTAGGAAATTACTGCATGTGTCATGTTTTTCATACATTCGTTTGCCGAGGTATTATGGTGGGCACTGGGGGTGTCATTTGCGACGCTCAGTGTAAAGTCTCTCATCCCCACCCACCCCCAACGTTCCCCCTCTCTTTGTGACGTCCTGCCATTTGCCTCAAATATTTCATTTACATAATTTCCGTTGCCTATATTGGTAAATTTCCTTGTTTTGTCTTCTTTTGTGAACTGCTTCAATAATACTGTCGTGTATCGTGGATATTTTTTACATGTAGAAAACACTTTGTATTTTCTCATAACTTTCTTGATGCTAGCATGGGTGGTGAGAGTTGATATGTGGTGATATCAAGCGATCATAAGGTACTCGTATATACATACTTTGTTAATATCTAATTATTTTTAATTATTTTTCTAATTGTCCGACAAATAAAACTATTTTTTTTACATGTTAGTTCAGTGGAGATTATGTTGAACTTGGCAAGTGTAGATATTACAAAGCAAGCAATTATTGATCGCTTGTTGGATGGAGTAAAGCAAGTTAGTTTTAAAATATTTGTACGTAGTTTAAAGTTCGAACTTGGAACTTGTAATTTCGTTTCGTCTTTTATTGTATTGATTTTACTCGAATGATTTGGTCGACTTGAACCTCGTCGTTTCTTTAGTGTCAGGTACGATTTGGTAGTACAACCGAATTGGCTTCTGAGAAGGATAGCAGGTGAACTTGATATTTCTTCGATTGCATTGTATTGTATTCATTTTATTTCATAGTATAATCCTTATTTATCATAATCTTTGTATTTATGATTAATTACAGAATCTCTTGTCTTCGTGAGCAATGGAACATTGTTCTTCAATTTGGCATTAAATCCACAAAAAAGATAAATTCTTTAAGGTATCTTCATCATCCCTCTCTCAATTCAGTCAATTTAAAAGCCATTCTTAAATAATTTGTTTTCATAATTACTATGTTCATCAAAGGCAGGTGTTAATGAGATCTGAAGGTCAATCTGTGTTCTGGCTATTTATCAAGGAACATCTTAGCTCTAGTGAAATAAAGACATATAATTCTTTACATAATGTAATGACAGATGTTGGTAGAGGTTGGTCAAGTTTTTGGTTTCTAAATGATTCTAGGAATGTTTGTGGGTAAAACCTTTTTGTATGCCATGAATTTGTTCTGACATTTTTCTTTCTATTTTTGATATTTATTTGACAGCTCAAGCATGGCTTAGGTCTAGTTTAAACGAGCAATCACTGGAGAAATATCTTCATAGCTTCATTGGGCATAAACAATTGCTTTTGTAAGTTTGATCTGCAACATTTAAGAAAGAAATATTGATCTTGGCTTGATAAGCTATATGATTATCATAACCAATGTATATTGTGATATAGTAATGGAGTTTTCTTTTCACAGTAAGCTGTTTATGTCAGAATAATTATACGATGTGTATTTGTTTTAATTTCAGTCAGTATTATGAGCAAGATGCATTATTATTGGATGATGAACGATCTAGTATGTTACCAATGATGGCTGCTGGTAAGAATAAACTTGTTTATATTTCTATAATGGATTTTTTATCATTCCTTGTTTCTTCTTTAAGGCTTAAGTTCAATTCTTTTTGCAATTGACATTGACAAAGCTGAGTTTAACTCTATTACTGTACAGGTATGCTGGAATGCTATTGATATTGTTTAAAAATGAATCTTTGCAAATAGAAATGGATAGTAAAAAAGTGGAAGCTATGAATGTACTTTTCTTTAACTACTTGAATTTAATTTAATTTTTAGATTCCAGGCAATATCAGCCAAGCAGTTTCTCGTCCAACATCAATATGGGCTGTACCATCACCAATGTATGCAACGTCAGGAGCTCCTGGTGAAGTTTGTTAAATACAACATTTTAAGAAAATAAAGATTTGATCTGAATTTCATTTTTCTCTCCTGATCAAAAATATCCCTTTTATCCCTAATTATCCCTACCATTCATCTCATATATTGCTAATCTTATCATTCCTTAACCACACATGTCATTTATTCCTTGTAATCCCCCAACCTTGCGTTCTCCTTAAACTTTATTATCCCATTATTACATGTCTTCATTTATCCCTTAACTATACCTGTTGTTTATTCATCCCTTATCATCCCTTAACCGCGCGTCCTCATTTATTCTTTATCATACTTGAACAATGCGTAGTCATTTATCCTCGCGCGTCTTTATTAATTTTTAACTTTTATCTTTCTTTTGTGTTTCAGAAAAAGAAAAGAAAAAACGTAAAAAAAAGAAAGCAAACATTGCTCAAATTGAAAATGTTGAATTCAAAGAGACGGAAGAAGGAACTTCTACTGTCAGTTCTCTTGGTAGTTCTTCCACGACAACGACTGCTCACGATAGTGCCACGAGTTTTACCCGAGCGGCATACGACATATTACAACGTAATACTGATTCTCAGGTACATGCTCGTGGTAACCATTCTTTCACTAAAAGGCCTGACGATTTTCTTGAAATGCCAAAGAACTCTCAGTTGGCTTATTGTTCGAATTCTGAGAATTCAAGTCTTTCTTCCACAATGGCGAAAACCAACGTTGAGAACAAGGAGAATGAAACAGATGAACAAGTGGTTCGATTAACAAAGAAAAGCCAGGAAGTTCTGCATCTTAAAAACGAGTTTAAAACTGCGAATGATTTGAAAAAAAATCATTCTTTGACAACATCCTTGCAATCAGGGCATTACACTGACTCATCGCTCTTGTCGGAGGAAGAAGTGTGTGAGCCTCTTGTTGATATGAACAGCGGTGTATCTCTAATTCCCGTAGTTTGCCCCGATGACGATAAAGGAGTTAGGAGTCTAGCTATGTCAGATGAAAATGAGCGATTTACTGTTGCACCTGAGACGTCGCGACATTTAGTTCATTCAATAAATGATTCTCCCGTTTCAAGGTTAGAAGATACTTCATTATTTTATCGACAAGAATGTCTAACGAGTTCACCATTTTAACTGAGGTGGTAATTTATGTTGTTTTCAGTATTTACACTGATGAAGACGTCGAGAATGATGCAAGTTTAGCAATTGGGGCAACTGTTGCAGCGATATGTGCCACACGTGATGGTAGCATAGAAATTAATGATTACTCAGGATCGTCATTGGTCAGAACCATGGGTGATGGTTGTATGAATGTTAGTTAACTATGCTTTTATCTTTTTAGGGGAGGGTAGGGTAGAAAGCCATGTGTAAATATCTTTGTTATATTTAGTTCGTTATATTTGGTATGTTTTCGTTCTTTAGCCATCAGAGGGATATCCATCAGGCAAAGAAATGACTTCAGGTTTGTGTGTTTTTTCTATTCATGTATTTAAATGGTTTTTATTTCTTATATCTTTTGAAAAAATGTTTTGGGAATGGGAGAGGCACTTTTGCCTCAGGTTCTCAAACTATAAATGGGCTATTAGCGGGTAGAGTTAGTTTTATATATAGAAATATTTAGTGCAATTGGATTTTACTATTTGTATCGTATTTGCTTTGCTTGTTTGGAGACATCCGTCAAATTTCATCATGTGAACTGAATATTTGTATGTGTGAATAATTATAATTTCATGAATATCAATAAATACGTGGTTTTTTCTTCTTGAAGAGGAATTAAAACAGGCGATTGTATCGATGATGTTAAGAAAAGATGAAGTTGAAGAACGTAACAGGTTGTATTATCGTCCTTCGTTTAATATTAACATTCCATTCGAATATACACTATTTTGCCCTGATTTTTCCTTCTATCATCTTTCCTGTAGATCATTACAACAACATTTGGAAAAAGAGATGATGAAGTCAGCTTCTCTTCGTCTTCAATTAGAAGATTTAAAAAGAGATATGTCGTCGAAAAATGAAGAAAATTGCGTCGCTCTTAACGGCTTAAAAAGGTTAGGACATTGAGAACTCTGCATTTCCGTTAATCAAAGATGTCTGTTGACCTGTTCGTTTTTGCTCTTTAGTGAAAATGATTTGCTCAAACACCAACTAAAGAAATACGTGGGTGCTGTTCAATCGTTGAAAAGAAATGACATTATGGAAGAAGGTTTACTAGAGGGATAGTTTATCTTTAAAATAGATGTAGAAGTCTAAGATATTCGATAATCTTTTGTGTAGCTCCAGAAAATGAAAGACTTTCTTCTATCATTCTTTCTCCGGAATCTGACGTCGACGAAGTGAGGTATTTACCGTAAATTTGTAGCAAAAGTGAATCAACGGCGTTGAATTTCGTTCCTTTTTCTTGTAGAAAGGAAGAAAACAAAGATTTTGAGCGAAAGTTGATCCAAGTAAGATTTCCATTAAACCATAAAACTTTTACAAAACGAAACATTTGCCTTAAAAGGTTTTCATGTATCATATGTTGCATGAAGATGAGCCGAATTTTATTTGATAGAAAGCTCTTTTATACGATGCACACGATGACTTTAAGAAATATGTAATACAAGAAGATATTTTGACTTATGAAAACTGAGGATAAATAACTGAAATGAAATCGTGATATATGTTTAAAAAACTCGCCATTCTGAGTGATTTCGCTTTTCTTGTTCATGTCTGGGGAATTTCATGGTGATGACGTCATGGCGTAAGTTGTGATGAAATGTTGTTTATCATGTTTAAAGGTCGCTGATATGCATGGCGAACTTATTGAACTCAATGAAAGACTACAAAAAATGTTGAACGCTTGTGAATGTCAGCTAAGAATATTAAAAGAAGAGCTTGTCAATCTTAGAGGACCGGTATGTTCAGTAAAGACCCGTGTGTTCATTATAGTACAATAGATGTACAATATTGATCGGTATGTACAATATGAACTGTTTGGTATGAATATGAAAAGCAGTAAATATTCTTTTGATTTTCTAAGTCTTTCTTAATAAAACTACGTATCTTCGTATGTTCTAGCTTCCTCAGGACAATAATCATGATGAATGTTTATATTTGACGGAGTTTGGTCCAAATTTCATGTCTGTCAATACTCGTCCTTTAATTAACATTTGGATTCCATCTGTTTTTGTACAAGGAAAGTCTCCAAACATTCACCATTCATATCAGGTATAATTTTTTCCATATATTTATCTCTAAAAAAAGTAAATAACTCTTCCGATGTGATGTTGATGGTTATCTGGACTAGATTAGGGATAACTAGGGACTACATTTCTAGATTTATGATCTATATTTAGTATTTTCCTCGTTTCAAATACATCACCCTTGAGAAAAGTGTTTGTGGTCATCGTATTTAAAAGATCATGTCGTAGTTTAAATTTACTGCTCAAATATTTCACTTTTCATATGTATATGTTTAGTGGTGTTGAGAAAAAATCACAAAACTACAGATTCATCCCGACAAGCCTGTTTCGTGACTGCTCACTCTTCAGGGATTTTCCTTTAATCACGAAACAGGCTTGTCGGGATTAATCTGTAATTTTGTGATTTTTCTCAACACCACTATATATTACGCTGCTCTCGGGCATCGAGCACTGTTTTATACGGAGAATCATCAAATATAAACTTCCTATATATATGTATATCATCTGCTCAGTGGTCCAGTTATTGTCTTCAATAAAGAATTTAACATTGTTTACTTCACAAGGTTTATATCCGTATCAAAGACGATGAATGGAATGTTTACAAAAGATACTCGGATTTTATGCCCTACATAAGAAGGTTTTAATAAACATCAGTATTTTAATTTTTTAATCATATTGTTTTGCCGTAATGTACAATCCCTTCCTTTTCCTTTTTATGCACAGACAAGCAAGCAGTTTAAACCTGTTGCACAATTCACGTTTCCCGCGAAGAAAATTATTGGAAATCGTGACGTCAATTTTGTGGAAACACGTCGAAAACAATTGGAAAATTACTTGAGAAAATTGATCAATTTTAGTCTGGGTGCTGTTCCAGAGTTAGGTGAAAATCCTTGCAAGAGTTCTTTGTTCAAATATTTTCCATTTTTCATGTGAGTAAACACGAGATCTTTTTCTTGTGAGTACACACGTGATCTTTTTCATGTGAGTAAACACGTGATCTTTTTCATGTGAGTAAACACGTGATCTTGTATGAGTGTAATTTATTGTTCAATATACAGAATATTAAACGATTTTTCAAACGCAAATCAAGCATGAATACATTTTAGAGGACAAATTAAAACGTTTGTTTTAAATTTGTCTGTTTCGCATTATTGATATTTTTTTAAGAAGATATTTTCCTGTTTGCACTGGCTTATGCAAACCTCGGAGACGTTTGTGAGAACTCTTGAGCATATGCAACACTCTAACTTCGGTTTTGGGCTTGCACTGATCTGCTCTCGAGTTCTCCCAAAGATCTCCTCGTTTTGCATAAGCCCGTGCAAACGCAGTAAAATCTTTTATTTCGTAATAATACAACACAAAGAACTCAAACTTTGGCTTGTTTTAAAAAGAAAATCAAAATGCTACTACCTATTATTTCATGAATAGTTTATCAATTTTTCTCTAAACTTTCAGCAAATATTTTACAGGCAAACTTCAACGGTATCATCTGTTTCAACGACGACAACGACAAAACAAACTGTTCCTTCTGCATATAATGGTTAAAAGGTAAAACTTGTAGGATGTCTGTCGAAAAAACAGAGCATAGAAATTGTATAAGTTATATAGTATATATATAACATATTGTATAGCTCAGTATATATAAATATAATATGTCTACAAAGTAGAAGAATTTCCTGATGCATCAACTTCAAGGACTCTTTATTGTATGTGTTGTATACAGATATAATTTGTCAGTATTTGCTACTATATAATAGTACATCATACTGGGTTTTAACAAGTTAAAACATAATATTTAACTTGAAATGAAAACAATCGTATATTAAATACATCACACGAAACGTACTATGCTATTAAATGTTGTGCTATCTCAGCACGATTTGATCAATTTACATATCCCGCGTCACCCGGCTCTTGCTGGCGAATGTTTATACGACTTGACACGTGACGAATTTTCATCAATACGTCATATGACGTTTTGGCGATCTTTCCCGCGCTATGTGTAAAGAGATTTCTTGCTGAAACAATCTTTATCGTAAGTATTGCGTAAAATATTTCATTTGTAAGTTTCAAACTATTACAGTGAGTAATATAACCTTTTTATTTCAGAAGAAGCGTAATGCATACAGTCGTTATTGTAAGCATTGTACAAAATTTCTAAGAATAGGATTTACTACTTCCTACATGTATGTATTGTAATATGAAGATGTCTTCAGCTAAACACGAAACGTTATTGTTGTAAAATTATACAAACATGAATATACATACCTTCTCATAATATTTTTCTATCCAGTTCATTCCTTTGATGTGTGCAAAACTAGTTTGTCAGCCTTCATTTACCATTGAAGACCTTTGTATAATTTCAATGTCTGTCACTATGCCAAGCCCACAGGTGCATGGAACATTGTTAGCTACGTTGATGCAAGCACAAAAGATTTTCCTTCATTGAAAATGTAATGCACTAGTGAGGTTAGCACAGTGATTGGGTTTCGAAATTTTACAGTAGTTTAATTTCCAAACGTCGTTTTTATGTACACCCTGTAGAATGCTAATTAAAATAGATGAAATGTTAATGCTAATAAATACAATAAGAAAATGAGATGAAGATAACAATCTAGAGGGTTTATCAAATCATTTTTGACATCAGTGGACCTTTAGAATTTGCATGATTCAGCTGTAGTTGTTCCCCAAGGAGACTTAAATGTTTGGGATTTGCTATTTGCTGTAGCTGAAGTATACGTTTTTATTTATATTGTATTAAATTGAATTTACCGCTCTATGGGGATTAATTACTTCAAAGTGATGAATCATGCAAATTCTAAATTTCACAATGTACAATTGACGACACACCTAGTAAATGACCAATCAGAACACAACACGTTTACAACACACCTAGTAAATGACCAATCAGAACACAACACGTTTACAACACACCTAGTCACTGAACAACCAGAATACAACACGTTCGTGAAACTTGGGCCATAGTCTAAGACTAAGAACGTGTCATTTGAACGTGAAAGTCTGTAGTTGCACGAAGAATAGTTAGCCGAAGTCAAAATTTTTCCACGGTGAAATATCTCTTGGAGTGCTTTGAAAAATATTCAGGTAAATGTGTTGTTTCAAGTTCTGTTGCATTGAGTAAACATTGAATTGGGACACTGCATGTGATGTTCATTAATGCAAAGTGCAGTGTGGCCTTCCCATAAAGTTTCCGTCTTAGTAACTCTTGTTTCCTCTATGCTCTATTTTAGACACGGACATTCTTCTCTTAAACGACAATTAGTCATCAAATGAGATTGAGAAACAACGAACAAATGTTGGTGTATTTACCATGATGGTGGACTCCACAATTAAAGAAAGTGGTTATTGTTCACAGCGGTTGAAGAGAATTGTGGCTGTTGTCGACCAGTTCCTCGACGCTCATCTAAACATAAGAACAAAATACAAATCTGTGATTTGGTTGAAATTCTTCTTCCCTTGAACTACATTACTAGTAAATAAAATGCTCAATGTAAGTATGTTATCAATGTTTTTCATTTATGGAAGTATAGTGTCAACTGACATTGGCTTCAATTGTCCTTTGTAGAAACCTTCTGATCAAGAATGGACAATATACGTACTTTAATGAAATCCTCTGAACAATGATCAAGAATGAACAGCATACTTTAATGAAGTCCTCTGAAGAATTCTCAAGAATGAACAATTTACTTTCATAAAGACCTCTGAACGATGGTCAAGAATGGGCAGTGTATTTTTATGAAATCCTCGGAACAATGATCAAGAATGAACAGCATACTTTAACGAGTCCTCTGAAGAATGATCAAGAATGAACAATATACTTTGATGAGCTCTTCTGAACAATGATCAAGAATGGACAATATACTTTAATGAACTCTTCTAACAATGATCAAGAATGAACAATTTACTTTACGAAGACCTCTGAACAATGATCAAGAATGGCCAATGTACTTTGATGAGCTCTTCTGAACAATGATCAAGAATGAACAATATACTTTAATGAACTCTTCTGAACAATGATCAAGAATGAACAATATACTTTGATGAAATTGAAAAATACGTGACTTCTAATGCCCTAAAGACCATCTCTACATAGAATGCAAACGCTAAACACTCTTCTGGAGTAATGCAGCCATCAGCCTAACACCTGTTTCCATGGAAAAGTCAATATTATGACCTTTTCTAAAACATTTTCCTGGGAGTTTTCCTGCTAACATCACTACTGGTCAATCAATCGCAATGATGGAGAAAACCACGCCACTATCAAATGCCCAAATTTCAACATTACTTAATTGAAAATGTTTGTACTAAAAACATGGAATTTCTTTAACATGAAAATAAAAAACCTAAAAATCCTAATTTTCTGACTGGCTGTCGATATTTCCGATTTAATGCCGTAGACGACATGCACAGTTGCAAGAAATGGTCAATCTTGTTTCTGTGCTTGCCGTCGTCGACATAAAAGCGGGAATGTTTGTCAGGTAGCCTGAAAATTGGATACGATGGTTTCACCATCAACGTTCTGAATTCTTCAAAAAATTATTTTGGGCTTTTTTGTGGCTGACCTTGCTCATTATCCGATCGTTTCATCTTCACAATTGGCATAAGATTTGTCGTTCATCGTAGTCTGCCGTCGAACTGCCAAGGATTCGTCGAAAACCGTAAGTGTAATAATAATAAACCTTTTATTTAGTTAGGCCTGTTAACAGGTCAAATCTCTAATATAATTCGGGCAATAGCCACAACAAATCCTGGTGTTCAGTATATTCCACTGTAAGGCTATTTTTTTAATGCAGGAATGCAAATAAATATATTTAAAGAAATTTCTATCTGCATTTTCAAAAATAGTCTTGATTAAGAGGTAATAAAAGTGTTCTTTTGGTTAAAATAATCCAATAGTGTTTATCGGTGCTGCTTTAGTTATTTTTAAAATTTGTGTCTTAGTAAGCGTGAATTTGTATCAACTATTTCAAGTCTGTGACTGACATGCAACAATTGTGTTGTTCTATATAATTTACCTTCGAAAAACCTCTGTGTGAATATACTGCTTTAAGGAGCTACGCATGATCGCAGCGGTTGTTGCCTCGCAGAAGGATAGGCAGGACCATAGCTTAGAATCGGAAATGCAAGTGAAGTTTGGCCCAAGGAAGGCAACTTCAACTTGGGGTTAGTGGGTACAAATGGTACCTTAGCGTAGAGGATGCAAATAGCATCTGTAAGAAGACCTTTGAAGACTGGATCAAGCGAGCAAGGCCTATTGAAGACCAAGGGAAGATCGTGGTTTTGGTGGAAAGAAAAATATCTCTCCCCTAGTACGGTAAGAGCATGCAGTCGTTGTAGTTGTCCAATTTCATGAACGGCATTCTACATTGACTATTAAGGCACTCCTGCATGGATCCCCTATAATGCATGAGTAGTTCAACCCACCCCGGTTGGAGGTCGCCCGTAGGTGCAACATGCACTAGGTTAAGTTAAGTTAAGGGCATGATGGGTTACCTCCTTCAAGGGGCATTCCTTTTCAGGGCGGAATTCCGGTGCCATGCGCAGGTAAGAAGTTTAGATAGCTTAGGCATGCGCTGTAGTTGCAGCGAGTAGTTGCTACGCTTAGATAATGAGTATGAGGTTAGAACCTTTATAAATTTAAAGGATGAACTCAACTATCAAGAGAAATGACTAAATTTTTCAAAATCTTTCGAAGGAAACTTTAATCTTGTCAGTCATTTTCAAATCGACAAATTGAAACTCAAATAGTCTTCAGTTTGTCAAGACATTTACAGTTTAGGAGCGGCGTGGCAATTACTGTAAATATAAAAATGGATATGTTGTTTTCTTATTAAGAAAACTTCATTCCAGGGAATTTCGATGCGGCAAGCCACAGCAAAAACAGGCCTAAAAAAATGTTTATTACACCAGGTCTAAGTATGCGGAATGGCTTCATATTAACCAAACTAACACGAAACATAGTTTTAATAAAAGCACATTGTTTGTTTTCTTTGATGGTTACCATGAAGACAAACCGCAGACGTTGTCACATATGATACAAAATAGTTACAGGATGGTTTCCATGTTCACCATTCGCGTTGCTATCTAGTCATCTATGTGATAATTGTCAAACTAAAACATAACTTAAATCAAGCGCTGCCGGTTGTTTGGTTTAACCATCCACGGTCCCTCAGTAACCAAACTCAACTTGTGCTTCTTCAAGTGTTCTAAATCGTTTCAAAAAAATGTTAAATTTCGTCTGTCTGCTTAAAATATTTTGAAATACATTTATCCAATCCATGTCATGCAGCAAGCGCTTGCTCCAACTTTAAGCGTTAGTGGCACCGGGAGCGCAAAGCACTGAATGAAACAGTGCAAAATAGGGACTGCTAAGGTGGCGCTAGGTGCGACTGATTCGGATGTGGATTAGATAAGAAAAACACACGTTAAAAGACATTCCCATCCAAATTACAGGAATATTGGCTGCAGCATGGTGGTGGGGTGGTATGTATGGTATGAAAGGTGTACCCCTTGGAAATTATAGGAACCTGGAATATGGTCATAGGCTTATGGAACTGGGTAAAAAATTACTGAATGCATCAAAGAATATGACCAACTAACAGGATAGTATTTATTTAACAAAATTCTGTCATTCCAATATACTTTAGTATGTTTGTAAATCATACAATAAAATTACTACTTGGTTATAACATAAAAGCAAATTACTTTAGAAATAAAGTCTAAAGAAGAATGTCAGATTCAGGACATGGACAGTTCTAAGTTCTACTTAGGATGATTCCTGGCTGTAGAGTAAGGTTATTGACTAGATATCAGTAAAACTATAAATAGACAATTACCATTACATCTTTAGGTTCATTTTATCTCACAAAATGCAAATTGCAAACGTTTTATTCACTACCAAAAATACCTTCTGAGGGAGCTGACTTGGCAGGTGGAAGCCTTGCTCCTACGGTCTATGGGTTAAAATAGGCTTAACATAATTTAGAAGTTACAATTTTCTTTGAAACACGTAGCTACCAAAGTGTAACTGTAAAGCTTTGTCATATTCCAGAGTTTCATAATACAACACACCCAGATTTTCTAAAAGACTTAACGACATCAACCTCACTAGTCCCTAACGATTGTTTTCGAATTTCCAGAGCTTTTTCAAGAAACTCTATAGCTTTGTCGTAGTTTCCAGTTTCATTATACACATTACCAAGATTGTTTAAAGACGCAGCGACATCAACATGATTTGGACCTAGCAATTGTTTTTAATATCCAGAGCTTTTCGTGAAGCTCTATAGCTTTGTCGTAGTTTCCAGTTATAATATACACATTATCAAGATTGTTTAAGGACGCAGCGACATCAACATGATTTGGACCTAACCATTGTTTTCGAATTTCCATAGCTTTTTCGTAAAACTCTGTAGCTTTGTCGTAGTTTCCATTTTTTTTAAACAACAAACCAAGATTGTTTAAAGACGCAGCAACATCAACATGATTTGGACCTAACGATTGTTTTGAATTTCCAGAGCTTTACATGAAATTCTATCGCTTTGTTGTTGTTTCCAGTATCATTATACACATTACCAAGACTGTTTAAAGACGTAGTGACACCAACATGATTTGGACCTAACGATTGTTTTAATTTCCAGAGCTTTTCGTGAAGCTCTATACCTTTGTCGTAGTTTCCAGTTATAATATACACATTACTAAGGTTGTTTAAAGACGCAGCGACATCAACATGATTTGGATCTAACGATTGTTTTCGAATTTCCAGAGCTTTTTATTAAAATCTATAGCTTTGTCGTAGTTTTCAGTTTTAAACAATAAACCAAAATTGTTTAAAGACGCAGCAATATCAACATAAATTGGACCTAACGATTGTTTTAAATTTCGAGAGCTTTTCATGAAACTCTATAGCTTTGTCGTAGTTTCCAGTTTCAACATTACCAAGATTGTTTAAAGACCAGCGACATCAACATGATTTGGACCTAACGATTGTTTTGAATTTCCAGAGCTTTTTCGTAAACTCTATAGCTTTGTCGTAGTTTCCAGTTATAATATACACATTACCAAGATTGTTTAAAGACGCAGCAACATCAACATGATTTGGACCTAACGATTGTTTTCGAATTTCCAGAGCTTTTTCATGAAACTCTATAGCTTTGTCGTAGTTTCCAGTAATACACACCAAGATTGTTTAAAGACGTAGCGACATCAACATGATTTGGACCTAACGATTGTTTTCGAATTTCCAGAGCTTTTCATGAAACTCTATAGCTTTGTCGTAGTTTCCAGTAAACACATACCAAGATTGTTTAAAGACGCAGCGACATCAACATGATTTGGACCTAACGATTGTTTTGAATTTCCAGAGCTTTTCATGAAACTCTATAGCTTTGTCGTAGTTTGTTCATCAAACACATTACCAAGATTGTTTAAAGACCAGCGACATCAACATGATTTGGACCTAACGATTGTTTTGAATTTCCAGAGCTTTTCGTGAAACTCTATAGCTTTGTCGTAGTTTCCAGTTATATATACACATTACCAAGATTGTTTAAAGACGCAGCGACATCAACATGATTTGGACCTAACGATTGTTTTCGAATTTCCAGAGCTTTTCGTAAAATCTATAGCTTTGTCGTAGTTTCCAGTTTTTAAACAATAAACCAAGATTGTTTAAAGACGCAGCAACATCAACATGATTTGGACCTAACGATTGTTTTGAATTTCCAGAGCTTTTCATGAAACTCTATAGCTTTGTCGTAGTTTCCAGTTTTATAAAACACATTACCAAGATTGTTTAAAGACATAGCGACATCAACATGATTTGGACCTAACGATTGTTTTTGAATTTCCAGAGCTTTTTCATGAAACTCTATAGCTTTGTCGTAGTTTCCAGTATTAATATACACATTACCAAGATTGTTTAAAGACGCAGCGACATCAACATGATTTGGACCTAACGATTGTTTTCGAATTTCCAGAGCGTTTTCGTGACAATCTTTAGCTTTGTCGTAGTTTCCAGTTTCTATACACACCAAGATTGTTTAAAGACGTAGCGACATCAACATGATTTGGACCTAACGATTGTTTTCGAATTTCCAGAGCTTTTCATGAAACTCTATAGCTTTGTCGTAGTTTCCAGTATCATAAACACCATACCAAGATTGTTTAAAGACGCAGCGACATCAACATGATTTGGACCTAACGATTGTTTTGAATTTCCAGAGCTTTTCGTGAAACTCTATAGCTTTGTCGTAGTTTCCAGTTTCATCAAACACCTACCAAGATTGTTTAAAGACATAGCGACATCAACATGATTTGGACCTAACGATTGTTTTTGAATTTCCAGAGCTTTTCGTAAAACTCTATAGCTTTGTCGTAGTTTCCAGTTTCATTATACACATTACCAAGATTGTTTAAAGACCAGCGACATCAACATGATTTGGACCTAACGATTGTTTTCGAATTTCCAGAGCTTTTCGTAAAACTCTATAGCTTTGTCGTAGTTTCCAGTTTTTTTAAACAACAAACCAAGATTGTTTAAAGACGCAGCAACATCAACATGATTTGGACCTAACGATTGTTTTTGAATTTCCAGAGCTTTTTCATGAAACTCTATAGCTTTGTCGTAGTTTCCAGTATCATTATACACAGTACCAAGATTGTTTAAAGACGTAGCGACATCAACATGATTTGGACCTAACGATTGTTTTTTAATTTCCAGAGCTTTTCGTGAAACTCTATAGCTTTGTCGTAGTTTCCAGTTATAATATACACATTACCAAGATTGTTTAAAGACGCAGCGACATCAACATGATTTGGACCTAACGATTGTTTTCGAATTTCCAGAGCTTTTTTAAAACTCTATAGCTTTGTCGTAGTTTTCAGTTTTTTTAAACAATAAACCAAGATTGTTTAAAGACGCAGCAACATCAACATGATTTGGACCTAACGATTGTTTTTTAATTTCCAGAGCTTTTTCATGAAACTCTATAGCTTTGTCGTAGTTTCCAGTTATAAAACACAATACCAAGATTGTTTAAAGACGCAGCGACATCAACATGATTTGGACCTAACGATTGTTTTTAATTTCCAGAGCTTTTTCGTGAAACTCTATAGCTTTGTCGTAGTTTCCAGTTATGATATACACATTACCAAGATTGTTTAAATACGCAGCAACATCAACATGATTTGGACCTAACGATTGTTTTCGAATTTCCAGAGCTTTTTCGTAAAACTCTATAGCTTTGTCGTAGTTTCCAGTTCTATACACACTACCAAGATTGTTTAAAGACATAGCGACATCAACATGATTTGGACCTAACGATTGTTTTCGAATTTCCAGAGCTTTTTCATGAAACTCTATAGCTTTGTCGTAGTTTCCAGTTTCATAAAACACATTACCAAGATTGTTTAAAGACGTAGCGACATCAACATGATTTGGACCTAACGATTGTTTTCGAATTTCCAGAGCTTTTTCATGAAACTCTATAGCTTTGTCGTAGTTTCCAGTTTCATAAACACATTACCAAGATTGTTTAAAGACCTAGCGACATCAACATGATTTGGACCTAACGATTGTTTTGAATTTCCAGAGCTTTTCATAAACTCTATAGCTTTGTCGTAGTTTCCAGTTATAATATACACAATACCAAGATTGTTTAAAGACGCAGCAACATCAACATGATTTGGACCTAACGATTGTTTTCGAATTTCCAGAGCTTTTTGAAACTCTATAGCTTTGTCGTAGTTTCCAGTTTCTATACACACTACCAAGATTGTTTAAAGACGTAGCGACATCAACATGATTTGGACCTAACGATTGTTTTCGAATTTCCAGAGCTTTTCATGAAACTCTATAGCTTTGTCGTAGTTTCCAGTATCTTTATACACATTACCAAGATTGTTTAAAGACCCAGCGACAGCAACATGATTTGGACCTAACGATTGTTTTGAATTTCCAGAGCTTTTCGTTAAACTCTATAGCTTTGTCGTAGTTTCCAGTTTCATAAAACACATTACCAAGATTGTTTAAAGACCTAGCGACAGCAACATGATTTGGACCTAACGATTGTTTTTGAATTTCCAGAGCTTTTTCATAATACTCTATACCTTTGTCGTAGTTTCCAGTTTCATTATACACATTACCAAGATTGTTTAAAGACGCAGCAACATCAACATGATTTGGACCTAACGATTGTTTTCGAATTTCCAGAGCTTTTTCATGAAACTCTATAGCTTTGTCGTAGTTTCCAGTTTCATAAAACACATTACCAAGATTGTTTAAAGACGCAGCGACATCAACATGATTTGGACCTAACGATTGTTTTCGAATTTCCAGAGCTTTTTCATGAAACTCTATAGCTTTGTCGTAGTTTCCAGTTTCATAAAACACATTACCAAGATTGTTTAAAGACGTAGCGACATCAACATGATTTGGACCTAACGATTGTTTTCGAATTTCCAGAGCTTTTCATGAAACTCTATAGCTTTGTCGTAGTTTCCAGTTTCATAAAACACATTACCAAGATTGTTTAAAGACCTAGCGACATCAACATGATTTGGACCTAACGATTGTTTTTGAATTTCCAGAGCTTTTCATAATACTCTATAGCTTTGTCGTAGTTTCCAGTTATAATATACACATTACCAAGATTGTTTAAAGACGCAGCAACATCAACATGATTTGGACCTAACGATTGTTTTCGAATTTCCAGAGCTTTTCGTGAAACTCTATAGCTTTGTCGTAGTTTCCAGTTTCTATACACACTACCAAGATTGTTTAAAGACGTAGCGACATCAACATGATTTGGACCTAACGATTGTTTTCGAATTTCCAGAGCTTTTTCATGAAACTCTATAGCTTTGTCGTAGTTTCCAGTATCACTAAACACCATACCAAGATTGTTTAAAGACGCAGCGACATAAACATGATTTGGACCTAACGATTGTTTTGAATTTCCAGAGCTTTTCATGAAACTCTATAGCTTTGTCGTAGTTTCCAGTTTCCTCAAACACCGCACCAAGATTGTTTAAAGACATAGCGACATCAACATGATTTGGACCTAACGATTGTTTTGAATTTCCAGAGCTTTTTCGTAAACTCTATAGCTTTGTCGTAGTTTCCAGTTTCATTATACACATTACCAAGATTGTTTAAAGACCCAGCGACATCAACATGATTTGGACCTAACGATTGTTTTCGAATTTCCAGAGCTTTTTCGTGATGGTTTTTAGCTTTGCTATAATTCCCAGTGTCATGGTATAAAAGACCAAGGATATTAAAATACCAAGGTTTGTCATAACTAGATTTAAATTTATCCAATAGTTCAAGAGCAAGATCGTATTTTCCAAAATGTCTTAATCTGTCAACAAAATATTGGAAAACTTGTAAAGTATTCATGTTGATTTTTGTCTTGTTGGTCTTTAATAATTGAACAATTTTTTCAAGATGTGGCATTAATTTGATTTCGTCGTCTCTCTCTTTAAACATGTAAAGTGCTTCAGATATTTGATCAACATTAGCTTCCATTTCATGTTCTTCATTTGAATGTTCAGATTGATAATCAATAATTGCTTTGTGAACAATACGATGTAGACTAATGTCATTATTTTCTGAATGCAAGAACAATGAGCATTCGTCTAAACAAAGACATATATCTTCCTCAGCTTGTTTGGGATCATTTTGTTGAACATAATAAACCATAATGTCTCGTGGTAAAGGATCAAATGATATCATAGAAAAAAAAGCTAATAACCAGTGCTAATATTGAGGATTCTTCTGCACTTTGTTTGACAGCTAAAAGTGAAGCTTGTAACATACTTCTAGGATATACCGAGTTGAATTTAACAAAAGTGGCGCTCATGTTTTCTTCTTCTTCTAAAGATATTTTCTTTAAATATTCTTTCCAAGTAAATGAACAGTTTGCTTTGTTTACACGACTGACATAATAACCAGTAGCAGCCAAAGACAGCGGTTGACGATCTAAGGCGTGCGATACTTCATTCAACAATTGATCATCAGCATTTTCATCTTTAGTGTAAGAATTCAACAATTGACAACATTCTCTGTCATTCAATCCTTTACTGATAGAAATATGTTTGCTGGATAATTCATCGTAAGGTACGGCATCTGTATTCTGAACAGTTATTATTAGTTGTCCATTTTTCCACATATGATCACCTACTTGTGGTAGTAACGAAGAAATTTCGCTCAGTTGCACAACGTTGTCGACAATAATCAACCAATTTTGCCAGAATTTCAATCGAGCAGATACTAACGATCGAAGGTTCTTGACTTTCTCTTTGGCGGAAAAATTTTCATCTTTAAATTTTTCAACCATAAACTTGTTACAGTTTAAGCGGTATCCAAGGTCACAGTAAGATTGTAAAAGAGATGCCACATTCTTCCCATCGAGAGTCATTACAAACGAAGTTTTGTTTTTCCAATCACACGATATTTTTTCACAAACCTGTCTCGCCAGTTGAGATTTACCACTGCCAGGATTACCAGTGATGTAAAAATATGTCAGTTCGTTATTGTTATCATTCCTTAATTTTTTAAGATCGTTTATGATTTTATCTCGTAATTCGATGCGTTCAACGAGAAAATGTTTAGGTTTTGAAGGAAAAACTTGAAACGAATTAAAACTGTTACGATGATTTTTTATTTTATTGATTTCATCGAGAGAAAATTTCAAATCTTGAAATGATTTTTCAATGATATTGACTATTTTATCAAAATCATCATCTGAGTATTCACTTTCATACCAATGTGCGTCTTTGTTTCTTTCACCACGAAGTGCATGAACAGCATCTATTGTTTTTTTATTAAGATGTCTGCTAATCGATTTTGAAAAAAGTATAGCATCGAATAATGTTGTGCAGTCCCATTTACTTGTGTCTCCATCTTGATATTTTAACTTTAGTGTTTTATCCAACTTCCTACCCGATTCTAAAGTGCAAAATTTTTTACCACTCTTTATGGTATCGTCCCATTCTCCATGTGTTAATTTGTAACGAGAGTTCCATTCTTTGATGAAAAATTGAGCAAGTTCCGTTTGTACCACATTGATTATTTGCTGAATGTAAAGTAGATTTCTGCTTTCTCTTGATTCCATCTAAAAAAGAATATGATGTATCAAGAAGACAGTTAAAATCATCAATTTCAAAAGTTCGACCTGCATCATATATCACTCTTCGTTAAAGTCGAGGATATACATGATGAAATCAAACTTATTTATTCGTTTTTAAATTCAACTTCACCAAAAGCATGCTATTAATGCAAATTGAGACATAGACAACTACTAAATGGCAGATATAATGCTACAGCTTTTGCCAATTATAGCAGCTTTTCAACAAAATATTAAAAACAGCATGTGACTTGTTACAAGACAGACATTGCTATTGCTAGATTTTTATGTCTTTGGATCGTCAATGTCAAATATCGTTTGTAATGGTGAAAATCCAAGCTAGAAATGCTGGAGATACCTCTGTACTTGACGGTATTTCTATACATCAGTTGATTGTTACGTGACACGTAACAAATCACACTTTAACTTATATACCTTAACTGACATGTGTTGCATTCAAAATTAGACTATTTAATTTAACTTGTTTTGTAGGAATTAAAGCAGCAAAGAAAAAGCGCCCATCTCAAAACACAAATATGCCTATATGTCAGGTGAATGTTGATCAAAGTGGACTTAGTAAAGAAAAAAGCGGTATGGTGTAATAAGTGAGAAGGGAAACAGTTCCTTCAGCAAAAAGTGGAAAGACTTGCTTCTAGAGATAATTTACAATATTAAATGAGCCTTGTCTTGAACTGACTAATGCTACGAATTTATTTTACATATCCTTGTTACTAGCACATGTTGGAAAATGAACCTTAGGAGTGGACAAAGCCGTATATACTTCCATCGTAATACCGGAAGTCATTGCGTAGTTGCCGGACCCTTTTAATTGACAATAACAAGACGTTCGATTTAACAGAATGGTCAATGAAAAATGCGTTGAACGCAATTCTTAAAGAGTTGGAGTTTCGAGAAGCTCACACACCGATCGGCGAGAAAACCAAGAGACAGGATGGGGAGAAACAACGAGAAACGTCGCGACAAAAACATATGGGGTCAGCATCGACACTGCACGCGAAGCATGAGAGTTGCAACGAGGTGTCAATAAACGGTAAAGCGAAAAGAAAATGCGTTTATTGTCTCGGGGAACACAATCCAGAGGAATGTAAGAAAATAACCAAGGTAACTGAGAAAAACAACTCATTCGTAAGTACGGAAGATGTTTTATTTGTTTGAAGAAAGGACATGTCAGTAAGAATTGTAATAGTAATGATAAATTTAATGCATGTGAGAAGGCACACCATAGGTCAATTTGTGAAGTCAATGGGATTCTTACAGGCGATGTTCAAACCAACCATTCTATTCTGGGATCACATTGTAGGGTAGCATTACAGACAGCACAGGCTTTCTTTAAGGGAGATAAGGGATGTGTTAGGGTCAGAGTGTTGTTTGATTCAAGAAGTCATTTGTGAATAGAAAGATTATACAGAGAGCAGGTACTCAGGCTAGTAGAAAAGAATGGATAGAAATCAAGTTGTTTGGTCAAGAGAAGGCTAAAGGTAAGTTGCGAGAAGTATTTTAATTAGAGTTGTCGTCAGTTATGGGGGGAGAGAGTGTAAGCATCGAGGCATACAGTGTAGACTGTATATCTCAAATTAGGAATGAACATGTAGAGTTGAGAAAGATGGATTATTCACATTTAAAGAGTCTGTGGTTTTCAGATGTTTGCAAGGATAAGGAAGTGCCGTGTGGTTGCCGGCTTAGAATTGCGCCAACGTATCCTCTGCGTGTCGTAAAAGACGACTAAAAGGGGTTGGTGTAAGGAAGGGCATCCTACCGTAAAACTTTTGCTCCAACAAAATTCATGGACTTTGGAAAAGAAGATATGGCCCCCAGTCCCCGGCAGCCCTTCAGTGGGCAGGGGGTGCGAAGAATCTCCGGATCGAATGGTTGTGGAAGTGTCACCCTTCGGGTAGGCACAGTGAACGTTGGGACAATGAAGGGAAGGAGTGCAGAAGTGGCGGACATGTTGAAGAGAAGGAAAGTTGATGTGTGTGGGTTTCAGGAGGTAAGGTTTAAAGGTGAAGGTACGAGAGTCATAAAGGGTGAAGATAATGGAGCGAGATTTAAGTGGTTTTGGAAGGGAAACGGAAGTGGCACGAATGGTGTTGGCTTTGCGATAAGAGAGGATTGGGCGAAGTCAGTTGTAGCAGTGAAGAGAGTTTCGGACAGAGTCCTGAGAGTTGATGTAGTTATTGAGGCCGAAGTTGTGAGTTTCGTTGTGGTGGTGCTCCGCAGGTTGGACGAAGTGCGGAGGAGAAGGAAAAGTTCTACGACAGCGTGTATGCAGTGAGAGCAGACATTAGAGGGCGATGTGTGATGCTTGGTGATTGGAACGGTCATGTGGGAAGCGTAAGAAAAGGATACTGTGCATGGAGGTTTTGGAGTTGGTGATATGAATGCTGAAGGCGAGACGATATTGGAGTTAGCAGCGAGTTGTGGGATGGTGGTAGTGAATACGTGGTTTATAAAGGAAGAAAAAGCATGACGTATGAATCTGGTGACAGTAGGACGGTGGTGGATTATATACTGGTGAATGAAGAAGAGAGGAAGGATGAAGTGATTGCAGGAGAAGAATGTGACCCAGCACAAGCTGAGTCATGGACTGGAGAATCAGGAAGGTGAAAAGGAGGGTTGGGTAAAGGCAAGAAGGAATCGAATGAAGGAAGCATCCGTGACGAAATTGCGACATTGAATGTTGGGTGAGACGGTGGAGGAGCGATGGACGGAGGAAGGGTGTTTTAAAGGCAGCGGAGAAGTTGTAGAAGTAAAGGCGGTGTAGTAGAAGAACAGGCATGGTGGTGGGATCAACGAGTCAGCGAAGTGATTGGCGCGAAGTTGGCATTTAAAAGGTGGAGAAAGTCGCGGACTGAAACAGATAGGATCGATTACATCCGATTCAAGAAAAAGGCGCGAAAGGAGGTGGCTAAAGCGAAAAGACATCAGAAAGAGCTTCTCGTAAAATGCAGGAGAATGGAAGAAAGCGTTGTTTAGAACAGCTAGAAAGAAGGAGAGGAACGATATTTTGGTGCTCCGGCGTGCAGAACCACGATGGGGAGTTGAAGGTGTTATTGGAAGACAGGTTAGAAGTGTGGAGGGCGTACTGTGACCGTTTGATGAATGTAGAGAATGAGTGGAATGGAGAAGTTGAAGCGGATGAAGTTTTTGGGCCGTGGGAAATAGTGACTGTTGATGAGGTGGCGGCGGCTCTGCGCAAGATGAAGAAAGGAAAGGCGACGGGACCGAGTGAAGTGGGTAGCGAAATGTTGGACAATGAACTATGCGTGAGAGAGTTGTGTAATGTAGCGAACGAGGTTTTGAGGGCTCAAAGATGCCGAGTACATGGAGAAAGAGTCTAGTGGTCCCGCTGTACAAAGGAAAGGAGCAGCAACGGTATGTGGGAATTACAGGACTATTAAGCTGATGGAGCATGCGTTGAAAATAGTAGAGAGAGTGTTTGAAAGAAGGTTGAGGGAAGTTCGGATGGGGGAAGAGCAGTATGGATTCATACCGGGGAGAGGAACGACGGATGCGTGTTTTGTGTTGAGGCAGCTGCAGGAGAATTTTGGAGAAGGACAGAGAATTGTATATGGTGTTTGTAGATTTGGAGAAGGCGTTTGATAGAGTTCCGAGAAAGGTGAGACGCGCTGCGTAAGAAAGGTGTGACAGAGAATATGGTTCAGGGAGACTTATGAAGGTGTAGAGGCGGTGGTTACGGAGGAAGGTGCTAGATCTGGTGTTTTGAGGTAAAGTTGGTGTTCATCAAGGTTCAGTCTTGTCGCCGTTACTGTTTGCTTGTGTGATGGATGTACTGACAGAGGAAGTGAGAAGAAAAGAAGGATGCTGGTGTTTGTTGTATGCAGATGACATTGTCTTGGTGGCGGAGTCGAAGCAGAAAGTTCTGGAATGGTACCGAGAATGGAAAACGGCAATAGAAGTCAAGGGACTGAAAGTGAATGAGGCAAAGACGAAGGGCATGAGATGCTCGAGGCAGGTGGAGGTGAAGGACAGTGATAAATGGCCATGTGTGTGTGTGTGGGAAAAGAGTTGGAGTGAATTGATAATGTGTGGGAAATGGTGGGGTTCATGGAAGATGTTCAGGTGTCCGTGGTGCATTGACAAGAGTAACTGATTTTGAGTGGATGTCGAAGTGGTGGGCGCGAAATGTGAACTTGAATGGTTTGGAGTTGGAATATATCAGAGTTTAAAAATGATGGTGGAGGGTGCGAGCAAGCGGTGAGGAACAGAGTTCAAGCAGCGTGGTGGAGTTTTAGAGAGTTGTCGGGAATGTTGTGCGGAAAGTCGACTTCGTTGAGGCAGAAGGGAGAATTGTATAAGGCATGTGTTAGAAGTGTTTTGGGATATGGAGCAGAGTGTTGGGCGCCGAAAGCAGAGGACCTGAGAAGATTGGCGTCGACGGAAAGGAGAATGCTTAGGATGATGTGGTGTAACGTTGATGGATAGGATTCGAAGTGAAGAGATTAGAGAAAGAGTTGGTGTTGAGTGTATCGAGAATTGGGTAAGACGCCAGCGTTTGAGGTGGTTTGGGCATGTGGAAAGGAGGGAAGAAAGTGCTGAAATTCGTAGAACGTTGCATATGAATGTTGATGGAGTCCGCAAACGAGGTAGACCGAGAAAGAGATGGATGGATGTTGTGAACAGTGATATGAAGGCGATGGTAAACGAGAGATATGGCGAGAGATAGAGATGTGTGGCGTGGAAAATTCATGGACCGGTCAACCCCTGGCGGGATTAATACTGGCCGGTATATAAATGTTGTTTGTTTGTTTGTTGGTGTTGCAAGGATAAGGAAGTTTTAGATATTAAAGTTTTGATTGGGGCAGATTATCATTGGTGGTTTCAGGAAAGCAATGTTGTTCGGGGACAGGTAGATGAACCAGTTGCTGTGTCTACTAAGTTAGGTTGGGTGTTGTCCGCCCCATGAAAGGGAGAAACGATTTAGATAACATGCACACTCAAGTAAACTTCATTGCGCATGAAAGATCAGAAAATTTAAGTTTAGATAAGAATGTCAATCATTTGTGGGATTTTGAAACTTTAGGAAGAGCAGAGGAAGATTATTTTCATGAATTGTTAAAGGATTCTATTGTGTTTAATGGCAACAGATACAGTGTCAAATTGCCTTGGAAAGAAGGACATAGTTTAGACTATACAAATTACAGCATAAACTTGAGAAGATTCACGGGTCAGTTACTACGGCTGAAAAGGTAACCAGAAATTTTAGAAGAGTATGATAAGACAATCAAAGATCAATTGAGGAAGGGTATTATAGAACCAGTGATAAAACTGGAGCAAGCTGATAAAATACATTATTTACAACATCATGCAGTTATTTGCAGAAAGCAAAACAACTAAGGTAAGAGTTGTTTATGATACATTGTGTAAAGAGTCACCCAAGGCTGCCTCACTCAATGACTGCTTGCATGTGGGACCCAAATCAGCACCATTGCTCTTTCATATTTGATAAAGTTTAGAGAGAAGAGAGTCGCTTTAGTGGCAGATATTGAAAAGGCATTTTTGAATACAGAAGTTGATACTTTGTACTGGGACTGCCTAAGATTTTTATGGGTTGATGATGTAAACAATGAGAGGGTGAAGCCTGTAGAATATTGATTTTGTAGAGTAGCGTTTGTGTTAACTGCTCTCTATTTTGTTGAATGCGACACTGCAGTATCATTTAGACACATTCATAGAGATGGAACAAGCACACTGTTAAAAAACTCAAAATTAGCTTTTATGTCCAGGATCTAGTGTCCGGTGAACAATCCAAGAAGAAAGGAATGAGGTTGTATGAGTCAGCAAGTGAACGATTGGCTGCAGGAGGATTTAGGCTTAGGAAGTGGCTAAGTAACGATGAGAATGTTTTGAAAGAAATAGAATAGAGAGAAAGAAGCATTTTGAGGAAAGAAGGGCAGAATTAAGTAATTCAAAAGTGGTTGATGAGCAAACTTATGCCAAAGCATCAGTTGGGGGAAATAGTATCAGTGGAAGTTTTGAGAAAGTACTAGGATTGGGATGGGAGTGTAAGTAGGATCACTTTGTATTTAGCCTCTGGAAATTGTGTGAAAGAGCAAAGGCTATCATACCAAGTAAATGAAATATACTAAGTATACTTGCAAGATTATTCGATCCATTAGTTATTATAAGTCCAGTTGTAGTTTGTGCTAAGTTATTGTTTCAGGAGCTGTGTATTGAGAAATCTGATTGGGATAATGAGCGAGAAGGTGACAAGAAAAAACGTTAGGAAAGGTGGATGGTGATTTAGAGAGAGTCAGGGACTTAGTTGTGGCGAGATGTGTGTATGGTAATTTACTTGGTAAGGTAAAGTGTTATTTGCATGGGTACGCAGATGCCAGCCAAAAGGCATACTGTGCACTCGTATATTTTGTGACAGAGCTAAACGGTGCCTACCACGTAGAGTTGCTTACGTCGAAAACAAGGATAGCGCCAATAAAATTGCAGACAACTCCCGGATTAGAAGTGATGTCAGTTGGAATATTAGCACAGTTGATGGACACAGTGAAGTTGGCTTTAGAAGGTTATGTTCAATTTAATGGTAAATACTATTGGTTGGACAGTATGACTGCATTGTGCTGGATCGGTAATTGGGGAGAATGGAAACAGTTTGTGCGCCATAGAGTTAACGAGATTTTAAGATTGAGCAGGAAGGATGACTGGAAACATTGGCGGGTGTAGAAAACCCAGCGGATTAGGTTCAAGGGGATTTACGGCATCACAATCAAAGGAAAGTGAACTTTAGTGGAAGGGTCCGAAGTGGTTGTCAAGTCCCAAGTGTGATTGGCCAATGCCAAAAGAGGTTAAAACAACAGACGAAAGTCTTGTGGAAGTCGGGAAGACAGTATTAGCTAACACACAGGCGGTAGATAAAGATTGTGTGATAAAATTTGCAAATTTAGTCAAATTAAAGTATACATCGCATTATTTTCCTTCTGTGTTTCAAGAACAATTTGTCTTGATTTAGTTGATAGTTTATGTGCACGCTGTTTATTGAATTGTATGCGAAGATTTACTCCTAGAATGGGAGCACCCTCCCTAATAGTTTAGGACAACGCCAAAACATTTAAAGCAACTGAGAAAGCGTTGAAGGGGATTTATGGAAGTAAGGAGGTAACATCTTGATTGGAAAGTAATCGGTTGATATGAAAGTTTAATTTGGCAAGGACACCTTGGTGGGGTGGATTTTTTGAGATAATGGTAGCATTGGTGAAATGCTGTCTGAGGAAGGTGTTGGGTAGCACTAAATTGAGCAAGAAAGAATTGTTAACAACATTAGTTGAGGCACAAGGTACGTTAAACTCTAGACCATTGACTTATGTATATGAATATGAAGTGAATGTAGATGTACTGACTCTTGCACATCTTATGTTTGGAAGAAGATTATTTCTTCCAGACGAAGGAATTCTTCATACTATTAATGACAAAGATGCAGGAGTGGTCAAGCGTAGGTTTAGGTATTTAGCAAGATTGAGAAAGCATTTTTGGTCCTGGTGGAGGAAGAAATACAGCGTCCTACATGTGGAAAATACAATCATGCTATTCTCCCAATACTTTTGAACAGGTTTTACTGTTTTCTTACCATGCAGCTTATGGTCAATAGTTAAAAAGTTGGTATATCAACTTAGACATGGTTTCTCAGGCATGTTTATCCATACTTCATCTATAGATGTTTCTTTAGCTAATTTGTTAAGTCCGTAATGTGGATATAAATCTCGCTTTACTTTTGTAAAATTACCTTTGTTTTAGAAGTAAGACTTCATATCTGACGATCTCGTCGTCCAAATTAAGCTTGCTTCAGTTCTTTACATGTCACATACCTAACAAAAAATGAGAGATTTAATATAAAGAACGCGACCAAATACATATCAGTTTGAAATTCCAAAGGACTACTTTAAATAATATAAAGTTAAACAAGTTTAAATTCAGGAATAAAGGATCATCTTTCTAAAATAGGATTTGAATGTGAATGATTAAGACACAATTTTTCAAACTTTAAATCGATTTTTTCACTTCGCTAATCAAAAATTCCATACATGTATATTATTGCAAAAGTCAGTTTATATTATAAAAAGACCTTTGTTATTGAATAATCCATCGTAAATTATCAATACATTTTAATTATCAACTGCATGCAATTGTAAATACTTATGATCAATAAAAATCACTATGCATATAACAGTGAAGGATGCAATGAAAGTAAACTTTAACACTGTTAAACTAAAATATGATCAAAAGTATAGTTTTGAAAGCTCTGTGTTGCATAAATCAACATTTTACAAAAAATAGATTCGGTCGCGTTCTTCCTCTGTGTGTAAATACATTCTTCCTGTGTTTAACTTTTGCTTGTTTTTCAAATTTCCTTACTTATAAAAAAAATGGCTTGTCGTATACAACTATGAACATTTTGCTAGAAACACAGAGATTAGTCAAAAGTGCCGTCAGCAAAAAAGGGAGGTGATGCATAATTGAACATGTGCCCACCCCGTACATAAATTTTTACAAAAATCCCCCTTTTTTCCACAGACAAGTATAGTTTATATAGAAAAATTCAGCGTTCTACATGTAGGAAATGTTCTCATGTTATTCTGCCTCCCCCATACTTTTGAACAGGTTTTACTGTCCTTTACCATGCAGCTTATTGTCAATAGTTAGAAAGTTGGTATATCAACTTAAATATGATTTCTCTTGAATGTTTAGTCATACATTATCGAGATGCTTCAGTTGCAAATCTGTTATGTAAAGTTAGTAATATTATTTCAGAATCTCGTTTTACTTTCGACAAATTATCTACGTTTTATAAATAAGACTTCATATATGACGACCTTGTAGACAAAATTATGCTTGCTTTACTTCTTTACATGTCACATACCTAACAAAAGATGAGAGATTTATTAAAAAGAACGCGACCACTTACATATCAGTTTAAAAATGGTGATAATAATTCATACCTTATTGTTAAATCAATCTTTTATCCATGTGAGTTTTGTTACATAAACACAGTTAAATAGCGAGCGAAGATGAGGAGTGAGTCAGGATCTCTTTCATCAAACAGTATTATAAAACATTGATGACGCCTATGTAGAACATTCTAGTTATATAACTAATTATACATCACTGACTAAAAACAATTGCTATAGAAATAAAAATACATAAATAAGAACCTCATGCAGAGTACATAATAACATTGAGATTAGTCAAATTCCAAAGGACTACTGCTAAATCTTATAAAGTTAAACAAGTTTTAACTAAGGAATAGAGAATCATCTATCTAAGACAAGATTTGAATGCCAATGATTAAGACACGATTTTCGCAACTGTGAATGGAGTTTTTTCCATCATTAATGAAAAATTTCATACATGTATATTCTTGCATAAGTCAGTTCTTATTATAAAAAATCTTTGTTAGTTAATAAACCATTGTAAATTACGAATACGTGGCAAACATCAATTGCACGCAATTATATTTACTTATGATCAATGAAGACACTGTGGATATAACAGTAAAGGTTGCAATGAAAGTAAACCTTAAAACTGTCAAACATGATCAAAAGTATAATTTTAAAAGCTCACTGTGTTGCATGAATGAACATTTCACAAAAATAGATTCGGTTGCGTCTTTCTCTGTGTAAACACATTCTTCCTGTGTTCAACATTTGCTTGTATTACAAATGTTCTTATTTTTAAAATGAAAGGTTTGCTTGATACAATTAACAGCATTTTGCTAGACACACAGCGATTAGTCGAAAGTGGCGTCGGCAAAAAATGGAGGTGATGCATGATTGGACATGCTATCCTCCCTACATAAATTTTTACAGATTCCCATTTTAACCATAGAGAAGTATGCTATTTCACCTCTCCCATACCTTTGAACAGGTTTTGCTTTCCTTTACCATGCAGCTTATTGTCAATAGTTAGAAAGTTGGTATATCAATTTTGATATGATTTCTCATGCATGTTTAGTCATACTTAATCGAGATGCTGCTTTAGCTAATTTGTCATGTCGTTAGTGTAGTTCTAAAATATCGCTTAATTTTTCTAAAATTACATTCTTTCAAAAGTAAGACGACCGTGTGAACAAAATTATGCTTGCTTTAGTTCTTTACATGTCACATACTCGACAAACGGATGAGAGATTTAATATAAACAACGCGACAACATACATATCAGTTAAAAATGGTGATCATATTTTATTCCTTATGGCAACATTAGCGTCAACAGCTCGACGAAATATAATTGCAAAGTTACGAAACGCCTAAATGTTTAAAAAAATCCGACTAAATATTTCAATTATCACTGATGGCATGCATGAGCCATTTGCAATTTCAAACTTAATTTTCCTCCTGCTTCATAAATGTCACTTCATACCATCACAAGTATAATGAAATAACACATATTTTATAAATATACCGTCCGGACCCAAAGATGAATATAATTGCATGCTAGCAAGCAATTTGAATTCCTTGGCAAACAAACACATAACGATAAACAGGCCTTCCTTTCGATAGCAGTAATTATTTTTCGTAAGTAAATTGTTTGTATTTGCAACTTCGTTTGATTGGTATACAATTACAGGATTACAAATTGCTACGGGTATCTATGATGTAAATTTCATAGTACTAAGGTGTGACTAATATTTAGTAAAAATATATTAACTAAATATGACAAACATTTTGTATTTAAGGTCACATTTATACATCGTAAACACACATGATAATTCTTTATCTTTTGTCTTACAAACCTTTTGCTGGTCGACGGTTGGAACTTTGAACATTCAATCTTTCAGATAAATTCAACGTTCAGAAGAGTTAAGCGTCAAATGTCTGCGTCGTTTGAGTTAATACGGGGCAAACAATATTGGGCCACTTAGCGAAAAATGCGGTCCTAAATTTTAATGCGCATGCGCTACTTCCGCCATGATGGCAGCAAGATAAACTTACAACTCAAAAATCTTGGCGTTATTACTTGAAAAGTTGAAATATTTATCCTGAGCCGACCAAATCAAAGCAGTGGTTAATAAAAGCAATCAAGACCTACCCTCAGTATCGTGCTGAAATGGGAACATACAATCAACATATTTTTATTCTTTTTCATGTACAACCAATGTGTACAATTCTATCGAGACCTGTATGAGAAATGCTGTGCCGTGGCCGTGTGAAAAATTTGACGTTCAAGATTAAACACAGATGCTCTAGAGAATTTTTTTGGAACAATACACCAGCAAGGAGGTAATTTTGACAACCCACGCCAATACAATTTATCAGGGCTTTTTGAAAGGTTTTTTTTCAGTTCACTTTTGACCTCTTCGAAAGAAAACTGTTCTAAAGATATACACACTCTGCTAACACAATTATAAAAAAAAAGCCCAACCCATTTAGTATGCCACTTACTTATGCAAAAGCTCCAAATAACTCACTGTTGATTGGTGAAAATGACTACCGAGAACAAAATATTAGCAACAATTTATTGCTCAAAAATGCTGCTGCCTATGTTTCAGGATATTTGCTAAGCAAAGCTTTCAAAATCCACAGCTGTCTCCAATGTAAGAACGTTTTGACTTCAAATAACATAAACAATGATGGTAATTTGCTTTGCTATTTCAAGGCATGTAAAGAACTCAACTTTGGTGGGCTGACTGCTCCTTCATCGTGCTATTTAAATTACATTATGCAACTTGAAGACACCTTTGTGGATTGCTTCTCAGTCACAACCAAAATCTGAATGTTGGAAAGAGCATCTTGAAGAGTCTTAACATGATACCAGTGCCATTCCGACATGTTCACAGTTTCCACTGCAATCTTTGGTCAAACTTTTTAAGAATGCGAATTTATTACAGCATCAAATTTGCAAATAGCGAGTTTTCCTCTTCTAATAAAAGATCGCGAAGTACATTAAAGTCAAGCATTTGTAACATTCTACAAACTTACTACAAGGAAAATTCCATAGACAAAGTTGATGATCCTTTTCATTGTAACTCGCAATACAAGCATAACCATGATTGAATGTTGGCAAGTTGGCAAAAGCTTTGAGGCAATCGTTTGCTTTCTCAGTAAAACAATGCCGAAAATGATTTCCGACAAATTGGTATTAATTGTCATCGGGTCGTCGGTCACAAACAATGATGACGTTTCTACCTTTGACTGATGGAAACATGCAAACATGTCAATATTCAATATGGTGTTTGAACGAATTAATTTTATTCCTCCTGTCATTGAAGATAACCCAAACAGCTGGGGTCCTACCTCTGTTTCAGATGCATTTAAAGGAATACCTTATCAACCATTCTCTAAAGGACATAAACTTGGCAAGGTAAAATATTTCATAAGAAATTCCTTGCTATCAATGTCTTCCACTCTGACCTTTAGTTGTTCTTATATTTTTGTGTCACGTGGTGAAATTTATAATCATATTTTACTAGCTATTATTGTAAAACATTGTTATGTAGTCATAAAAACCATTACTCTACACTTGTAAGAGGATAAAATATTATTTCTTGTATTGACTGTATAAATACAGGTCTTATAACATACATTTTCATTTTATGTAGGTTTCTGATTGGTCAAGTACAGCCTATCAAGATCGTTGATACCAAAGTTTGTATTCTGTCTAGACTTCACTATTTTCATGCAGTTTAATCATCTTGTTTTACTTCCATAGATAAATACTTAAATCAATTTGGTGGTGGTAATCAATATGCATATTATCATGAAGAAGATGAATCAACTTTCCATCTTGTTGACACAAGTCGACCACAAAAGCCTGTTTACATGCGCAATAGGAACAAATTCAATCAGGTACAATAGAAAATTTTTCTATACTTTTAAGTCTCAAAGTAAAATCACTTCTTTATTATATTTGTAAATTTGCTCATCTAAATTACTCCTTTTCATATGAACAACAATAACATAAAATTTTTTAATTTTTAGAGAAATAATCGACGTGATAAAGAGCATCAAATGCAACGTCAGCAAGCTGGGATGCAGAATTTGTTGAAGACTCGTGACAACAGACTCCATCGTAAATTGCAGAAATAATTTGCCAACAGAAACAACTGGCAAGAACGTAGAAATCAGGTTTGTAATAAACTTAGTTGAGGGAGGGGAGGGAGGGTAAGTTTTAAGGTGCAACTTCAGTGAAGAAAGTGAACAAAAGAATTGTGATAGTGTGTTACATGTATGAAGACTTTGAACTCCAAAGGATACATTATAAATTTATGGTAATTATGCAACTTGCATAAGATATTATGGTACACAAACAGATGTACCTCAACCATGAACACCTCGGAGGATACATAATAAATTTGTAGTAACATGACTGGTACACTTATGGATATACTCTAATTTTATATCTATATATTTAACTTATATGTAGACTCCTCAGAGGATACGTAATGCATCTGTGATGGTTCGGGAAGAGTGGAAGGTTATTGAAGAAATGGATTTTCCAAGATTATCAAAATTGAGTCTACCAAATGTTCTTGATCCAGATGATTTGTATGTTGTATCAGAATTCATTGTTGTATAAAACCTTCTTTGAATTTGCTAAACAAATGAAAGCAATTTTAACATCTATTCTGAATAGATACTAATGAATATCTTGTTTTTATCTGTTTATGAAGATCTCTCTATTTCTGTGCTTTGTTAAATAGGGTAAAATGTGGTGAACTGGAATATTAGGACAAGGCTTATGATCGTGTCAACATTAAGAATGAAGTCCCACTTGCCTTGCAAAACAGGATTTTCCATAAAGTCACAACGACTGATGATCCTGTTATCAGAAATGTAAGAAAACATTACTTGCTTTCATTGAATTAAATGGTTTGGATAACCATCATAATGATAACCACCAATGTTAACCACAATTGTTAACCACCAATGTTAACCACCAATGATAACCACCAATCATGACCAGTTATTAACCATTAATCATGACCAGTTATTAACCACCTATCATGACCAGTTATTAACCACCTATCATGACCAGTTATTAACCATCAATCATGACGAGTTATTAACCACCAATCATGACCAGTTATTAACCACCAATCATGACCAATTATTAACCACCAATCATGACCAGTTATTAACCACCAATCATGACCAGTTGTTAACCACCAATCATGACCATTATTAACCACCAATCATGACCAGTTATTAACCACCAATCATGACCAGTTATTAACCACCAATCATGACCAGTTATTAACCACCAATCATGACCAATTATTAACCACCAATCATGACCAGTTATTAACCACCAATCATGACCAGTTATTAACCAACAATCATGACCAGTTATTAACCACCAATCATGACCAGTTATTAACCACCAATCATGACCATTTATTAACCACCAATCATGACCAGTTATTAACCACCAATAATAACCAAGAATTATAAGCGTATGCATATTGCAAATGAATTGTAGGAACGAAATATAAAAACATTTACTTTATTGAAAAATTTAATTGTTCAATTTACTTTGATTTTACCAGATTTTAATGAAAGGAAATGTGTTTGCTACAGATACCATTATATCTACATTGATGACCTGCACAAGATCTGTGTACTCTTGGGACATTATAGCACATGTATGGATAGTATTTTTGTGAGAATTATCAATATACTATTAGTGATATTTATAACTATAAATGAAGTATTTATTTCATGTGATTTTAGCGTGTTGGCTCAAAACTGTTTTTTGACATGAGAGATGAATCAGCATTTGGTTTGTAAATTTTTAGTTTTAATTGATAATTGAAGAAACAACAAGCTTTTTTTATTATTGATGTCGTTTTTTAGATCTTTTGACTGTTAATGAAACAGCTGTGGAAACACCTATAGATGATAATGCAGAGAAAAGCATAAACTCTACGACGAACCTTGGTCTGGAAGCAACTTTTATAAACCAAAATTTCTCACAGCAAGTCTTGAAACGCTCAGAGGAAAAGGAGAAGTTTGATAAACCAAATCCTTTCATTGCCGAAGATAATGAAGAAGAAGAAAAGGTGGCATCCGTTGGTTACAGGTAAATTGTTCTTGTATAAATATAGATTGAAGACTAAGATCTAAAAAAGGAGATATTGTGCTTTACGGCGGGTATAAAAAAATCAGACCATTTAAAAAATGTCCAGCAAACTATCATTTCATCAACATCCATGCATTTTGGCATTGTCTGATTTATCTAAAAGTAAAAACAATCAGAAAAATTTATCTCGAAAATTGGGAGAGCACTTTGTAAAGCGTCAATTTAACTGCTTGCTCAAAGAAAATGAAAGGTTTAAAATTTAATTTAGTCGACCTGGTGAAAGTTTGTCATGTGCGGTGAAAAATTTTAGAAAATTTGATGTTCACCGTGTTCAACATATCAAAATTGGACGTTTTGTGTGTTTCACTTCTTTTTCTTATTCAAGACTGATAACATGCATAATTGACTGTTGGAATTTACTTAACTAACAAAAAATACTTAATTTGAAGGACAAACAAGTTTGGCCACACCAAGCCATAGTTTTCTGAACTTTTTTCCAACTTTTTTCATACACCCTGGCATACATGTGCTAAATTTTAACTATCATTGCTTTATGTTATTAAAACGCGCTGGAAACATGTTTTGACTTATTTATTTCGTAATTTTTTGATATCACATAAATTATTAAATATTTTATTTCATTGTGTTGAAGGTATACATGTTTTGACTTATTTATTTCGTAATTTTTTGATATCACAAAAATTATTAAATATTTTATTTCATTGTGTTGAAGGTATACATGTTTTGACTTATTTATTTGTAATTTTTGATATCACAAAATTATTAAATATTTTATTTCATTGTGTTGAAGGTATACATGTTTTGACTTATTTATTTTGTAATTTTTTGATATCACAAAAATTACTAAATATTTTATTTCATTGTGTTGAAAATATACATGTTTTGACTTATTTATTTTGTAATTTTTTGATATCACAAAAATTACTAAATATTTTATTTCATTGTGTTGAAGGTATACATGTTTTGACTTATTTATTTTGTAATTTTTTGATATCACAAAAATTACTAAATATTTTATTTCATTGTGTTGAAGGTATACATGTTTTGACTTATTTATTTCGTAATTTTTTGATATCACAAAAATTATTAAATATTTTATTTCATTGTGTTGAAGGTATACATGTTTTGACTTATTTATTTCGTAATTTTTTGATATCACAAAAATTATTAAATATTTTATTTCATTGTGTTGAAGGTATACATGTTTTGACTTATTTATTTCGTAATTTTTTGATATCACAAAAATTACTAAATATTTTATTTCATTGTGTTGAAAGTATACATGTTTTGCCTGCTTGTTCTTCCATTAAGAAGAAAAATGTGATAGTGTACAAGATAATTTTGACTTTCATCCTTCGCTGTGACCTTTCCTCGTTAAAATGTTGTATTAATCTCAACCAGTGAAATCATTTGTCTCTTATTTAGATATCGTAAATGGAACCTTGGCAATGATATAGAAATTGTTATAAGATGTGAACATGATGCAGTATTGTCACCTGGAACTTACATCAACATAAAGGCTCTAAATGAATGGGAATCTAAGGTACATTTATGTATGTGTAGGGAGGTATGGGAGAATGTCGTCATTACGTCATGTATGTATGTGTAGGGAGGTATGGGAGAATGTTGTCATTACGTCATGTATGTATGTGTAGAGGTATGGGAGAATGTTGTCATTACGTCATGTATGTATGTGTAGGGAGGTATGGGAGAATGTTGTCACGTCATGTATGTATGTGTAGGGAGGTATGGGAGAATGTTGTCATTACGTCATGTATGTATGTGTAGGGAGGTATGGGAGAATGTTGTCATTACGTCATGTATGTATGTGGGAGGTATGGGAGAATGTTACGTCATGTATGTATGTGTAGGGAGGTATGGGAGAATGTTGTCATTACGTCATGTATGTATGTAGGGAGGTATGGGAGAATGTTGTCATTACGTCATGTATGTATGTGTAGGGAGGTATGGGAGAATGTTGTCATTACGTCATGTATGTATGTGTAGGGAGGTATGGGAGAATGTTGTCATTACGTCATGTATGTATGTGTAGGGAGGTATGGGAGAATGTCGTCATTACGTCATGTATGTATGTGTAGGGAGGTATGGGAGAATGGCGTCAAAAGCTAGACACTCAACGTGGAGCTGTCTTGGCTACTGAACTCAAGAACAATGGCTGTAAGCTGGCAAAGTGGACTGTTGCGTCTGTTTTGTCGGGCTCTGAGTACTTAAAAATTGGGTGAGTATTGCAATTTGCAATGGAAATGATAGTTTTCATATTTATTATCTTCTGCGTTGTTTTTTAGTTTAATTTTTCTTTGTTTCAATTTAGTTACGTTTCACGTAAAAATTTTATGGATTCATCAAAGCATTGCATTCTGGGTACACAGCAGTTTAAACCACGTGAACTTGCTAGTCAGATGAATCTCAGTATGGACAATGGTTGGGGAATAGTACGATGTATTATTGATTATTGTATGAATCTTGAAAAGGGGAAATATCTTATTTTGAAGGATCCTAACAAGGTAACAAAGGCTGTACTGAGCTTATAGTTAACTGGCTCGTTAATCTTTTTTTTGGCAGCATTCGGATTCAGTTTAGTTTCACTCACGACAGAATTTCTTTGTTCTGGAAATGATGCATATTCATTACCCTTATTTATCATTATTTATCCATTGTGTATCCTTCTTATAAAGGGGATGATTCGTATTTACGATATTCCCAACAACACGTTTGATTCGGAAGATGACGATGATGACGAAGATGAAGAAGAAGCTGATGATGAGGATGAAGATGAACAAGAGGAGGAAATTGAGGGTATGTAAGAACAATGTTTTGATGTTTAGGGATAAGTAGGAGCATACGAAGCTCTGTTTTGTTAGTGAATCAATTCTTACTCATTTTTATAGCAAACATTTGATGATGATTTGTTGCTGAAGAATAAATTCAATTTCTATGAATTATTACAAGTACATGATTTTTTTTTCTTGAATTGTGTAATTCAATATAAGCTTCAATAATTTGCTTCGAAATAAAAATATCTTGAAATGTTCACAAGTGATTGTTTTTAAATTCCATATTGAGACTTCTTAATCAAATATCTCCATAAGTTGAATGTGAATGTCTTAATGGATGATTAATAAACATTATGAATGTGTATTGTTTTGTCGTTTATACACTTCATTTTGAGTTACATATCAACAGAAGGTTTTACGTTTTTTATGTCATTTGATATTACCAAGTATTAAAGTAAATGGTTTGAACCCGGGATCGTTACATGTTTGTAGATGGAGATCGTCGAAGTTAGTAGAGCCTTGAGAAAGACTGTTTGTTGTTGATAATGTTTATCTTCTCCCTGCTTCTGAGACAGTTAATATACACTGACTCTACTCTGACCTGGACGATTTACATCTACAAACATGTAATTTCAATGACGTCATGTGGTATTTGGTTTAACAGAATTTTGTTAGTTGAGCCACCTAGAATGAATATATGGTACTTCCCCCAACGTTCTAGTTTCGCCTCTGAATACAGCATTGACCATGAACTAACCATACATCATTAACCATGAACTAACCATACAGCATTGACCATGAACTAACCATACAGCATTAACCATGAACTAACTATAAAACAATGTACTCATAGTTTAGTCTGATAAATTTTGTGATTTGTTAACATTTTATTTTTTATTTCAGTGATGTTCAATAAGTGAAATTGGACAAAAGAATTTAAAAACCTTTTGATTTTTACATTTTATCATCCGTTTTTTAGAATGTGGAATCTTTGTTCATGGTTTTTGATATAAGAATTCGATGAAAAATTTTTTACTAGCGTTGATTTATCTCAGGAAATAACTTTAAGAAATTATTGCATGTGTCATGTTTTTCATGCATTCTTTTGCTGAGGTATTATGGTGGGCCCTAAGGGTGTCATCTGCGACGCTCAGTGTGTACTCTCTCATCCCCACCCACCCCCAACGTTCCCCCTCTCTTTGTGACGTCCTGCCATTTGCCTCAAATATTTCATTTACATCATTTCCGTTGCCCATATTGGTAAATTTCCTTCATTTGTCTTCTTTTGTGAAGTGCTTTAATAATACTGTCGTGTATCGTGGATATTTTTTACATGTAGAAAACACTTTGTATTTTCTCCTAACTTTCTTGATGCTAGCATAGGTGGTGAGAGTTGATATGTGGTGATATCAAGCGATCATAAGGTACTCGTATATACATACTTTGTTATTATCTAATTATTTTTAATTATTTTTCTAATTGACAAATAAAACTATTTTTTTTACATGTTAGTTCAGTGGAGATTATGTTGAATTTTGCAAGTGTAGATATTACAAAGCAAGCAATTATTGATCGCTTGTTGGATGGAGTAAAGCAAGTTAGTTGTAAAATATTTGTACGTAGTTTAAAGTTCGAACTTGGAACTTGTAATTTCGTTTCGTCTTTTATTGTATTGATTTTACTCGAATGATTTGGTCGACTTGAACCTCGTCGTTTCTTTAGTGTCAGGTACGATTTGGTAGTACAACCGAATTGGCTTCTGAGAAGGATAGCAGGTGAACTTGATATTTCTTCGATTGTATTGTATTGTATTCATTTTATTTCATAGTATAATCCTTATTTATCATAATCTTTGTATTTGTGATGAATTACAGAATCTCTTGTCTTTGTGAGCAATGGAACATTGTTCTTCAATTTGGCATTAAATCCACAAAAGATAAATTCTTTAAGGTATCTTCATCATTCCTCTCTCAATTCAGTCAATTTAAAAGCCATTCTTAAATAATTTGTTTTCATCATTTCTATGTTCATTAAAGGCAGGTGTTAATGAGGTCTGAAGGTCAATCTGTGTTCTGGCTATTTATCAAGGAACATCTTAGCTCTAGTGAAATAAAGACATATAATTCTTTACATAATGTAATGACAGATGTTGGTAGAGGTTGGTCAAGTTGTTGGTTTCTAAATGATTCCAGGAATGTTTGTGGGTAAAACCTTTTTGTATGCCATGAATTTGTTCTGACATTTTCTTTCTATTTTTGATGTTTATTTGACAGCTCAAGCATGGCTTAGGTCTAGTTTAAACGAGCAATCACTGGAGAAATATCTTCATAGCTTCATTGGGCATAAACTATTGCTTTTGTAAGTTTGATTTAAGTAACATTTAAGAAAGAAAGATAAATCTTGGCTTGATAAGCTATATGATTATCATAACCAATGTGTAATGCGATATAGTAATGCAATTTTCTTTTAACGGTAAGCTGTTGATGTCAGAATAATTATACGATGTGTAATTGTTTTAATTTCAGTCAGTATTATGAGCAAGATGCATTATTATTGGATGATGAACGATCTAGTATGTTACCAATGATGGCTGCTGGTAAGAATAAACTTGTTTATATTTCTATAATGGATTTTTTATCATTCCTTGTTTCTTCTTTAAGGCTTAAGTTCAATTCTTTTTGCAATTGACATTGACAAAGCTGAGTTTAACTCTATTACTGTACAGGTATGCTGGAATGCTATTGATATTGTTTAATAATGAATCTTTGCAAATAGAAATGGATGGTAAAAAATTGGAAGCTATGAATGTACTTTTCTTTAACGACTTTAATTTAATTTAATTTTTAGATTCCGGGAAATATCAGCCAAGCAGTTTCTCGTCCAACATCAATATGGGCTGTACCATCACCAATGTATGCAACGTCAGGAGCTCCTGGTGAAGTTTGTTAAATACAACAATTTAAGAAAATAAAGATTTGATCAGAATTTCATTTTTCTCTCCTGATCAAAAATATCCCTTTTATCCCTAATTATCCCTACCATTCATCTCATATATCGCTAATCTTATCATTCCTTAACCACACATGTCATTTATTCCTTGTAATCCCCCAACCATGCGTGTTCTCCTTAACCTTTATTATCCCATTATTACCTGTCTTCATTTATCCCTTAACTATACCTGTTGTTTATTCATCCCTTATCATCCCTTAACCGCGCGTCTTCATTTATTCTTTATCATACTTGAACAATGCGTAGTCATTTATCCCCACGCGTCTTCATTAATTTTTAACTTTTATCTTTCTTTTGTGTTTCAGGAAAAGAAAAGAAAAAACGTAAAAAAAAGAAAGCAAACATTGCTCAAATTGAAAATGTTGAATTCAAAGAGGCGGAAGAAGGAACTTCAGTCAGTTCTCATGGTAGTTCTTCCACGACAACGACTGCTCACGATAGTGCCACGAGTTTTACCCGAGCGGCATACGACATATTACAACGTAATACTGATTCTCAGGTACATGCTCGTGGTATCCATGCTTCCACTAAAAGGCCTTACGATTTTCTTGAAATGCCAAAGAACTCTCAGTTGGCTTATTGTTCGAAGTCTGAGAATTCAAGTCTTTCTTCCACAATGGCGAAATCCAACGTTGAGAACAAGAAGAATGAAACAGATGAACAAGTGGCTCGATTAACAAAGAAAAGCCAGGAAGTTCTGCATCTTAAAAACGAGTTTAAAACTGCGAATGATTTGAAAAAAAATCATTCTTTAACAACATCTTTGCAATCAGGGCGTTACACTGACTCATCGCTCTTGTCGGAGGAAGAAGTGTGTGAGCCTCTTGTTGATATGAACAGCGGTGTATCTCTAATTCCCGTAGTTTGCCCCGATGACGATAAAGGAGTTAGGAGTCTAGCTATGTCAGATGAAAATGAGCGATTTACTGTTGCACCTGAGACGTCACGACATTTAGTTCATTCAATAAATGATTCGCCCGTTTCAAGGTTAGAAGATACTTCATTATTTTATCGACAAGAATGTCTAACGAGTTCACCATTTTAACTGAGGTGGTAATTTATGTTGTTTTCAGTATTTACACTGATGAAGACGTCGAGAATGATGCAAGTTTAGCAATTGGAGCAACTGTTGCAGCGATATGTGCCACACGTGATGGTAGCATAGAAATTAATGATTACTCAGGATCGTCATTGGTCAGAACCATGGGTGATGGTTGTATGAATGTTAGTTAATTATGAAATGCTTTTATCTTTTTTTTGAGGGGAGGGGGAGGGGAGGGTAGAAAGCCATGTGTAAATATCTTTGTTATATTTAGTTCGTTATATTTGGTATGTTTTCGTTCTTTAGCCATCAGAGGAATATCCATCAGGCAAAGAAATGACTTCAGGTTTGTGTGTTTTTTCTATTCATGTATTTAAATGGTTTTTATTTCTTATATCTTTTGAAAATATATTTTGGGAACGGGAGAGGCACTTTTGCCTCAGGTTCTCAAACTATAAATGGCCTATTAGCAGGTAGAGTTAGTTTTAAATATAGAAATATTTAGTGCAATTGGATTTTACTATTTGTATCGTAGTTGCTTTGCTTGTTTGGAGACATCCGTCAAATTTCATCATGTGAACTGAATATTTGTATGTGTGAATAATTATAATTTCATGAATATCAATAAATACGTGGTTTTATTGTTGAAGAGGAATTAAAACAGGCGATTGTATCGATGATGTTAAGAAAAGATGAAGTTGAAGAACGTAACAGGTTGTATTATCGTCCTTCGTTTAATATTAACATTCCATTCGAATATACACTATTTTGCCCTGATTTTTCCTTCGATCATCTTTCCTGTAGATCATTACAACAACATTTGGAAAAGAGATGATGAAGTCAGCTTCTCTTCGTCTTCAATTAGAAGATTTAAAAGAGATATGTCGTCGAAAAATGAAGAAAATTGCGTCGCTCTTAACGGCTTAAAAAGGTTAGGACATTGAGAACTCTGCATTTCCGTTAATCAAAGATGTCTGTTGACCTGTTCGTTTTTGCTCTTTAGTGAAAATGATTTGCTCAAACACCAACTAAAGAAATACGTGGGTGCTGTTCAATCGTTGAAAAGAAATGACATTATGGAAGAAGGTTTACTAGAGGGATAGTTTATCTTTAAAATAGATGTAGAAGTCTAAGATATTCGATAATCTTTTGTGTGGCTCCAGAAAATGAAAGACTTTCTTCTATCATTCTTTCTCCGGAATCTGACGTCGACGAAGTGAGGTATTTACCGAAAATTTGTAGCAAAAGTGAATCAACGGCGTTGAATTTCGTTTCTTTTTCTTGTAGAAAGGAAGAAAACAAAGATTTTGAGCGGAAGTTGATCCAAGTAAGATTTCCATTAAACCATAATACTTTTACAAAACAAAACATTTGCCTTAAAAGGTTTTCATGTATCATATGCTTCATGAAGATGAGCCGAAATTTATTTGATAGAAAACTCTTTTATACGATGCACATGAGTGAATTTATTGTTCAATATACAGAATATTAAACGATTTTTTTGTTGATGTTTGAGGGAAAATAGACTGAAAAATTGAAAGTCAAAACAAGAACAAAAAGAATCGCGCATGCGCTGATTGTCTATATGTGTTTCATTAGCTTGTGCAAACCGATCTGAGCTCAACAAATCAAATCAATTAAAGAGAATTCGCAAATCAAACATGAATACATTTTAGAGGAAAAATTAAAACTTTTGTTTTAAATTTGTCTGTTTCGCATTATTGATATTTTTTTAAAAAGATATTTTTCGTGTTTACACTGGCTTATGCAAACCTCGGAGACGTTGGTGAGAACTGTTGAGCATAAGCAACACTCTACCTTCGGTTTCGGGCTTGCACTGATCTACTCTCGAGTTCTTCCAAAGGTCTCCTCGGTTTGCATAAGCCCGTGCAAACACAGTAAACATCTTTTATTTCGTAATAATACAACACAAAGAACTCAAACTTTGGCTTGTTTTAAAAAGAAAATCAAAATGCTACTACCTATTATTTCGTGGATAGTTTATCAATTTTTCTCTAAACTTTCAGCAAATATTTTACAGGCAAACTTCAACGGTATCATCTGTTTCAACGACGACATCGACAACACAAACTGTTCCTCCTACACATAATGGTTAAAAGGTAAAACCTTTAGGATGTCTGTCGAAAAAAACAGAGCATAGAAATTGTATAAGTTATATTGTATATATATAACATACGTATAGTTCAGTATATATAAATATAATATGTCTACAAAGTAGAAGAATTTCCTGATGCATCAATTTCAACGACTCTTTATTGTATGTGCTAAATACAGATATAATTTGTCAGTATTTGATACTATATAATAGTACATCATACTGGGTTTTAACAAGTTAAAACATAATATTTAACTTGAAATGAAAACAATCGTATTTTAAATACATCACACGAAAAGTACTATGCTATTAAATGTTGTGCTATCTCAGCACGATTTGATCAATTTACATATCCCGCGTCACCCAGCTCTTGCTGGCGAATGTTTATACGACTTGATACGTGACCAATTTTGATCAATACGTCATATGACTTTTTGCCGATCTTTCCCGCGCTATGTGTAAAGAGATTTCTTGCTGAAACAATCTTTATCGTAAGTATTACGTAAATTATTTCATTTGTAAGTTTCAAAGTATTACAGTGAGTAATATAACCTTTTTATTTCAGAGAAGAAGCGTAACGCATACAGTCGTTATTGTAAGTATTGTACAAAATTTCTAAGAATAGGATTTACTACTTCCTACATGTATGTATTGTAATATGAAGATGTCTTCAGCTAAACACGAAACGTTATTGTTGTAAAATTATACAACCATGAATATACATACCTTCTCATAATATTTTTCTATCCAGTTCATTCCTTTGATGTGTGCAAAACTAGTTTGTCAGCCTTCATTTACCATTGAAGCCTTTGTCTAATTTCAATGTCTGTTACTACGCCAAGCCACAGGTGCATGGAACATTGTTAGCTACGTTGATGCAAGCGCAAAAGATTTTCCCCCATTGAAAATGTAATGCACTACTAGTGAGGTTAGCACAGTGATTGGGTTTCGACATTTTACAGTAGTTTAATTGCCAAACGTCGTTGTTATGTACACCCTGTAGAATGCTAAATAAAAGAGATCAAATGTTAATGCTAATAAATACAATAAAAAAATGAGATGAAGATAACAATCTAGAGGGTTTATCAAATCGTTTTTGACATCAGTGGACCTTTAGAATTTGCATGATTCAGCTGTAGTTGTTCCCCAAGGAGACTTAAATGTTTGGGATTTGCTATTTGCTGTAGCTGAAGTATACGTTTTTATTTATATTGTATTAAATTGCATTTACCGCTCTATGAGGATTAATTACTTCTAAGTGATGAATCATGCAAATTCTATGTTTCACAATGTACAATTGAGGACACACCTGGTAAATGACCAATCAGAACACAACAGTTGACGACACACCTAGTAAATGACAAATCAGAACACAACACGTTTACAACACACCTAGTCACTGACCAATCAGAATACAACACGTTCGTGAAACTTGGGCCATAGTCTAAGACTAACAACGTGCCATTTGAACGTGAAAGTCTGTAATTGCACGAAAAATAGTTAGCCGAAATCGAAATTATTCCACGGTGAAACATCTCATGGAGTGCTTTGAAAAAATGTTCAGGTAAATGTGTTGTTTCAAGTTCTTTTGCATTGAGTAAACATTAAATTGGGACACTGCATGTGATGTTCATTAATGCAAAGTGCAGTGTGGCCTTTCCATAAAGTTTCCGTCTTAGTAACTTTTGTTTCCTCTATGCTTGATTTTAGACATGGACATTCTTCTCTTAAACGACAATTAGTCATCAAATGAGATTGAGAAACAACGAACAAATGTTGGTGTATTTACCATGATCGTAGACTCCACAATTAAAGAAAGTGGTTATTGTTCACAGCGGTTGAAGAGAATTGTGGCTGTTGTCGACCAGTTCCACGACGCTCATCTAAACATAAGAACAAAATAAAATTCTGTAATTTGGTTGAAAATCTTCTTCCTTGAACTACATTACTAGTGAATAAAATATTCAATGTAAGTATGTTATCAATGTTTTTCATTTATGGAAGTATAATAGTGTGAACTGACATTGGCTTCAATTGTCCTATGTAGTAGAAACCTTCTGATCAAGAATGGACAATAGACGTACTTTAATGAAATCCTCTGAACAATGATCAAGAATGAACAGCATACTTTAATGAAGTCCTCTGAAGAATTCTTAAGAATGAACAATTTACTTTAATAAAGACCTGAACGATGATCAAGAATGGACAATATACTTTAATGAACTCTTCTGAACAGTGATCAAGAATGAACAATATACTTCGATGAAATTGAAAAATACGTGACTTCTAATGCCCTAAAGACCATCTCTACAAAGAATGCAAACGCTAAACACTCTTCTGGAGCAATGCATCCATCAGCCTAACGCCTGTTTCCATGGAAAAGTCAATATTATGACCTTTTCTAAAACATTTTCCTGGGAGTTTTCCTGCTAACATCACGACTTGTCAATCAATCGCAATGATGGATAAAACCACGCCGCTATCAAATGCCCAAATGTCAACATTATTTAATTGAAAATTTTTGTAATAAAACATGGAATTTCTTTAACATGAAAATAAAAACCTAAAATCCTAATTTTCCGACTGGCTGTCGATATTTCCGATTTAATGCCGTAGACGACATGCACAGTTGCAAGAAATGGCCAATCTTGTTTCTGTGCTTGCCGTCGTCGACATAAAAGCGGTGATGTTTGTCAGGTAGCCTGAAAATTGGATACGATGGTTTCACCATCAACGTTCTGAATTTTCAAAAATTATTTTGGGCTTTTTTGTGGCTGTCCTTGCTCAACATCCGATCGTTTCATCTTCACAATTGGCATGAGATTTGTCATTCATCGTAGTCTGTCGTCGAACTGCCAAGGATTCGTCGAAAACCGTAAGTGTAATAATAATAAACCTTTTATTTAGTTAGGCCTGTTAACAGGTCAAATCTCTAATATAATTCGGGCAATAGCCACAACAAATCCTGGTGTTCAGTATATTCCACTGTAAGGCTATTTTTTAATGCAGGAATGCAAATATATATATTTAAAGAAATTTACATCTGCATTTTCAAAATAGTCTTGATTAAGAGGTAATAAAAGTGTTCTTTTGGTTAAAATAATCCAATAGTGTTTATCGGTGCTGCTTTAATTCTTTTAAAATTTGTGTCTTAGTAAGCGTGAATTTGTATCAACTATTTTAAGTCTGTGACTGGCATGCAACAATTGTGTTGTTCTATATAATTTACCTTCGAAAACCTCTGTGTGAATATACTGCTTTAAGGAGCTACGCATGATCGCAGCGGTTGTTGCCTCGCAGAAGGATAGGCAGGACCATAGCTTAGAATCGGAAATGCAAGTGAAGTTTGGCCCAAGGAAGGCAACTTCAACTTGGGGTTAGTGGGTACAAATGGTACCTTAGCGTAGAGGATGCAAATAGCATCTGTAAGAAGACCTTTGAAGACTGGATCAAGCGAGCAAGGCCTATTGAAGACCAAGGGAAGATCGTGGTTTTGGTGGAAAGAAAATATCTCTCCCTAGTACGGTAAGAGCATGCAGTCGTTGTAGTTGGCCAATTTCATGAACGGCTTTCTACATTGACTATTAAGGCACTCCTGCATGGATCCCCTATAATGCATGAGTAGTTCAACCCACCCCGGTTGGAGGTCGCCCGTAGGTGCAACATGCACTAGGTTAAGTTAAGTTAAGGGCATGATGGGTTACCTCCTTCAAGGGCATTCCTTTCAGGGCGGAATTCCGGTGCCATGCGCAGGTAGGAAGTTTAGATAGCTTAGGCATGCGCTGTAGTTGCAGCGAGTAGTTGCTACGCTTAGATAATGAGTATGGGGTTAGAACCTTTATAAATTTAAAGGATGAACTCCACTATCAAGAGAAATGACTAAATTTTTCAAAATCTTTCGAAGGAAACTTTAATCTTGTCAGTCATTTTCAAATCGACAAATTGAAACTCAAATAGTCTTCAGTTTGTCAAGACATTTACAGTTTAGGAGCGGCGTGGCAATTACTGTAAATGTAAAAATGGATATGTTGTTTTCTTATTAAGAAAACTTCATTCCTGGAATTTCGATGCGGCAAGCCACAGCAAAACAGGCATAAAAATGTTTAGTACACCAGGTCTAAGTATGCGGAATGGCTTCATATTAACCAAACTAACACGAAACATAGTTTTAATAAAAGCACATTGTTTGTTTTCTTTGATGGTTACCATGAAGACAAACCGCAGACGTTGTCACATATGATACAAAATAGTTACACGATGGTTTCCATGTTCACCATTCGCGTTGCTATGTAGTCATCTATGTGATAATTGTCAAACTAAAACATAACTTAAATCAAGCGCTGCCGGTTGTTTGGTTAAACCATCCACGGTCCCTCGGTAACCAAACTTAACGTGTGCTTCTTCAAGTGTTCTAAATTGTTTCAAAAAATATTAAATTTCGTCTGTCTGCTTAAAATATTTTGAAGTACATTTATCTAATCCATGTCATGCAGCAAGCGCTTGCTCCAACTTTAAGCGTTAGTGGCACCGGGCGCGCAAAGCACTGAATGAAACGGTGCAAAATAGGGACTGCTAAGGTGGCGCTAGGTGCGACTGATTCGGATGTGGATTAGATAAGAAAAACACACGTTAAAAGAAATTCCCATCCAAATTACACAATTTTCTCGTCCAAAGTAGAAAATTGTCGAGTTCGCTGATTGGTTTACGTGCGGTAAAACTAAAATGTGGCGGTTTGGACGTAAGTTGTATGTACGTTAAAAATGGCGAATTATATCCATTACTAAAATACTTGAAAGATTTTTGGACTTGAAGGTGTATTTTGAGAAATTGACGGTTTTTTCTTTTTTTTTGGTATTTGCATCGTTGCAAAGGTAAGTAAAGATTTTTGTTTCTAAGGGTCCCCCGGGGCGCGGAACTTCGGCTGAAATCCCTAATGGTTTTTTCCTCTTCAGTATTCTCCAAATTCTCGTGCCGTTGTGTTCGGTTTTGGTTTATACCGTTCAGGTTTTTCCATTAGAGATTTTTTATTTCGGTTAAGTCATCAAAAAAAACAGTGACCTTGGTGTGGGACTAAACTTGTACTACTTGTCATATACAACCATGGAACAAAAAGAAATGTAATTTGAAGACTATGGATGCTTAGCTGAGCGAACCCTAGGGTCTATCAGCTAAAATTTACAGCCATCTTCAATTTCGTTAAAAAAACAGCGTCATGTTTAAGCAATTCTGCATTTTAGAACAGTTTGGGTGATTTCAGTTTAATCATTTTTTATATTTATTTACTTAACACTTCTTGTAAATGTGAAAGTTAAACTTGCATGTATTTGGGGCGTAAAGTTGGATATTTAAGCATTTTAATGCTAAAACGGCATTATAAAAAAGCTGATAATTGTTTATTGTTTGTGACTTTAAATTGTGAAGTGTAATTGAACGACAAAGCTCTTGAACTGTTTTTGTCTATTACGATCAAGCAATAACTTACCAAATTTGAGCTTCAAAAATTCTACAAAGATCAAATTTTGGAACTATAAAATATTCAAAATATGTTCAATAGCCAAAATCATCTGAACTTTCCAAGAAAAAACAGCCCAACTGTGGGGTATCTTCAAAGAGCGGAAAATTTAGTCTTTGGGTTCGATTCCCAATACACTGTTTTTTAGTATATGTGCAATCAAATTGTCAAGTTTGGATTAAATCCGTGTCGGATAATCCATGATATAAGGAAGGAACTTTTAAATTTTAAAGAATCTTTGCAAGAAGCAACATGTTAATCAGATTGAAGATCATGGAATCGGGTAAAGATTAAGGATTACAAAATAACAGTCCCAGTCTCCCAACGCTCTCGTCTAAATCTAAACAATAGTATGAAACAATATTGAAACAAAGCAAAGAAAAGATTTTACGTTTTATTAGTTGACTAAGTTGAGGGAAGCTTAGTACTTTCCCGTGTTTCAAAAAATTCATTAAACTACGGTGAAGTAAACATATTAAAATGGCTCTTGAAAATACGGTCCAATTATCCGAGAAATACGAAGCAGTTATGGTTCTCAGTGGAGTGGGGATGCTCTAGGTTATAAGAATGGTTTGTGGGAATTCTGTTACAGTGGTACTCAAATTCATGAAGAACTAGAAAAACTCGGAGGACTTGATAAAATTGACATTAAAGGATGGAGGGTTAGTGACGACACTGTACTACACATTGCTACAGCAGAAGCGTTGGTTTCTGAATGGACAACAACGGAAGAGTTATTGAGCATTATGGCTACAAAGTACAAGAAGACATGTGCTGAGGATATGTGGGAAAGAGCTCCTGGGCAGACCACAACAAAGGCATGTTTCATGTTACAACCTCTTGAGGAAAAAGGTTACATTATACCATTTAATGAACGAGGTGGAGGATGTGGTGCAGCTATGAGATCCATGTGTATAGGTTTGATGTTTCCTTGTGAAGATCAAATTGAAATGTTAATTGAAATTGCTGTTGAAAGTGGAAGGATGACTCATAATCACCCACAGGTATTCACCTTTCATAATAAAGCAACGATTTCAGATCATGTATCAATTATCAAGTCACTAATGTCTAGTGTTTTGTCTATCAACAAGTGTTGCTTTGTATAAAGTTTGCTAGGTTTTCCTGTTATCTGCATTTCTTTTCATTTTAACAAACCTTTATAGTAATTTAGCTTTTCAATCCTTTTGCTTTTCTTAGATGTTTTATCTTCAACTCTTCCTTGATTACTTACTTGATCAAGCCATTACCATGAATGTTTCATATCCTTTTATCTAATATCAATTTATAAATGAAATAAAAGAAGGTTGACCTTAGGTTTGCATAAGTCTATGCAATCCATCATTTTCTAGAACCACATCTCAAATGCCTCCATCCTTCTAACATTGCTCACTTTAAATGACCATATCTTTGATCCATCCCTTTTATCGCTTTTCCACATTTCCAAATTTCTGTCTTCTAAAAACTGTTTGAATTGCCATTGCTGTTTTGCTTTAATATCTTCACTACTACAGCCATTCAATCCATGATCCATATCAAAATGCCGCTATTATGTAAATAGGGTCATCATAATGTAAGTGACCTAAAATTAGCAATCTTTAAAGATAATGATTTTAATTATAGGTTATCTAGGGGCTGTTACTGCAGCTTTATTTACAGCCTATGCTATACAGAAGATGGCTCCAAAAAAATGGGGAGCAGGACTTTTAAGTGTTTTACCCAAAGTTTGGGAATACATTGAGAAGGTTGGTCGTGATGTAGAAGAAAACAAGAAATCTTGGGGCTACTTTAAAATAGTTGGGAGTCATATCTTGAACTACGGGATTAATGAATGGAACCAGTGAACCAAAGTTTCCAGTGACATATAACATACCTGAACGTGATGCTTTTATAAATCTGTCAGTTATGCAGGTTGGGGTGGGTCCAGTGGTCATGATGCACCAATGATTGCTTACGATGCTTTGATGATGGCAAAAGATTCCTGGTTTCAATTGTGTTCTTGTTCTATGTTTCATGGTGGAGATAGTGACACAGGAATATTGGCTGCAGCATGGTGGGGTGGTATGTATGGTATGAAAGGTGTACCCCTTGGAAATTATAGGAACCTGGAATATGGTCATAGGCTTATGGAGCTGGGTAAAAAATTACTGAATGTATCAAAGAATATGAACAACTAACAAGATAGTATTTATTTAACAAAATTCTGTCATCCCAATATACTTTAGTATGTTTGTAAATCATACAATAAAAATTACTACTTGGTTATGACATAAAAGCAAATTACTTTAGAAATAAAGTCTAAAGAATGTCAGATTCAGGGCATGGGCAGGTCTAAGTTTTACTTAGGATGATTCCTGGGCTGTAGAGTAAGTTTATTGACTAGATATCAGTGAAACTATACATAGACAAGGACCATTACATCTTTAGGTTCATTTTACCTCATAAAGTGCAAACTGAAATTGTTTTTTTCAGTACCAAAAATACCTTCTGAGGGGAGGGGAGTTGACTTGGCAGGTGGAAGTCTTGCTCCTACGGTCTATGTGTTAAAAATAGGCTTAACATAATTTAGAAGGCACAATTTCTTTGAAACACGTAGCTACCAAAGTGTAACTGTAAAGCTTTGTCATATTCTCGAGTTTCATAATACAACACACCTAGATTTTTTAAAAGACTTAACGACATTAACCTGACTAGTCCCTAACGATTGTTTTCGAATTTCCAGAGCTTTTTCAAGAAACTCTATCGCTTTGTCGTAGTTTCCAGTATCACTATACACATTACCAAGATTGTTTAAAGACGCAACGACATAAACATGATTTGGACCTAACGATTGTTTTTGAATTTCCAGAGCTTTTTCATAATACTCTATAGCTTTGTCGTAGTTTTCAGTTTTATAACAATAAACCAAGATTGTTTAAAGACCTAGCGACATCAACATGATTTGGACCTAACGATTGTTTTCGAATTTCCAGAGCTTTTCATGAAACTCTATAGCTTTGTCGTAGTTTCCAGTTTTTAAACACCAAGATTGTTTAAAGACGTAGCGACATCAACATGATTTGGACCTAACGATTGTTTCGAATTTCCAGAGCTTTTCATAAAGCTCTATAGCTTTGTCGTAGTTTCCAGTTTTTTATACACATACCAAGATTGTTTAAAGACGTAGCGACATCAACATGATTTGGACCTAACGATTGTTTTCGAATTTCCAGAGCTTTTCATGAAACTCTATAGCTTTGTCGTAGTTTCCAGTTCATAAACACATTACCAAGATTGTTTAAAGACGTAGCGACATCAACATGATTTGGACCTAACGATTGTTTTGAATTTCCAGAGCTTTTCATGAAACTCTATAGCTTTGTCGTAGTTTCCAGTTTTATTAAACACATTACCAAGATTGTTTAAAGACGTAGCGACATCAACATGATTTGGACCTAACGATTGTTTTTGAATTTCCAGAGCTTTTTCGTGAAACTCTATAGCTTTGTCGTAGTTTCCAGTTTCATTAAACACATTACCAAGATTGTTTAAAGACGCAGCGACATCAACATGATTTGGACCTAACGATTGTTTTGAATTTCCAGAGCTTTTTCGTGAAACTCTATAGCTTTGTCGTAGTTTCCAGTTTCATAATACACATTACCAAGATTGTTTAAAGACGCAGCGACATCAACATGATTTGGACCTAACGATTGTTTTCGAATTTCCAGAGCTTTTCGTAAAACTCTATAGCTTTGTCGTAGTTTCCAGTTTTGTAACACATTACCAAGATTGTTTAAAGACGCAGCGACATCAACATGATTTGGACCTAACGATTGTTTTCGAATTTCCAGAGCTTTTCGTGAAACTCTATAGCTTTGTCGTAGTTTCCAGTTTCATGTAACACCACCAAGATTGTTTAAAGACGCAGCAACATCAACATGATTTGGACCTAACGATTGTTTTCGAATTTCCAGAGCTTTTTCGTGAAACTCTATAGCTTTGTCGTAGTTTCCAGTTTCATTATACACATTACCAAGATTGTTTAAAGACCTAGCGACATTAACATGATTTGGACCTAACGATTGTTTTGAATTTCCAGCTTTTTCGTAAAACTCTATAGCTTTGTCGTAGTTTCCAGTTTTTTTAAACGCACTACCAAGATTGTTTAAAGACGCAGCGACATCAACATGATTTGGACCTAACAATTGTTTTTTAATTTCCAGAGCTTTTTCATGAAATTCTATAGCTTTGTCGTAGTTTCCATCATTATACACATTACCAAGATTGTTTAAAGACGCAGCGACATCAACATGATTTGGACCTAACGATTGTTTTCGAATTTCCAGAGCTTTTCGTGAAACTCTATAGCTTTGTCGTAGTTTCCAGTTTTATAAAACACATTACCAAGATTGTTTAAAGACGCAGCGACATCAACATGATTTGGACCTAACGATTGTTTCGAATTTCCAGAGCTTTTCGTGAAACTCTATAGCTTTGTCGTAGTTTCCAGTTTTATAAACACATTACCAAGATTGTTTAAAGACATAGCGACATCAACATGATTTGGACCTAACGATTGTTTTTGAATTTCCAGAGCTTTTCGTGAAACTCTATAGCTTTGTCGTAGTTTCCAGTTTCATACACATTACCAAGATTGTTTAAAGACGCAGCGACATCAACATGATTTGGACCTAACGATTGTTTTGAATTTCCAGAGCTTTTCGTGAAACTCTATAGCTTTGTCGTAGTTTCCAGTTTTCAAACACCAACCAAGATTGTTTAAAGACGCAGCGACATCAACATGATTTGGACCTAACGATTGTTTTGAATTTCCAGAGCTTTTTCGTGAAACTCTATAGCTTTGTCGTAGTTTCCAGTTTTATATACACATACCAAGATTGTTTAAAGACGCAGCGACATCAACATGATTTGGACCTAACGATTGTTTTCGAATTTCCAGAGCTTTTCGTGAAACTCTATAGCTTTGTCGTAGTTTCCAGTTTTTCAACACCAAACCAAGATTGTTTAAAGACGCAGCGACATCAACATGATTTGGACCTAACGATTGTTTTTAATTTCCAGAGCTTTTTCGTGAAACTCTATAGCTTTGTCGTAGTTTCCAGTATCAATACACATTACCAAGATTGTTTAAAGACGCAGCGACATCAACATGATTTGGACCTAACGATTGTTTTTGAATTTCCAGAGCTTTTCGTAAACTCTATAGCTTTGTCGTAGTTTCCAGTTTCATACACATTACCAAGATTGTTTAAAGACGCAGCGACATCAACATGATTTGGACCTAACGATTGTTTTTAATTTCCAGAGCTTTTCGTGAAACTCTATAGCTTTGTCGTAGTTTCCAGTTCATTATACACATTACCAAGATTGTTTAAAGACGTAGCGACATCAACATGATTTGGACCTAACGATTGTTTTCGAATTTCCAGAGCTTTTCGTTAAACTCTATAGCTTTGTCGTAGTTTCCAGTTTTATAAAACACATTACCAAGATTGTTTAAAGACGTAGCGACATCAACATGATTTGGACCTAACGATTGTTTTGAATTTCCAGAGCTTTTCGTGAAACTCTATAGCTTTGTCGTAGTTTCCAGTTTTAAAACACATTACCAAGATTGTTTAAAGACGCAGCGACATCAACATGATTTGGACCTAACGATTGTTTTCGAATTTCCAGAGCTTTTTCAAACTCTATAGCTTTGTCGTAGTTTCCAGTTTTATAACACATTACCAAGATTGTTTAAAGACGCAGCGACATCAACATGATTTGGACCTAACGATTGTTTTCAATTTCCAGAGCTTTTCGTGAAACTCTATAGCTTTGTCGTAGTTTCCAGTTTTATAAACACATTACCAAGATTGTTTAAAGACAGCGACATCAACATGATTTGGACCTAACGATTGTTTTGAATTTCCAGAGCTTTTCGTGAAACTCTATAGCTTTGTCGTAGTTTCCAGTATTAATATACACATTACCAAGATTGTTTAAAGACGCAGCGACATCAACATGATTTGGACCTAACGATTGTTTTGAATTTCCAGAGCTTTTCGTGAAACTCTATAGCTTTGTCGTAGTTTCCAGTTTTTCAACACCAAACCAAGATTGTTTAAAGACGCAGCGACATCAACATGATTTGGACCTAACGATTGTTTTTGAATTTCCAGAGCTTTTCGTGAAACTCTATAGCTTTGTCGTAGTTTCCAGTTTATATACACATTACCAAGATTGTTTAAAGACGCAGCGACATCAACATGATTTGGACCTAACGATTGTTTTCGAATTTCCAGAGCTTTTCGTGAAACTCTATAGCTTTGTCGTAGTTTCCAGTTTTTCAAACACCAAACCAAGATTGTTTAAAGACGTAGCGACATCAACATGATTTGGACCTAACGATTGTTTTAATTTCCAGAGCTTTTCGTGAAACTCTATAGCTTTGTCGTAGTTTCCAGTTTCAATATACACACCAAGATTGTTTAAAGACGCAGCGACATCAACATGATTTGGACCTAACGATTGTTTTCGAATTTCCAGAGCTTTTCGTGAAACTCTATAGCTTTGTCGTAGTTTCCAGTTTCATATACACATTACCAAGATTGTTTAAAGACGCAGCGACATCAACATGATTTGGACCTAACGATTGTTTTTGAATTTCCAGAGCTTTTTCATGAAACTCTATAGCTTTGTCGTAGTTTCCAGTTTTTTCAAGCACAAAACCAAGATTGTTTAAAGACGCAGCGACAGCAACATGATTTGGACCTAACGATTGTTTTTTAATTTCCAGAGCTTTTTCATGAAACTCTATAGCTTTGTCGTAGTTTCCAGTTTTATAATACACCTCACCAAGATTGTTTAAAGACGTAGCAACATCAACATGATTTGGACCTAACGATTGTTTGTTTTTCAATTTCCAGAGCTTTTTTGTAAAGCTCTATAGCTTTGTCGTAGTTTCCAGTATCACTATACACATTACCAAGATTGTTTAAAGACGCAGCGACATCAACATGATTTGGACCTAACCATTGTTTTCGAATTTCCAGAGCGTTTTCGTGACAATCTATAGCTTTGTCGTAGTTTCCAGTTTCATATACACATTACCAAGATTGTTTAAAGACGCAGCGACATCAACATGATTTGGACCTAACGATTGTTTTGAATTTCCAGAGCTTTTTCATGAAACTCTATAGCTTTGTCGTAGTTTCCAGTTTTATAAACACATTACCAAGATTGTTTAAAGACAGCGACATCAACATGATTTGGACCTAACGATTGTTTTGAATTTCCAGAGCTTTTCATGAAACTCTATAGCTTTGTCGTAGTTTCCAGTTTTATAAACACATTACCAAGATTGTTTAAAGACGCAGCGACATCAACATGATTTGGACCTAACGATTGTTTTCGAATTTCCAGAGCTTTTCGTGAAACTCTATAGCTTTGTCGTAGTTTCCAGTATCAATATACACATTACCAAGATTGTTTAAAGACGCAGCGACATCAACATGATTTGGACCTAACGATTGTTTTCGAATTTCCAGAGCGTTTTCGTGACAATCTTTAGCTTTGTCGTAGTTTCCAGTTTTTTCAAGCACCAAACCAAGATTGTTTAAAGACGTAGCGACATCAACATGATTTGGACCTAACGATTGTTTTTGAATTTCCAGAGCTTTTTCATGAAACTCTATAGCTTTGTCGTAGTTTCCAGTATCAATATACACATTACCAAGATTGTTTAAAGACGCAGCGACATCAACATGATTTGGACCTAACGATTGTTTTCGAATTTCCAGAGCTTTTCGTGAAATCTATAGCTTTGTCGTAGTTTCCAGTTTTTTCAAGCACCAAACCAAGATTGTTTAAAGACGCAGCGACATCAACATGATTTGGACCTAACGATTGTTTTCGAATTTCCAGAGCGTTTTCGTGACAATCTATAGCTTTGTCGTAGTTTCCAGTATCATTATACACATTACCAAGATTGTTTAAAGACGCAGCGACAGCAACATGATTTGGACCTAACGATTGTTTTCGAATTTCCAGAGATTTTTCGTGATAATTTATAGCTTTGCCATACTCCCCCGTGTATTCTTTGTATAAAATACCGAGCTCAGTAAAATACCAAGCTTTGTCAAAACTAGATTCTGCTGATTTAAATTTATCCAATAGTTCAAGAGCAAGATCGTATTTTCCAAAATGTCTTAATTTGTTAACAAAATATTGGAAAACTTGTAAACTGTTCATGTTGATTTTTGTCTTGTTGGTCTTTAATAAATGAACAATTTTTTCAAGATGTGGCATTAATTTGATTTCGTCGTCTCTCTCTTTAAACATGTAAAGTGCTTTAGATATTTGATCAACGTTACTTTCCATTTCATGTTCTTCATTTGAATGTTCAGATTGATAAACAGTAATTGCTTTGTGAACAATGCGATGTAGACTAATGTCATTATTTTCTGAATGCAAGAACAATGAGCAGTCCGTTAAACAAAGACATATATCTTCCTTTGAGTGTTTGGGATCTATTTTTTGAACATAACAAATAATAATGTCTCGTGGTATAGGATCAAACGATATCACAGAAAAAAAGTTAATAACATTTGCCAATATTGAGGATTCTTCAGCATTTTGTCTGACAGCTAAAAGTGAAGCTTGTAACATACTTCTAGGATATACCGAATTCAATTTAACAAAAGTGGCGTCCATGTTTTCTTGTTCTTCTGAAAATATTTTCTTTAAATATTGTTTCCAAGTAAATGAGCAGTTTGCTTTGTTTACACGACTGACATAACAACCAGCGGCAGCCAAAGCCAGCGGTTGACGATCTAATGCGTGGGATACTTCATTCAACAATTGATCATCAGTATTATCATCTTTAGTGTAATATTCCAACAGTTGACAACATTCTTTATCATTCATTCCACTTCTGATAGAAATATGTTTGTTAAACTCATCGTCTTGAGGTACGGCATCTGTGTTCTGGATAGTTACTATGATTTGTCCATTTATCCACATGGGATCACCAACTTGGGGGAGTAATGAAGAAATTTTGCTAAGCTGTGCCACGTTGTCTACAATGATCAACCAATTTTGCCAGAATTTTAATCGTGTGGATACTAACGATCGCAAATTCTTCACTTTGTCTGCGATGGAACAATTTTCATCTTCAAATTTTTAATCATATACTTGTCACAGTTTAAACGGTATCCAAGTTCACAGTAAGTTTTAAAGAGATTCCTCATTTTTCCATCGAGAGTCATTACAAACGAAGTTCTATTTTTCCAATCACACGATATTTTTCACAAACCTGTCTTGCAAGTTGCGATTTACCACTGCCAGGATTACCAGTGATGTAAAATATGTCAGTTTATCATTGTTATCATTGCTTAATTTTTCAAGATCTTTTATAATTTTATCTCGTAATTCAGTGCGTTCAACAAAAAAATGATTAGATTTTGAAGGAAGAACTTGGAACGAATTAAAACAGTTTCGATGATTTTTTATTTCAATGATTTCATCAAGAGAAAATTTCAAATCTTGAAATGATTTTTCAATGATGTTGACTATATCATCAAAATCATCATCTGAGCATTCCCTTTCATACCAATGTGCGTACTTGTTTCTTTCACAACGAAGTGCATGAACAGCATCCTTTGTTTTTTTGTCAAGGTGCTTTCCAATTGAATTTGAAAAAATTATTGCATCAAATAATATCGTACAGTCCCACTTACTGGTATCTCCATCTTGATATTTTTGTCGAGTTTTTTGGTCTAACTTTCTTCTTGATTCTAAATTGTAAAATTTGTTACCACTGATGTGTGTATCATCCCATTCTCCATAAGTTGATTTGTAACGAGAGTTCCATTGTTTAATGAAAAAGTGAGCAAGTTCCTTTTGCACCACGTTAATTATTTGCTGAATGTAAGACAGATTTCTTATTCCTGACGATTCCATCTGTACAAAAATTTGGTATATATCAAGATAAAAATCAAGCAAGTAAAAAAATATTATACAACCTTTATTAGGTTCCATTGAAGTCCGAATTTACATGATGAAGAAATCAAACTTATTTTTTAATTGGTTTAACTTCACCAAAAATCGTCTTAAAATTACAAAAGAACTTAAAAACTAATAATGACAGAGAGCATGTATGCTACAGCTTTTACCAACTGCAGTATCCTGTCAAACAACCTTTAGAAAAATTAAAAAAACATGATATTTTACCTTAAATTTTACGTTACAAAACAGACATAAGAATATATTCTTCAATAATGTGCATAGTCATTTGTGAAAGTCATGCCTCTGTATCTAAGAATATGTAATAATGTTGTAGCTAATGGTCTTTTAAATTTACTAAGGTTTAAGTTTATTTAATTTCATTGACTCTAACGCATTAATTGAAACCATATTTTATAAATATATATGTTTTACAACATGTTGTAACACAAGAACTTGTTTTTCTTTGACTATGTACGACAATTAATTGGCAATGGTAAAATTCTTTATCAATTTTAAGACCATGAACTACTATTTTGATTAAATTTTAATATGAAATGAGAATTTTTAGTCTATGTAGATAAACTAACGCGTTTTGAGGGGATCATTAACGTAAACTCGAATGTTGAATATTGCCTATTGGTCGTGACTTTTTTAGAACGTGTATCTACAAATACGATAAAAGTTTTCGGATATAATTTCAATGAGATTTCACAAAGACCTTTTAGTTCGCAAAATATTATAGATCAGAATGTTCGTAATTTATAACACGTCTCTATGGTACGCACCGACTGAAAAGAAAACCAAGAAAACTATTAAGAGATAGCAGATTCTAACAGTTTCAATAAGGGAGAAATTAAAGATAGTTTCTTGTGATTGTGTGCTACTGCGAACAGCATTGGCTATGTATAAAAAAGCATCATTTTGCGACGTTTTCGAGAATCATAAAAAATGAAATAACTTTTTTTATATTTGCAAGTGTTAAACATTATGGACAACGATGTTAACGAGGAAGTTTTGTTCTGAAAGACAAGAAGAGAGGCTGTGAAACGTCATAATGAGGATAAAAGGGAAAAAAGGAAGACAAATATTTACAGAAGAAGCTGGCATTCAGAGTAGGCATTTGCCGATTGTGCTAGTAAAAGTGGCATATTATGCTAGTGGCAGTGCTCGTTTTTTGCCCAAATTATGCTCAAATTATGCTCGCTTTTCAAAATTATGCTACCTTTTTAAAAAATTATTCCGTGCACAAACTTCACACCTCACAAGACAAGTTTGAAAATGTATTTTATTAACCCTGGCCAGACGTTCTGGGCTCGGTTGTTCAAAACCTGGGTAACTTTATCCGGTGGTTGGGCCTATACGGCGAATAAATCTGCTATCCAGCGGATAGTTATCCAGTGAACAAAAGTAGGTTGAACAAAGCCTGGATAGTGTGGTGGATAACTATCCGCGGATAGCTTGCTAGTGGTTAACCATCGTGTGTAGCAGAGCACGACACAGTTTGCGCAAGGTTTTGCACTCAAATGGCCTCCAGTTACCATGGTAAAGTATGCAAATTTCGAGTAAACAACGAACGGTGCGCGCGCTAGCAACAACGAACTGTGCGCGCTGGGTTTCAAAACAAATAAAAACAAATACAGTGAAAACTTAACCATGAAGTTTCTGACAAAGCCCTGGATAACAAATTTAACATTGAATAATCTCGCTCGTTTCTAAACCACGCAGTCCGGCTTGACTTCTCTAATTCGTTCTCCAACAGTCAATTAGCCCTTGTTATATTGAAGCATCACACTTGCTTGCAAGTAATCTGCAAGTGCACGATCTTGTTGATCGTTGAATGAAGCTACAGATTATCTTTCCACATAACTTTTAAGTATTTTTAATGCTCTATGTGTATTGGTATTGAGTAATAGGCATCTGTAAGGTCAACGGATGCCATGTTGCACCAAGGTTACAGTGATGACTCGTTTTTAATAGGCTACTCCTATTCAGAAGGCAAGCAAAACGTACATGATACTCTACAATTGTTTCAGAAGTTAGGATTTCTACCCCGTAAAGATAAATCTGTTACAGAACCCACACAGATCTCACAACATTTAGGGTTTGTGTTCAACAGATATGACTATCATTATATCCATAGAGAAACACAACAAATTATGCGAGGATGCCAGGGGGCTGCTAAAATTTGACTCTCCTAGCCTACGGAAAGCGGCCAAGCTAACTGGTATGATGGTAGCTTGTTTCCCTGGCGTTCAATATGGCCCACTGTTTTATCGTGATTTTGATAGGGACAAAACAACAACTCTTAAGTCTAACAGGGGTAACTTTGATGCGACATTGAAACTCTCTCCTTCGGCGCCGGAGGAAGTATCTTGGTGGATTAATAATGCACATGAGTCCAAAAAAACATCTGAATCACGGCAAGATTGACCACGTATTGTATACGGACGTTTCTACCAATGATGGGGCGCAAGTATTAAAAAACAGTCCACCGGAGGCGAATGGACAATCGCTGAAAAGACTGGCACATTACTTGTCTGGAATTAGTTGCTCATTAATTGTCTAGTCCACACCCGCATTGAAGTAATGACTGACAATAACACTGCCCTTGCATATATTACCACATAGGGGGCGCCACTCTCACCATTGCGATAAAATTGCAAGAGAAATATGGGCGTGGTGCAGAATCAGCGACATATGGCAAACTGTCAGCTATATCGCTGGGAAACTTAATGTGGTGGCTGACAAAGCTTCCAGAACATTTGATTATTCCAAAGAATGGAAGGTTGATGCTGAATCATTTCTTGAAATAACAGCACATTTTTGAGACCCCAGAAGTCAACATGTTTGCTTCTAGACTAAACTAACAACTTAAACCCTATGTCTCGTGGCACCCAGATCCACAGGCGTGGGCTTTTGACGCTTTTTGCATTGATTGGAGTAAATTGTTTCTTTATGCTTTTCCAAATTTTAGTGTTATACCACAAGTTTTATAAAAAGAAAAAATGGCCCAGGCACGGACAATTCTCATCGTGCCGAATTGGCCAACTCAATCCTGGTATCCGATACTGGCAAGATTAATGATTCACCGACTCATTCTCCTATCCAAAAACAAAAGAAGCATGAGCTTACCATCCAATAAAACAAAAGAACATCTACTCGAAGGGAGTCTGAGACTGATAGCTTGTCTCTTATCAGGAGATCACTCTTAAGTAAGGACATTTCACCACAGGCTCAAGCAACAATACTTAATTCCTGGCGGCCAGGAACACAAAAACAATATCCAGTTACTTTAACAAATGGCAGCTCTATGTTGATGAACGGAATGCAGATTCCCTTTATCCAACTTTACAAGTAGTTCTAGACTTTCTACAGCACCTATTTGATCAAGGGATGAGTTACAGTTGCATAAACACTGTTCGAAGTATGTTATCTTTATTCGTTATTACTGAAGGGAATTCTACGATTGGTACACATTATATGGTTCAGAGATTTATGAAGGGAGTGTTTCAATGTAGACCCGCACTACCAAGATATCAAGTGACCTGGAACACCTCCATTGTTTTATAGTATATAAAGACACATCCTGCAATAGAAGACTTAACATTACAACAGCTTACTCATAAGTTGGTAATGCTCTGTGCATTAGTCACAGGCAGCGTGCTAATCACTCCACCTCATAAACCTCTTAACTGTAAAGAAGGAAGAGGACTCATACACCTTCTATATCGACCAACTTGTGAAACAGTCTGGACAAACACGCATTCAACCTACTTTAGTGATACCAAAGTTCCCTGCCGATCACCGACTATGTGTTGCCTCAGTCATGGAAGAATATATTAACGCACTGCTGCCATTCGGGGTCAGAAAAATCAACTATTTCTTAGCAAAATTCGACCCTTTTATAAAGTATCAAAGTCATCTATCTCGTTGGATAAAGGTTGTCATGCAAGCTGCAGGAATTGATATAGAAACGTTCAAACCACATAGTACACGAGCCGCAGCCACCAGTAAAGCGAAGCAATGTGATGTTTCGATGAACTCTATACTGAAAAATGCAAGTTGGAAGACTGATTGCGTTTTTCATCAGCTTTACAATAAGAACGTTGTGTCTCAACGTGACAATGCGGAGTTTGAGAATGCCATTCTTTCAGCGTCTCAATAAGAAAGATATTGGATGAGAATTCTCTTTAGTTGTACTTGGCAGGTAGTTCAGAACACGTATACTTGCATGTATAGTGCAGAGAAGGAAATACTTTGAATTCATATTTGTTACTATTTCTGGGTATGTTTGATACATCTCCTATTAAAATATGTTTATAACTTAATGTCGTATTTGCGTGTAGGCATAAATTGTAGACATGACTTTCAAATCTCGTGCAATCTCTGCGGTAGATGCTAATAGAATTAGAAAATTGAACAAGACTTACCTGAAGTTGAAGTTCGATTGGGATTCTATTAGCATCTACCAAGCAGAGATTACACGCCCACCCATCATGTTACTGCCTCCCTGCATATCGTTCATATGCACATTTAGGCGGCTCATAAGTCCACTATCTTTGAAATATGACCAATGTGCGCATGCGTAGTATCTCGTGTAATCTCTGCTCTACAGATGCTAATAGAATCCCAATCGAACTTCAACTTCAGGTAAGTCTCGTTGAATTTCCTAATTTTGTGTCAATATTAATGAATTTTATGTTGACATCAATTAAAATGCATCAAAGATAATTGTTTTTAGTTGATCATGCATAAGATTTTCAGCAAGAGAATTCAATAAGAAATAAAAAAATGTTGTTCTTCTTGCAGATAGTCATGTCAGAAAAATTAAAATCATTCCGTATAATGATATGCATAACTGAAATTCTGTGATGTGTCATTATTTTGACACATTTTGTTGATTTTTTAGAATAATATTTGAAATGAAGTATTTGAATGTATTGCTAGCGATGATGCTCGAAAGTTTAGTGTTTTCCAACGTTAAATTATCTAAAATTTATTTGTGATTGTTAAAAAAACCCCATAAAAGTCAACAATTGTTAGTCATATCAAAAATGCCTTTCAATAAAGACACAGAAAGGACACAAAAATAGTGATCATGCAAATCTGTAGCAACTAATTGTTCCATAGATATCTAACGCAAAATTTGCAAAATATAAACATCTAGATAATAAACTTCATACTCTCTTTCGATGTAAAATTCTGGTCCTATATTGTATAAAATGTTGTACACGTTATGATAAAAGCCTGTGGGGGCTCAAGATTTTAGGGACAATCTTCATTTAAGAAGGGAATATCAGAGTAATTAATCTCGAAGTCTTTAATTTGGAATAATTTTCTCACATCTCAGTAATCGAAAATTAATAGCGTTTGGACTTGACACTTCATCATGCAAAGTATTGTTATCTTGTGAACTTTTGACGCAAAGAAATATTTTAAATAGTCTATCTTACAACAAGTTGAACAATTATAGACCAGAAAAAAATCACGTGTACTATCACGTGAAGAAATGAGCTTTTCACTCCAAGTAGGCGCAATATCTAAAGACATACCTAGTAAAACGTTTTTATGTCATCATCTGTGTTAGGAATCCGATAAATAGATAGATGACTATATTATTGAGGAAAAAAATTTTTCTTGAGAAAAGTCGTGTTAGATGAAATTAAAATTATTGCACATAATGATATGCATAAGTGAAACTCTGTGACGTGTCATAACTTTGATTCATCTTGTTGACTTTCTAGCCTTGCCGTACCAATGATATTTAAAAAAAGTAATGAAATTAATTGTTGGTGATAGTGCAAGAAAGGTCAGTATTTTGAAATGATAAATTATGCAATGTGTTATTGGGAAAATCCCACCAAAGTCAACAAGTGTATCAATATAAAACATATGAAGTGCGAATTCCACCACGAAAATGACATTCAGGTTTTTTATGACAAATATAACAAAATTCTAGACATAAGAAAAAATAATGACACTATGATAGGTAAACTATTCAATCAACATACCTTAACAAATTTCGAAAGATTAAAGACGACACAACCAACTACGTAATGTCTTTGCTTCTGCTTGATAATAAAGAAATTGGAATGTTCACTAAATGTTCAATTTTAATCACCTGCTGTTTTTATTGTAAAATATTGAATTCTGTTCATACCCAATAGAATATGAAATGCAAGCCAGCCTTTTACAAGTAAGATAGCTCAAAATTAAAGATTTATGATTTAGGAAGTAAAGTAAATCGATAAACAGAGCTTCTCTGTATGGTGGCCCACAAGTGTCACGGCAATAAACAAACTCCACGGCAATAAACAAAACTCCGCGGCAATAAACAAAACTCCACGGCAATAAGCAAAACTCCACGGCAATAAACAAAACTCCACGGCAATAAACAAAACTCCACGGCAATAAGCAAAACTCCACGGCAATAAACAAAACTCCACGGCATTAAACAAAACTCCACGGCAATAAACAAAACTCCACGGCAATAAACAAAACTCCACGGCATTAAACAAAACTCCACGGCAATAAACAAAACTCCACGGCAATAAACAAAACTCCACGGCAATAAACAAAACTTCACGGCAATAAACAAAACTCCACGGCAATAAACAAAACTTCACGGCAATAAACAAAACTCCACGGCAATAAACAAAACTCCACGGCAATAAACAAACTCCACGGCAATAAACAAAACTCCACGGCAATAAACAAAACTCCACGGCAATAAACAAAACTTCACGGCAATAAACAAAACTCCACGGCAATAAACAAAACTCCACGGCAATAAACAAAACTCCACGGCAATAAACAAAACTCCACGGCAATAAACAAAACTCCACGGCAATAAACAAAACTCCACGGCAATAAACAAAACTCCACGGCAATAAACAAAACTCCACGGCAATAAACAAAACTCCACGGCAATAAACAAAACTCCACGGCAATAAACAAAACTCCACGGCAATAAACAAAACTTCACGGCAATAAACAAAACTCCACGGCAATAAACAAACTCCACGGCAATAAACAAAACTCCACGGCAATAAACAAAACTCCACGGCAATAAACAAAACTCCACGGCAATAAACAAAACACGGCAATAAACAAAACTCCACGGCAATAAACAAAACTCCACGGCAATAAACAAAACTCCACGGCAATAAACAAAACTCCACGGCAATAAACAAAACTCCACGGCAATAAACAAAACTCCACGGCAATAAACAAAACTCCACGGCAATAAACAAAACTCCACGGCAATAAACAAACTCCACGGCAATAAACAAAACTCCACGGCAATAAACAAAACTCCACGGCAATAAACAAAACTCCACGGCAATAAACAAAACTCCACGGCAATAAACAAAACTCCACGGCAATAAACAAAACTCCACGGCAATAAACAAAACTCCACGGCAATAAACAAAACTCCACGGCAATAAACAAAACTCCACGGCAATAAACAAACTCCACGGGGAAGTGAAATATACGAGACAATATACAATATGCCGCCCAACTATCAAATTTAAAATGGCGTCAAACGATTCAATTCGGTGGATTCAGAACTTTTTTATTTCATTTTTACCAATTTATTATAAAGTTCACTGATTCAGACTAGTTGCGCAAAGAATTCTCCCTTGAAAGACTTATCTTCTTTAATTTCTATAAAGTATTTAAGTATGAAGAAATTCGTATGTTTTTAAAAAAACTTCATGAAATACAGTATGTTAAGCATTTAGCATTTCTACAATTAAAAGGCTGTTTTGAGAGAAAAACGCGAAATATTGACTACAACTATGATGACCCTGAGAGATAAATTAGGGAGTTCGTTGACGCACTTGTTTGCATAAAAAGATATTGTTCCGTTTGGCATAAACTTTAGTTAAACACAAGTGTACCCACATAAGTTCCTAAACATGTTGTGCAGTCAATTTTACTAGAAATTGACACAGAAGGAACCTAGGATAAAAAGGGTCATCGACTTAAAAGAAGAACTTGCCATAATCCGTCCTAACTACAACGTGATAGATACAAATAACGGATCTAGCGATGCATCTAGCACAACACATAGAATTGTTCTCATGTAATCGAGTACGCTATTTTGATAGGATACTATAACGGACCCTGGCTGAAACTTAGCCCGGGCTGAAATTGCTTCATGTAATCGGTTCTTTACTTAGCTAAGCTTTTGCCAGCCATTTATATTGTTTTTTGTTACAATAACTGGAAGTGTTCTATTCGAAGATTTGTGCTAAGATTGATTAAACAATGTAGACTTACAATACAGTAATAACTAGGGGAACTAAAGCACATATATCAGCGAATAGGAAACAAAGTAAAAGGTTAAAAATGAACCAAGCAAGAAACTTCCTTTACATCAAGACAAATGTGCTGCTTTACAGCTTCCCTTTTCACTATTTGTTCGCATGTCTGCATTTTTCATTTAGTAACTGCCGAACAATTCAACCTATTAGTGGCCATTGCTTGCGCGAGCAACAATTACGAAGCGAAACTTAATTGAGAAAACATCTGGCCACAAGAGAGTCACAACATGATGCTACACACATTATGTGTGTCCACCTAAAAATTCGTCAATCTCGAGTTCTTTAAAACAGACCACATGGAGTAGTTATATTATGATGCATTTTACTACATATGGCCCTTAGTTTGTTAAGTACAAGTTTCGGTTAATAGAAAGTATATAACACTAACAGGGACCTGTTATGACTCACATCACTGCAGTTTTTCTCTAGAAATCCGCAGTCTGAAAATAGTGACATTTAAAACGGTACGAATCTTCTCCTGTGAGAATTGACGAACTTAGTAGCTATCATAAGAGCAACAAGAATCACTTTGGCAATATCGCCATTATATTTTTGAACGCTTTGTTAGTCATTTTATCAGACATCAGAAACCAAACAATTAAAAAAATTTCTTCTTTGAACAAACGTCTCTACTTATATATGGCAAAATTCCTGTAAATCAGACGTACCTGTGTCGAGAGGAGTGAAGAACTTGTTCAAATCAGAAATTTTTCGATATACCGTAAAAAGTCTTGAGAAAAGTGATGCTATCTGTTTCAAAGTGATTGCTTTTAGAATTTGTGAAGTTCCTTATCATAGCAGACGTAGAGTCGCAGTCAAACACTGCAGGTTGCTAAGATAGAAGGAATGTTGATGAAATTAAACGAATCTTATTGGTGGGCAAATAATTAGTTATGCTACTAGCAACTGTTGCTACCATACAAGAAAAATTTTTAATTAAAAACAGTGGATTTCAGTAAATGGACAGCTGTTTTTACATTTGTAGTTCACCCATTTTATCTAAGCTCTCCGAAATTATGTAATGCTGCACACATTATGTGTGCCCTGTTAAATGTTTGTCAATCTTGAGTTTTTTAAAACAGACCGCTTGGCGTAGTTATATTATGATGCATTTCACTACATATGGCCCTTAGAGGGTTAAGTACAAGTTTCGGTTAATATAAAATATATAACACTAACAGGGACCTGTTATGACTCACATCACAGCAGTTTTTCTCTAGAAATCCCATGTCTGAAAATAGTGACATTTAAAACGGTACGAATCTTATCCTGTGAGAATAGACGAACTTAGGAGCTATCATAAGAGCAACAAGAATCACTTTGGCAATATCGCCATTATATTTTTGAACGCTTTGTTAGTCATTTTATCAGACATCAGAAACCAAACAATTAAAAAAATTTCTTCTTTGAACAAACGTCTCTATTAATATATGGCAAAATTCCTGTATATCAGACGTACCTGTGTCGAGAGGAGTGAAAAGCTTGTTCAAATCAGAAATTTGTCAATATACCTTAAAAAGTCTTGAGAAAAATGATGCCATCTGTTTATCATAGCAGACGTAGAGTCGCAGTCAAACACTGCAGGTTGCTAAGATAGAAGGAATGTTGATAAAATTGAACGAATCTTATTGGTGGGCAAATAATTAGCTATGCTACTAGCAACTGTTGCTACTAAAATTTTTTAATTAAAAACAGTGGATTTCAGTAAATGGACAGCTGCTTTTACATTTGTAGTTCACCCATTTGGTCTAAACTCTCAGAAATTAATTCCTCTCATTTGTATTTAGCATTTCCTTGACTTATAGAATCAGCATATCTTATAAAACATAAACAGTCTGCAAGTGATGAATGTCAAGTCACGATAAAACTTTTACATACATAAATTATTCATAATGACAGGAGCACTACATGCGGTCGTTTCCACAAGAACTAGCTAATGCATGCTTGAAAATTCAACTAGCAATCTTATATTCTATAATAATAAAGTACGTTTTATCAAATTTCTCCAACTTATGCTATATTCGAACATGTTTTATTTCAATTCTATATTTCGTGAAGTTTATTTGTTTAAGGGGTTTTAATGAAGATGTTAAACATTTATGTGCATGTATATATTGTACAAGACTTGTTAATTGCAAACTTTAGGTAGTTCCACTTTTTTTCTGGGCACGGTACGGCTTTTAACCATGGCCGACTTGATGAAATATTGGGGCTAAATTGCCTATTCTGTTTAGAGCTGAATTTCACACAACAAGGGAAAAATAGCTCGCTATGCGGCTAAATTGGTCCTCTTACCTGGGGCTGTCTCATCTACGTTTTGGAGGTAAAATTGGCAAAATAAACGGGGCCAAATTTGGCCACTCTTTAAAGGGTAAAAATTGGCTCCAAAATGGGCGGCAGTTCTGGGGTCAATATTTTAGCTCCATAGCTAAAACAGCCCTTTTCTTTCTACTGTGTTGAAATGTTCTGGAAAACTAAATTATCATTAAACGCAAAGACGAGGCAGCCAGGCAAAATGTATAATACCATTTATACCAATAAGATTGCTCAACAAAATTAAGATTATAAACAACAAATTTTCAAATAAGTTAAGAAAATCCATAAACAGAGCTTCTCAGAAATTGTCAGCATTCCAACTTTGAAACGTGGTCAATGAAGTTTTGTCATTTTGTGAACTTTTTATCGGGATAAACAATTAATTTGATAAGGGGCGTGAGAGGCAAGTAAAAGTTTGTTGACTTAAGATTTTAGGGAAGTCTTTAATTGAATAGGGATTTTCAGAGAAATTAATCTGGAAGTCTCTAATTTTGATTAATTTTGCCACATCTCAGTAATCAGAGATACTTCAAAATTGATGGCGTTTGGACTTGACAGTTCATCATGCAAAGTTTTGTCATTTTGTGAACTTTTGACGCAAACAAATATTTTAAATAGTCTATCTTACAACAAGTTGAAGAATTATGGACCAGAAAAAATCACGTGTACCATCACGTGAAGAAGTAAGCTTTTCACTCCAAGTAGGCGCAATTTCTAAAGACATACGAAGCAAAACATTTTCATGTCATTATCTGTGATAAGAATAAGATAAAAAGATAGATGACTGTGTGAATGAGGAAAAAAAGCCATGTGAGATAAAATTAAAATTATTGCATATAATGATATGCAAAACTGAAATTCTGTGACGTGTCATAATTTTGATTCATCTTGCTGATTTATTAGCCCTGCCGTACCAATGATATTTGAAAAGACTAATGAAATTAATTGTTGGTGACAATGCAAGAAAGGCCATTATTTTAAAATGATAAATTATCCAATGTGTTATTGCGAAAATCCCACGAAAATCAACAGATTTATCAATGTAAAACATATAAAGTGCAAATTCCACCACGAAAATGACATTCAGGTTTTTTGTGACAAATTTAACAAAATTCTAGACATAAAAAAAAATAATGACACTATGACAGGTAAACTTCAAAATGGCGTCCTGACTTACAACTGGAAATTCTATTTCCTAAATCTGATTTATGTAGTTTTCGTTTCAGGATGCTTTAATATTTATATTTTATTGCTTGACGCAGGCACGATACACCTAGTAATTGACCAATCAGAACACAACACGTTTACAACACACCTAGTCACTGACCAATCAGAATACAACATGTTCGTGAAACCTGGGCCATAGTCTAAGACTAAGAACGTGCCATTTGAACATGAAAGTCTGTAGTTTCACGAAGAATAGTTAGCCGAAGTCGAAATTATTCCACGGTCATATATCTCTTGGAGTGCTTTGAAAAAATGTTCAGGTAAATGTCTTGTTTCAAGTTCTTTTGCATTAAGTAAACATTGAATTGGGACACTGCATGTGATGTTCATTAATGCAAAGTGCAGTGTGGCCTTTCCATAAAGTTTCCGTCTTAATAACTTTTGTTTCCTCTATGCTTGATTTTAGACATGGACATTCTTCTCTTAAACGGCAATAAGTCATCAACTGAGATAGAGAAACAACGAACAAATGTTGGTGTATTCACCATGATCGTAGACTCCACAATTAAAGAAAGTGGTTATTGTTCACAGCGGTTGAAGAGAATTGTGGCTGTTGTCGACCAGTTCCTCGACGCTCATCTAAACATAAGAACAAAATACAATTCTGTAATTTGGTTGAAATTCTTCTTCCCTTGAACTACATTACTAGTGAATAAAATGTTCAATTGTAAGTATGTTATCAATGTTTTTCATTTATGGAAGCATAGTACTGTGAACTGACATTGGCTTCAATTGTCCTATGTAGAAACCTTTTGATCAAGAATGGACAATATACGTACTTTAATGAAATCCTCTGAACAATGATCAAGAATGAACAGCATACTTTAATGAAGTCCTCTGAAGAATGCTCAAGAATGAACAATTTACTTTAATAAAGACCTCTGAACGATGATCAAGAGTGGGCAGTGTACTTTAACGAGTCCTCTGAAGAATGATCAAGAATGAACAATATACTTTGATGAAATTGAAAAATACGTGACTTCTAATGCCCTAAAGACCATCTCTACAAAGAATGCAAACGCTAAACACTCTTCTGGAGCAATGCATCCATCAGCCTAACGCCTGTTTCCATGGAAAACTCAATATTATGACCTTTTCTAAAACATTTTCCTGGGAGTTTTCCTGCTAACATCACGACTGGTCAATCAATCGCAATGATGGATAAAACCACACCGCTATCAAATGCCCAAATTTCAACATCATTCAATTGAAAATTTTGGTAATAAAAACATGGAATTTCTTTAACATGAAAATGAAAAACCTAAAAATCCTAATTTTCCGCCTGGCTGTCGATATTTCGGGTTTAATGCCCTAGACGACATGCACAAATGCAAGAAATGGCCAATCTTGTTTCTGTGCTTGCCGTCGTCGACATAAAAGCGGGAATGTTTGTCAGGTAGCCTGACAATTGGATACAATGGTTTCACCATCAACGTTCTGAAATTTTCAAAAAACTATTTTGGGCTTTTTTGTGGCTGTCCTTGCTCAACATCCGATCGTTTCATCTTCACAATTGGCATGAGATTTGTCATTCATCGTAGTCTGTCGTCGAACTGCCAAGGATTCGTCGAAAACCGTAAGTGTAATAATAATAAACCTTTTATTTAGTTAGGCCTGTTAACAGGTCAAATCTCTAATATAATTCAGGCAATAGCCACAACAAATCCTGGTGTTCAGTATATTCGACTGTAAAGCCTGTTTTCCACTAGCCACGTATCGTAACGTATCGTAGCAAAACGTAACATGGCGCATGCGTGATTGTGCGTATTGACCATCAAATTCACAAGCACGCATGCGCCATGTTGCGTTTTGCTACGATACGTTAAGATACGTGGCTAGTGGAAAGAAGCAGTGTGCGAATTAGTTGAGAAATACCGATGTGCAATTTTTTTGACAAAAGTGTTTCTTTAGAGGCATAATCAAATCGATATTACGTTCATTATTACATAGCGCTAATTGCTAAATTAATATTTTTAAACGTGAACAAATTCATATGATTTACGACAGTGTTTTTCGTTATAACCGCTGATTTTTGCACATCGTTTGAAAAAAGTGATGTGCAATTGTTCTCATTTTAGCTAAAACGATGTGCAAATTGCACATTGCACACCGTTAATTTGCACACTGTAAAGAAGGCTTGAGGCTATTTTTTAATGTAGGAATGCAAATAAATATATTTAAAAAATTTACATCTGCATTTTCAAAAATATTCTTGATTAAGAGGTAATAAAAGTGTCCATGAATGGATATGGTTTCACTTTAAAATTATTGTTATTTAATATCAGAATTATGAAAATTCCTTGAAAAACAACAATGTTGGATTTTTTAAAAATATTCTTGTGTATAGGTACATGATAGGATACATTTTGTAAAAAGTTTAAGTTCAAGTCCATCTGTATCATTTATTATCCAAACGTAACCACATTTAGAACAATTCCTAAGTATTATTTTCAACAGGATCATTCTCTGATTCTTCAGATGCATTTGATTTCTGTAGTTCAAGAATCTTATTAAAAATTTTCTGTTCAGTTTCACCTTCCTGGCGTAAAAATCCAAAATATATAATGCAAAAAAGCATGCCAAATGTTATCACCAATACAGTAAAGGAGCTTCGTCGACCACTATCATGGTATAAAGTGTCATTTACTGTATGATTTTTCGCAGCAGACTTTGAAAATGCTATTGGTTCATCTTTTGAAATTTCTTCACTTGATGATGAAGAGTAATGCTTTTTAGGATAAACGTGTAGACGTATGAGTGGAGAAACAGTTCTGAAAAAGAAAAATTAGTTGAATGTTGAGTCTGGTAATCTAGCGAGTCCAAAAGATCCACAAGAATTCAAAAGATTGCATAAGCAGTACAACAGTTGCACATTTGCAACTTGTCGACATCTTGCCTACACATATAAAATCTGCATTTAAGGACATATAGCACCCCAATAATTTACCTTTTACAATTACAAATCAACATGTGCTTATTTGCTTTGAAAAATGATGTTGTTAGCAAATATCTCGATGGCAATTTCAAATGCACTTTCATCGCTCCAACGAAAGTCGCCATTTTGTTAACTCATTTTAGAGCACTTTCGTTTTCTTATTTTACATTTCTTCAGTAAAATTTCCCAATAATCAATCGCGTGCCCGCGGTGCACGCTGGTATTAGCACGTGTCTTTTTCTTCCTTCTTTCTTTTTTCGACGCCATCTTGAAGTGGTCAAGATGCCTAAGCCAGTTTGTTCGAAGACTTCCACGACTCCTCGTCGTCCTTTTGAGAAAGAACGCTTGGATCAAGAATTGAAGATAATTGGGGAGTAAGAGTTAAGAAATAAGCGCGAAGTATGGTGTTAAGTACACTTTGGCTAAGATTCGCAAAGCTGCTCGAGAGTTGCTGACTCTAGACGAAAAAGACCCGCGAAGGGCAACGTTTGTTCGAAGGCGACGCATTGCTACGTCGTCTTGTACGTATCGGGGTTTTGGATGAAAGCCGCATGAAGCTCGATTTTGTTTTAGGCCTTCGTATTGAAGACTTCTTGGAGCGACGTCTTCAAACTCAAGTTTTCAAATTGGGTCTGGCAAAATCCATCCATCATGCTAGAGTTTCAAAATTCCAGCGTCATATAAGGTTGAATTGAAGTTTTGATGAGTTAAAAATCATTTTAATTGATGGAACTCTTTTAATCATGTGGACTAAAGGCTCATCACATTTCAATTGTCAATTGTTTGATATCAGGGCTCGTAAACAGTTAGTCAACGTACCTTCCTATATAGTACGTTTGGATTCGCAAAACACATTGATTTTAGTTCTAAATCACCATATGGTGGAGGTCGACCTGGTTAAATTAATTTTAGTGACATATTTATAACAATGGGATGTGCCATAAAATTATAAAACCTAAGGATTTGCCAAGAGCTGAAATTTTGTGAAGTTTGTACCAATTGTTTTATGTGCAATCAAATTGTCAAGTTTGAATTAAATCCGTGTCGGATAATCCATGATATAAGGAAGGAACTTTTAAATTTTAAAGAATCTTCGCAAGAAGCAACATGTTAATCAGATTGAAGATCATGGAATCGGGTAAAGATTAAGGATTACAAAATAACAGTCCCAGTCTCCCAACGCTCTCGTCTAAATCTAAACAATAGTATGAAACAATATTGAAACAAGGCAAAGAAAAGATTTTACGTTTTTATTAGTTGACTAAGTTGAGGGAAGCTTAGTACTTTCCCCGTGTTTCAAAAAAATTCATTAAACTACGGTGAAGTAAACATATTAAAAATGGCTCTTGAAAATACGGTCCAATTATCCGAGAAATACGAAGCAGTTATGGTTCTCAGTGGAGTGGGGGATTCTCTAGGTTATAACAATGGTTTGTTGGAATTCTGTTACAGTGGTACTCAAATTCATGAAGAACTAGAAAAACTCGGAGGACTTGATAAAATTGACATTAAAGGATGGAGGGTTAGTGACGACACTGTACTACACATTGCTACAGCAGAAGCGTTGGTTTCTAAATGGACAACAACGGAAGAGTTATTGAGCATTATGGCTACAAAGTACAAGAAGACATGTGCTGAGGATATGTGGGAAAGAGCTCCTGGGCAGACTACAACAAAGGCATGTTTCATGTTACGACCTCTTGAGGAAAAAGGTTACATTATACCATTTAATGAACGAGGTGGCGGATGTGGTGAAGCTATGAGATCCATGTGTATAGGTTTGATGTTTCCTTGTGAAGATCAAATTGAAATGTTAATTGAAATTACTGTTGAAAGTGGAAGGATGACTCATAATCACCCCACAGGTATTCACCTTTCATAATAAAGCAACGATTTCAGATCATGTATCAATTATCAAGTCACTAATGTCTAGTGTTTTGTCTATCAACAAGTGTTGCTTTGTATAAAGTTTGCTAGGTTTTCCTGTTATCTGCATTGCTTTTCATTTTAACAAACCTTATAGTAATTTAGCTTTTCAATTGTTTTGCTTTTCTTAGATGTTTTATCTTCAACTCTTCCTTCGATTACTTACTTGAACAAGCCATTACCATGAATGTAGGTTTGCATAAGTCTATGCAATCCATCATTTTCTAGAACCACATCTCAAATGCCTCCATCCTTCTAACATTGCTCACTTTAAATGACCATATCTTTGATCCATCCCTTTTATCACTTTTCCACATTTCCAAATTTCAGTCTTCTAAAAACTGTTCAATTTGCCATTGCTGTTTTGCTTCAATATCTTCACTACTACAGCCATTCAATCCATGATCAATATCAAAATGCTACTATTATGTAAATAGGGTCATCATAATGTAAGTGACCTAAAATTAGCAATCTTTAAAGATAATGATTTTAATTATAGGTTATCTTGGGGCTGTTACTGCAGCTTTATTTACAGCCTATGTTATACAGAAGATGGCTCCAAAAAAATGGGTAGCAGGACTTTTAAGTGTTTTACCCAAAGTTTGGGAATACATTGAGAAGGTTGGTCGTGATGTAGAAGAAAACAAGAAATCTTGGGGCTACTTTAAAAATAGTTGGGAGTCATATCTTGAACTACGGGGATTAATGAATGGAACCAGCGAACCAAAGTTTCCAGTGACATATAACATACCTGAACGTGATGCTTTTTATAAATCTGTCAGTTATGCAGGTTGGGGTGGGTCCAGTGGTCATGATGCACCAATGATTGCTTACAATGTTTTGATGATGGCAAAAGATTCCTGGTTTCAATTGTGTTCTTGTTTTATGTTTCATGGTGGAGATAGTGACAGTACAGGAATATTGGCTGCAGCTTGGTGCGGTGGTATGTATGGTATGAAAGGTGTACCCCTTGGAAATTATAGGAACCTGGAATATGGTCATAGGCTTATGGAGCTTGGTAAAAAATTACTGAATGTATCAAAGAATACAAACAACTAACAGGATAGTATTTATTTATTATAATTCTGTCATCCCAATATACTTTAGTATGTTTGTAAATCATACAATAAAAATTCCTACTTGGTTATAACATAAAAGCAAATTACTTTAGAAATAAAGTCTAAAGAAGAATGTCAGATTCAGGGCATGGGCAGTTCTAAGTTTTACTTAGGATGATTTCTGGGCTGTAGAGTAAGTTTATTGACTAGATATCAGTGAAACTATATATAGACAAGGATCATTACATCTTTAGGTTCATTTTACCTCACAAAATGCAAATTGCAAACGTTTTATTTACTACCAAAAATACCTTCTGAGGGAGAGGGGAGCTGACTTGGCAGGTGGAAGCCTTGCTCCTACGGTCTATGTGTTAAAAATAGGCTTAACATAATTTAGAAGGCACAATTTTCTTTGAAACACGTAGCTACCAAAGTGTAACTGTAAAGCTTTGTCATATTCCCGAGTTTCATAATACAACACACCTAGATTGTTTAAAAGACTTAGCAACATCAACCTGACTAGTTCCTAACGTTTTTTTTTGCGAATTTCCTTGGATTTTTCGTGAAGCTCTATAGCTTTGTCGTAGTTTCCAGTTTTATTAAACACATTACCAAGATTGTTTAAAGATGTAGCGACACAAACATGATTTGGACCTAACGATTGTTTTCGAATTTCCAGAGCTTTTTCGTGAAACTCTATAGCTTTGTCGTAATTTCCAGTTTTATAAAACAGCAAACCAAGATTGTTTAAAGACACAGCGACACTAACATGATTTGGACCTAACGATTGTTTTTTCATTTCCAGAGCTTTTTCGTAAAACTCTATAGCTTTGTCGTAGTTTCCAGTTTTATAATACACACTACCAAGATTGTTTAAAGACTGAGCGACATCAACATGATTTGGACCTAACGATTGTTTTCGAATTTCCAGAGCTTTTTCGTAAAACTCTATAGCTTTGTCGTAGTTTCCAGTACTATAATACACACTACCAAGATTGTTTAAAGACTGAGCGACATCAACATGATTTGGACCTAACGATTGTTTTTTAATTTCCAGAGCTTTTTCGTGAAGCTCAAAACCTTTGTCGTAGTTTCCAGTTATAATATACACAATACCAAGTTTGTTTAAAGACGTAGCGACATCAACATGATTTGGACCTAACGATTGTTTTTTAATTTCCAGAGCTTTTTCGTAAAACTCTATAGCTTTGTCGTAGTTTTCAGTTTTTTTATACAATAAACCAAGATTGTTTAAAGACGCAGCAACATTAACATGATTTGGACCTAACGATTGTTTTTTAATTTCCAGAGCCTTTTCATAAAGCTCTATAGCTTTGTCGTAGTTTCCAGTTTCATGTAACACCGTACCAAGATTGTTTAAAGACGCAGCAACATCAACATGATTTGGACCTAACGATTGTTTTTGAATTTCCAGAGCTTTTTCATGAAACTCTATAGCTTTGTCGTAGTTTCCAGTTTTATGTAACACCATACCAAGATTGTTTAAAGACGTAGCGACATCAACATGATTTGGACCTAACGATTGTTTTTGAATTTCCAGAGCTTTTTCATGAAACTCTATAGCTTTGTTGTTGTTTCCAGTATCACTATACACTATACCAAGATTGTTTAAAGACCCAGCGACATCAACATGATTTGGACCTAACGATTGTTTTTGAATTTCCAGAGCTTTTTCATAAAGCTCTATAGCTTTGTCGTAGTTTCCAGTTTTATGTAACGCCGCACCAAGATTGTTTAAAGACGTAGCGACATCAACATTATTTGGACCTAACGATTGTTTTTGAATTTCCAGAGCTTTTTCATAATACTCTATAGCTTTGTCGTAGTTTCCAGTTTTATTATACACATTACCAAGATTGTTTAAAGACCCAGCGACATCAACATGATTTGGACCTAACGATTGTTTTTGAATTTCCAGAGCTTTTTCATAATACTCTATAGCTTTGTCGTAGTTTCCAGTTTTATTATACACATTACCAAGATTGTTTAAAGACACAGCGACATCAACATGATTTGGACCTAACGATTGTTTTTGAATTTCCAGAGCTTTTTCATAATACTCTATAGCTTTGTCGTAGTTTCCAGTTTTATTATACACATTACCAAGATTGTTTAAAGACCCAGCGACATCAACATGATTTGGACCTAACGATTGTTTTTGAATTTCCAGAGCTTTTTCATAATACTCTATAGCTTTGTTGTAGTTTCCAGTTTTATCAAGTACATTACCAATATTGTTTAAACACGTAGCGACATCAACATGATTTGCACCTAACGACTGTTTTCGAATTTCCAGAGCTTTTTTGTGATGATTTTTAGCTTTGCTATAATTCCCAGTGTGATGGTTTAAAGCACCGAGCTCAGAAAAATACCAAGCTTTGTCAATAGTAAATGCTTCTGATTTAAATTTATCCAATAGTTCAAGAGCAAGATCGTATTTTCCAAAATGTCTTAATTTCTGAACAAAATATGCGAAAACTTGTAAAGTGTTCATGTTGATTTTTGTCTTGTTGGTCTTTAATAATTGAACAATTTTTTCAAGATGTGGCATTAATTTGATTTCGTCGTCTCTCTCTTTAAACATGTAAAGTGCTTTAGATATTTGATCAACGTTAGTTTCCATTTCATGTTCTTCATTTGAATGTTCAGATTGATAAACAATAATTGCTTTGTGAACAATGCGATGTAGACTAATGTCATTATTTTCTGAATGCAAGAACAATGAGCAGTCCTGTAAACAAAGACATATATCTTCCTTTGAGTGTTTGGGATCTATTTTTTGAACATAAAAAACAATAATGTCTCGTGGTATAGGATCAAACGATATCACGGAAAAAAAGTTAATAACATTTGCCAATATTGAGGATTCTTCAGCATTTTGTCTGACAGCCAAAAGTGAAGCTTGTAGCATACTTCTAGGATATTCCGAGTTAAATTTAACAAAAGTGGCGTCCATGTTTTCTTGTTGTTCTGAAAATATTTTCTTTAAATATTGTTTCCAAGTAAATGAGCAGTTTGCTTTGTTTACACGACTGACATAATAACCAGCAGCAGCCAAAGCCAGCGGTTGACGATCTAATGCGTGCGATACTTCATTCAACAATTGATCATCATCATTTTCAATAGTGTAATGCTTCAACAGTTGAAAACATTCCCTATCATTCATTCCACTTCTGATAGAAATATGTTTGTTAAACTCATCGTCTTGAGGTACGGCATCTGTGTTCTGGATAATTACTATGATTTGTCCATTTATCCACATGGGATCACCAACTTTGGGGAGTAATGAAGAAATTTTGCTAAGCTGTGCCACGTTGTCTACAATGATCAACCAATTTTGCCAGAATTTTAATCGTGTGGATACTAACGATCTCAAATTCTTCACTTTGTCTGCGATGGAACAATTTTCATCTTCAAATTTTTTAATCATATACTTGTCACAGTTTAAAAGGTATCCAAGTTCACAGTAAGTTTTTAAAAGAGATTCCTCATTTTTTCCATCGAGAGTCATTACAAACGAAGTTCTATTTTTCCAATCACACGATATTTTTTCACAAACCTGTCTTGCAAGTTGCGATTTACCACTGCCAGGATTACCAGTGATGTAAAAATATGTCAGTTTATCATTGTTATCATTGCTTAATTTTTCAAGATCTTTTATAATTTTATCTCGTAATTCAGTGCGCTCAACAAAAAAATGATTAGATTTTGAAGGAAGAACTTGGAACGAATTAAAACAGTTTCGATGATTTTTTATTTTATTGATTTCATCAAGAGAAAATTTTAAATCTTGAAATGATTTTTCAATGATGTTGACTATATCATCAAAATCATCATTTGAACATTCGCTTTCATACCAATGTGCGTACTTGTTTCTTTCACAACGAAGTGCATGAACAGCATCGTTTGTTTTTTTATCAAGGTGCTTTCCAATTGAATTTGAAAAAATTATTGCATCAAATAATATCGTACAGTCCCACTTACTGGTATCTCCATCTTGATATTTTTGTCGAGTTTTATCGGCTAACTTTCTTCTTGATTCTAAATTGTAAAATTTGTTCCCACTGTTGTGTGTATCATCCCATACTCCATAAGTTGATTTGTAACGAAGGTTCCATTGTTTAATGAAAAACTGAGCAAGTTCCTTTTGCACCACGTTAATTATTTGCTGAATGTAAGACAGATTTCTTATTCCTGACGATTCCATCTGTAAAAAAATTTGGTATATATCAACAAGGTAAAAATCAAGCAAATAAAAAAATATTATACAATCCTTATTAGGTTCTATTGAAGTCCGAATTTACATGATGACGAAATCAAACTTATTTTTAAATTGATTTAACTTCACCAAAAATCGTCTTAAAATTACAAAAGAACCTAAAAACTAATAATGACAGAGAGCATGTGTGCTACAGCTTTTACCAACTGCAGTATCCTGTCAAACAACCTTTAGAAAAATTAAAAAAAAAAGATATTTTACCCTAAAGTTTACGTTACAAAACAGACATATGAATATATATTTTAATAATTTGCATAGTCATTTGTGAATGACGTAACAATATTCAATATCAGATTGATGAGGAAATCAGAAAATTTCAGATTTTTGATTATTTATTACGACGAAACTTTGCATAAATTAGCCTTAGCATCAACAAAAGACATTTGCAAAGCTACAAAGATTATCTAAAAGCTGCATTTAAAATCTGGATCTATAAGATTCAAAAAGAAATCTTTGATAGGATACCTAAGTTTGAGGTTTTACCAATGAAGATATTCCTTCTCTCAGTGGTCTGTTGTTTTTTTCTACCACCAGGAGGTGTGATTACAATCTCAAGTTAACCTCAACTTTGAACTCAGTATTTTACTTCACAGTAACTTAGTAGAAACTTCTTTGCAACTTCCTAATCACAAGCACTGACTCCAGCATTTAGCATAAATCGAATTTCACGATCCCTTCGCCTTTTTTATTCTGATATATCTGTAGACGGCGTCTTGTTCGTCACTCTTAACAATTCAACTTCTTCATTTTCATGTATACGTTGCGTTGGTTTTAAAAATTCTTGATGTTTGTGGTGATTTTTGTTGCAATATATAAACATGACGAATTATTTCAGTGTTGCAGGACCGTCGACATTTCTGCACATGCACATTATTTGTAAATTACTGCTTAAGTATTGTCGTTTACTAGAAATGTTGTTGTTATTACGATTACTTCTGAACAGTTTTTTTTAAATTCATGAATTTTACAAACAAAACTCATATTTCATTCCGGGAACATTTTTTTTTGGTCAACCACAGTAGATGTGTCGTATCACTATGTGTGACAACACGTCAAAAATAACATCATTTCTTTCAAGAGTTGCCAAACAGAAGACATGATTGGTGATATAATAACTAAAAGACTCTCAAAAGTTTAATATCAAAACTTTACAAAGCTATTGGGAGTAGTTGAAGTCAAAGAACAATGATAAGTTTTAATTTTGTGTCATGAAGATTTGTTAGTTTTATTAATATGACTATTAACAAGGAAGTGTTAAAGGAATTAATAAGTTGTAATATTCATATCTTAGGACACGTGACAAGAATGACGTCACATATGCATGCTTCCTTTTACACACATGTGCAGAATTGTTTGATTGCCTAGCTGTACTTATAAGGTTATCAAGTTGATAGGAAATCAGAGATCTTCAGTATTGTATTATTTAATGCGATGAATTTGCACATAACAACCTTAGCGTCAACAACTTAGCATCGAGGAAAGACAATTGTAACGTCACAAAGATAAGCAAAATTCTTTAGCGCCATTTAAAATGTTGAGTTACAAAATTTAATAAGCGATGCTATAGTTTATGACAAAAATAAACACACTTGCTGATCAATATTGCTACTTCGAAAACGACTTAAATATCTAAACTATTCAATGATGACATTCATGAGTCCATTTGCTATTTTAAAGTAAATGTACTTCGTGGTGAGTCATAAATAATTAAATATACTTTAAAATAAGCCTTACCTTGTTTAAGATGGCAGTGATTAGTTTTTGGTAAGCATATTGTTCTTGTTTGGAATTGTAACTTCGTTTGATTTATCTACAATTACAGAATTACAAGCCTCCATGTGTCACATTTGTACGTCGTAATCAAACATGAAAATTCTTTGTTTTTGTCTCACGAACCTTATACTGGTTAACGGCGTGTAGCCTTGAACAGTTGAACTTTTAGAAAGATTTAAAGTTCTGACAAGTTAAGCATCATTTATTATTCCTTCGAGTCGATATGTGGAAAATTATTTTGCGCTACGGAATTTAAAACATCTTAAGAATAGATTGTTATGTAAAGCAAAGATATGGTTTTATAATTTTTATTGTTTTTGTTCATAAGTTTGAATATAATTTGGGTCAAATTGATCAATAGAAATAAGTATACATTTTACAAAATTATACCGTTTTTTAAGATATTTTGGAAGTAAGTACGTGGTGATAAACCTCAGATACATACTCAACGTATGAAAATTTACAATGTCTGATTTCGCAACTTTTTCTCGTTCAATTTAAGATATGACCATAAAGTGGGAGAGTTAAAAAGAATTAATAAGTTGCAATACTCATATCTGCTTTTAAATTTATTGTAACTATAATGCGATGAATTTGCATACACGAACCTTCGCAACCAAAGCTTGACGAAAGACAATTGTAACGTCAAAAGGATTTGCAAATTCTTTAGCCGCATTTAAAATGTGGACTTACAAACCAGTTTATCACAAAGATAACACACTTCCTGATCAATATTTCTACTTCTAATAGGACTTAAATGTCTAAAATATCCAATGACATGCATATTTATGCATTTGCGACTTCAAAGTAAAAATCGAGTCATAAATTTCCTTCAATAATAACACAAACCATAAGGTGAAAAATTAAATAAAACATTTTACAAACAGACCTTGTGGGCCAACGACTAATAGTTACTATAACAATCATTTTAACTTCTGTATAAACAAACACATCAACGTAAACATACCTTGTTTAAGATCGCAATGATTTGTTGTTGGTAAGCAAATTGTTGTTGATTGCAATTGTAACTTTGTTTGACTTTGATCAATCTACAATTACAGAATTATAAGCTTCCATGGGCATATTTATACGTCGTAATCGAGCACGAAAATTCTTTATCTTTTGTTTTACAAACCTTTTACTGGTTAATGGCATGAAGCTTTGAACAGTTGAACATTTAGATAGATTTAACGTTCTGAAGAGTTAAGTTTCAAATGTCAGCGTCGTTTGAGTTGATACGTGGCATATAATTTTGGGCATTTATTGTTATGTAAAACAAAGACACGGCCTTATGATTTTTATTGTTTCTGTTAACATGCTTGAATTTTATTACCATTTCCTTGGTATTTTATACGGAAGCCGAGAAGGGCCACTGTGAAAATATATTTTTAATCGCAAAATATTTTTCAAATCCAAAAATATATTTCCAGTCTGTAATTATATATCGAAAATGTAAAAATATATTTCTAAATCGGAAAATACTTTGAAAATCCGAAAAGATTTTTCCAATCCGTAAATATTTTTTGATCAGAATTTAGACACCTAAATGTTGTCCAACATGAAGTATGTTCACAAAACTTTTAAGACATGTCATTTCAATAACAAAATGGCGGAAAAAGGAACTTGTGGAAATGAACTAAGTTTTACGGACAGGTTTTGTTTCAAATGCGGATCTAAAGTAGAAGCAAAAGTGTCGGTATGTAATCAGGCGAAGACATTAGACCATTACATGTCTATAAAAGGAGAATGTAGAGTAGGATTTACCGATTTAACACGAAGATCTCGAGCTCGTCATCGAAAAGGAAATCAACTAGCCAATGTCCACCTTCAAAAAAGCCTGTGGATAATCGGGTTGTAATACAGGTAGAAATAATCACCGAAAACGATGGTATTCTAACAGCGAAAAGAAGCTCCAAATTACCTGTAAAAGTTTGCAAAGATTTTGATAGCGAGAAAGTACTGGCGGCTGCCATAAAAAACTCTCTGATCGTGATCAATTTTTTGTTCTGATAGCAAAGTCAACTTAAAAAAGACTAAAAATAGGTATGAAACTGAAGGAAATAAAAAAAACAAGTCGTAGATCTTTCAGTAGTGTCTTTTGATGATGATGAATTTTATGATTTTCATTCCTTACCTGATGAGATATCCCATGAGCCTACTATGCCCTTTTAACTAAATCGAGATGGCTTGTCAACATCAAAGTCTGATTTTTCTTTGACTTCTAAAAGAAACGAGTCTTCCCAAACAGCCTCGCCATTTGGGCATTGCCCTACAATTCCTGGAAATAAAAAAAATTATGTGCAGTGTCCCACTTGTCATGGAGATTTTGTAGATAAAGACATTGTGTTACATGCAGAACATATGTGCAGAAAATGCTAATCGACGGGCATTTTATCAAGAAACAAAATTTGAACTTCCAGATGGCATTGCAGAAGGAAACACAAGTAGAGATGTCACTGAATATGTGAGTTTGGATACTGGTGTGAAGTCAATTTCAGATATTCTTGAACCCTTATTGAAAAATCTCAAAGCACAATCAAGAATAAATGTAAGGAGAGGCCAGCTATTTGCTGATTACATTGAGACAAGAAAATGTTGTAGCTGGACTATCGATGAAAATAAACTTAAAGTAGTTTTTATTGGTGAGCCTGCTCAAGGTACTGGAAGACCAAGGAAAGAATTTTTAACAGGTTTGACTCATCCATTTTTTGTTTTTAAAAAGTACAAAAGTCCATTGCCTTTAAACAGTTATTGTTACATATTTATATGTAAGAGCATTTAAAAAATCCTTCTTTATGTTTTCAGAAGTTCTTAAAGAAATTACACAATGACTGTTCATTACTGGTGTTCGCAATATCTCAACATCAGCAATGACAGAGAATGAATTTTTGTGTGCTGGAAATCTTATGGCTGCCTCCATTTTGCAAGGTGGTCCGCCACCATGCATTTTAAAACCTTGGGTTTATGACTATGTGGTTTCAAGTCTGTGTGAATAGTTCAAACTCACTTTAGATGATTTAACAGCATCAGAAATCAAAACTTTTTTAGAAAAGGTACTTTAAAATTGATGGCACTGATATATCACAAGGAAGAAATAGGTAATTGTCAATTAGGTATTTCACTATATTATGGAAGTAAATTCAGCAGTTTTTACTAAGAGACACTCAGTTTTAGGCACATAAAGACGTATATCAGAGGCAGAGGTGTCAAGTGTTGTAGTACATGATGTACCAACTGTTTCGGTGGAAGATGAACCACATTCACATAATGAAAAAGGTATATGACACATGCAGTCAAGATGATCTCAAGCAAACAATTTAAATTTGTTTAGTTATTTGATATCTTGAATTTTAGCAGATGGAAAAGACACAGAAATGAAATATTTCTGCTGTCAAACACCTTCCTCACTTTCAAATGACACACCTAGAAAAAAATTCAAAGGAGAAAGCTGAAAGTAAAGCAGCAAGTAATTGCAAGGCTTAATACAAAAGTTAGAAAATTTGCCAAAAAGGACACATCAACCAGTCAATTTATGCTGAAGTGAAAAAATTACCAAATCAACTGGCTAATTTCAAAGAATTGCAACTGAAGTTACATTAAACAAAAAAACATGGAAGAAGGTACTCACCAGAAATGAAGTCCTTAGCAGTTTCATTGTATCATACTAGTGGCAAAGCGTATAGCCTCCTCTCCAAGCTGTTTATTCTGCCAACAAAGTCTTCAATTAGACGGTTTGTTTCACGAATTCCAATAGCAGCTGGTATTCCTCAGGCAACCTTAAATCTTTTGAAAGAAAAAGTGTGTTACATGAATGATATGGAAAAGCTGTGCACTCTTCGTGTTGATGAGATGTCATTAAAAACACACCTTTACTACAACATCACAGACGATAAGATTGTTGGAGTAGAGGACTTTAGTGGATATCGAACAAAAAATTGGCAACATCAGGTCTTGTATTCATGCTTCGAAGCATATCTGGAGGTTGGAAGCAACCTTTGGAGTATTACTTGTTAATGAATCTTGTCCAGTTGATGTTTTGCAAGATTTGATCAAAGAAGTCATTCGCAATCTTCATTTGATTGGGTTGAACATTTGTGTGGTAATATCAGATATTGGGTCCAACTTCTACAGTATGTCACAAAAATTGAATGTCACCAACGAGAAGCCATGGTTTGTTCACAATGGAAGAAAAATATTTGTAATGTTTGATCCTCCACATCTGCTGCAGTGCACGAGAAATAACCTCATGAACAGCACCTTTCAATTTGGAAAATATTCGGCTTGCTGGAAGGACATTGAAAATTTTTATGAGAGATAAATCTCTATCAATTAGAGCAGCTCCTTAATGATACTTAACATTTTAAAAGGTTTGGTTGTCATTGTTCACGAATAGAACCGAATAACATTAGACTATTGTCAAAGTAAATATTAGTTGAAACTGGTGTCATAACAACTTATATTTGTAAATTTAATGAGCGTTTATCAATCATATGTTAGTTCTGAATGCACATTTCACTGACGACTTCTTTGTTATTTTAGGTTTCAAGTTTGGTGCCGACTCCATAACAGGGAACAAGCAGACACTAACATGGCATCGAATTTTGGAGGCGTTTAAGTTCGGGTATGCTTATCGTCCGTTCATTGGTGATCCAGAATTTTATCCTAATGTTGGAAAAGTACGTTTAAGACAATAGAAAAACATTATTTTGTGTAGGTAGTGATAAACGAACGAAAGAGAAAAAAAACTGTTTTATAAACCCCAGAAATCATGAAAGTAACAGTCGATAAAGTAAAAACTCCTTATATCATATAAAATATAAACATGTTTACTTTCTTAGTATAATATGAAACATACTCCGAATAAAAAGTTCATGTTTAACTCAATATGTGAGAAAAACAAGTCAATTCTATGTAGACTCTGATGATGAATTTGTAATAAATTCGAAATATTACTGTTAAAATAAAAAATTGTCTTGTTTTTCTTGTCTTAAGTTTTTTTTCTCAAATATTGAATTAAACATGAACTTTTCATTCGGATTATGTTTCATTATAATAATATCACTTTCTTAGATTGGTGATTTTTATTTTCCAGTCACAGGATGTTCAAATAAATACAACATATGCTGAAGATTTGCGTACAAAGATATGGAACAATGAAACACACGATAGTTTTTACTATGAACGGTTTTACTCCACCAGAAAAGACTCTGGGACTACACATGTATCAGTAATTTTGTCAACTGGAGATGCTGTGTCTGTCACTTAGCACAGTTGGTTATTTGTAAGCATTTTCATAGTTCAATTTGAAAGCTACAACTTTATCTCTTTGTATTGGCTACGGTGATGGACGGTCAATTACCACTCTTTTACACAACTGCATTTATTGTTTGAGCTTAAGGATCATGTTAGTATTTTACACAGTTAACACTACACTGGAGCACACAAAAAAATCTTTCCAATGGAAACGCAACTACGTCAAAACCCTGCATGCATCTAGCAGTTTGCTTTGCAGCTTCGCTCATTTTCCTTGTGCTATTTATAATCACATACAATTACTTTTTTTTATTCAGTTTTGGTGCAAACATTTGATCCTATACAACAGGGATAGTCTACAACAATCACATGAGTTCATTTTCGTTACCAAACACATCAAAAAATTATCAACCAAAAGCGTCGAAAGCCAAGTTTATTCAGCCTGGGAAACGCTCTGTATCAACAGCTTGTCCAACTATAGTTGTTGATTCAAAAGGTGACGTGAAAATGGTTCTTGGTGGTTCGGGTGGATTGAGAATAATAACTGGTGTGGCTGTAGTAAGTAACGATGATTCTGTTTTAAATGTTTGTATCTTTTGCTCTTTTTTTATCCTTCACTGAACGTGTCACGTGGTTAGCCCGCTGTAACTGGAAACTCTTTGGTCGAGCAATATGAAAACGTATCCGTTATTACAAATACACGATATTTCTACCCCCAGAGCACCCCATCCCACTCAACTCCCTTTGACAGAAATAGTTAATTTTACAAGCGATAAGCAGTACATATCATTATGGATATTATTACATTTTTCATTTCTGAGTTTGTTATTTGTGAATCAAATCATTCGAAAGTTCATGGCAACAATACTTTTTTAGGTTTTGTTAAATAAGCTTTGGTTTGGTTTGAGACTTGAGGAGTCCATCGAAAGAGGTCGCTTGCATCATCAACTGTTTCCTAATACAGTTTACAATGAGAAAAATTATATTCATGACAATATTCTAGAGTCTGTTTTCATTGCCTTGAAGGATCTGGGACACAAAATGAAAGGATCACGATGATTCTCTCACGATGATATCAAACATGCTTTGGAAAAGAGCTGAATACGCCGATATGTATTGCTCCACATGAAGTCTAAATTTCATAAATCAATTGGTTTACAGTATGCTATGACTGTGGTGACAAATCCAAATGATATTGTATTTATGTGTGATTTACACTTGTCCATGCCTGTCATTATTGTTGATCATATATGTAAGGTGAAATTAGTTATATTAAACGAACGTTAGGTAAAATAATAATGAATTAAAAATTAAAGTACCAAAGTTATAATTTTGATTGTAGCTTATGGAATTCTTAGCAAGTAGAAATGCTCACCTGCTATGCATGCTGCAATATATATCGTATTGAAGAATTAAAGAGTGTTTACTGACTTACTGTATTTGAACAGGCTTATGGAAACCTTTTACGAGAACTTGAGAGCAGATCAGTTCAAAACTGAGGCCGAATGTCGACCAGGTGCAAGTTCTTCAAAAGGTCTCCTTCGTTTGCAAACACAGTAAACATGGTTTATTTTTTAAGTGAAGAAAGGAAGAACAGTAACAGTCATTAGTTCACATAAAGTTTAAAGAGTTTTTGACTAGTGTCAAAACCTATATCATTCACAGTTGAATAAAAATTAGATAATACAAGGTTGATTTTGTTTGGTATTGGTCATTTGTATTTTATCATGAATAATAAGAATAATAAACAGAACAAAAACTGTCGTTACTTTAACTAAAATATAGTTAAACAATGACAGAGAATGTGATGTAATGATAAAATACTGAAATATCTTTCATTTAATGTTTGGTATTTGTTGTTTTTTAGCATTGTATTCAGAGAAACAATCCCATTTAATGCACTCCTGACTCGTCTGGACTGTTGTTATACTGTGAATCATCCCAATAGGCGCTGGGAACACGATGGGTATGGACCTATAGCACTGTACAAGTCAGACTGGGATAAGTATGTTTTTCGTATGTATAATGTAAGGTATCAATAATCAAAATTAAATAAAATCTTGGCATTTAAGACACCAAAAAAGAAAACCTCACCCTATTTTACAGGGACTACATTGTCTACATTGATACTCAAAACAATGAATTCAAAAGATCAAAAATAGAAAATAATTTTTTCCATTTAAAATCTATTAATCTTCTGGGTTAAAAAGAGACTTATATCATTACTCTAGAGTATTATCTCCTTTAAGAATTGGTGGCATGGACGTGGAACGATTTAGGCATGCGTTGGGTGCCGAAGACTGGGAACTAGTAGATAAAATTTTGTCAGCTGGCCTGAAAATCGAACACTTGAAGGCGCTTAAATTTTTTCATTTTTATCACTCAAAAAAGTGAATGTGGAAAGATTCGGAAAAAAAGTTGCCATGAAAAGTTATTGTCGCATGGAGATTGAAAATTTCTTAAAAGGGACAACATAAAATGCCGGCTGATAGTTGAACAATAAAATAAAAAAATACATTGTAATAATATTTTTCTATCCGGTACATTCCTTTGATGTGTGCAAAACTAGCTGGTCAGCCTTCATTTACCATTGAAGATCTTTGTTTAATTTCAATGTCTGTCACTACGCCAAGCCCACAGGTGCATGGAACATTGTTAGCTACGTTGATGCAAGAAGAAAAGATTTTCCTTCATTGAAAATGAAATGCACTGGTGAGGTTAGCACAGTGATTGGATTTCGAAATTTTACAGTAGTTTAATTGCCAAACGTCGTTTTATATACACCCTGTAGAATGCTAATTAAAAGAGATCGAATGTTAATGCTAATAAATACAATAAGAAAATGAGATGAAGAAAACAATCTAGAGGGTTTATCAAATCATTTTTGACATCAGTGGACCTTTAGAATTTGCATGATTCAGCTGTAGTTGTTCCCCAAGGAGACTTAAATGTTTGAGATTTGCTATTTGCTGTAGCTGAAGTATACGTTTTTATTTATATTGTATTAAATTGCATTTACCGCTCTATGGGGATTAATTACTTCTAAGTGATGAATCATGCAAATTCTAAATTTCACAATGTACAATTGACGACACACCTGGTAAATAACCAATCAGAACACAAAAGTTTACAACACGCCTAGTCACTGACCAATCAGAACACAACAGTTTAGGACACACCTAGTAAATGACCAATCAGAACACAACACGTTTACAACACACCTAGTCACTGACCAATCAGAATACAACACGTTCGTGAAACTTGGGCCACAGTCTAAGACTAAGAACATGCCATTTGAACGTGAAAGTCTGTAGTTGCACGAAGAATAGTTAGCCGAAGTCAAAGTTATTCCAAGGTGAAATATCTCTTGGAGTGCTTTGAAAAATTGTTCAGGTAAATGTCTTCTTTCAAGTTCTTTTGCATTGAGTAAACATTGAATTGGGACACTACATGTGATGTTCATCAATGCAAAGTGCAGTGTGGCCTTTCCATAAAGTTTTCGTCTCAGTAACTTTTGTTTCCTCTATGCTTGATTTTAGACATGGACATTCTTCTCTTAAACGACAATTAGTCATCAAATGAGATTGAGAAACAACAAACAAATGTTGGTGTATTCACCATGATCGTAGACTTCACAATTAAAGAAAGTGGTTATTGTTCACAGCGGTTGAAGAGAATTGTGGCTGTTGTCGACCAATTCCCCGACGCTCATCTAAACATAAGAACAAAATACAATTCTGTAATTTGGTTGAAATTCTTCTTCCCATGAACTACATTACTAGTGAATAAAATGTTCAATGTAAGTATGTTATCAATGTTTTTCATTTATGGAAGTATAGTAGTGTGAACTGACATTGGCTTCAATTGTCCTATGTAGAAACCTTCTGATCAAGAATGGACAATATACGTACTTTAATGAAATCCTTTGAAAAATGATCAAGAATGAACAGCATACTTTAATGAAGTCCTCTGAAGAATGCTCAAGAATGAACAATTTACTTTAATGAAGACCTCTGAACGATGATCAAGAATGGGCAGTGTACTTTGATGAAATCCTCTGAACAATGATCAAGAATGAACAGCATACTTTAACGAGTCCTCTGAAGAATGATCAAGAATGAGCAATATACTTTAATGAACTCTTCTGAAAAATGATCAAGAATGAACAATATACTTTAATGAACTCTTCTGAACAATGATCAAGAATGAACAATATACTTTAATGAACTCTTCTGAACAATGATCAAGAATGGACAATATACTTTGATGAAATTGAAAAATACGCGACTTCTAATGCCCTAAAGACTTCATCTACAAAGAATGCAAATGCTAAACACTCTTCTGGAGCAATGCATCCATCAGCCTAACGCCTGTTTCCATGGAAAAGTCAATATTATGAACTTTTCTAAAACATTTTCCTGGGAGTTTTCCTGCTAACATCACGACTGGTCAATCAATCGCAATGATGGATAAAACCACGCCGCTATCAAATGCCCAAATGTCAACATTATTTAATTGAAACTTTTGTAATAAAAACATGGAATTTCTTTAACATGAAAATGAAAAACCTAAAAATCCTAATTTTCCGACTGGCTGTCGATATTTCCGATTTAATGCCGTAGACGACATGCACAGTTGCAAGAAATGGCCAATCTTGTTTCTGTGCTTGCCGTCGTCGACATAAAAGCGGTGATGTTTGTCAGGTAGCCTGAAAATTGGATACGATGGTTTCACCATCAACGTTCTGAATTTTCAAAAATTATTTTGGGCTTTTTTGTGGCTGTCCTTGCTCAACATCCGATCGTTTCATCTTCACAATTGGCATGAGATTTGTCATTCATCGTAGTCTGTCGTCGAACTGCCAAGGATTCGTCGAAAACCGTAAGTGTAATAATAATAAACCTTTTATTTAGTTAGGCCTGTTAACAGGTCAAATCTCTAATATAATTCGGGCAATAGCCACAACAAATCCTGGTGTTCAGTATATTCCACTGTAAGGCTATTTTTTTTAATGCAGGAATGCAAATAAATATATTTAAAGAAATTTCTATCTGCATTTTCAAAAATAGTCTTGATTAAGAGGTAATAAAAGTGTTCTTTTGGTTAAAATAATCCAATAGTGTTTATCGGTGCTGCTTTAGTTATTTTAAAAATTTGTGTCTTAGTAAGCGTGAATTTGTATCAACTATTTCAAGTCTGTGACTGGCATGCAACAATTGTGTTGTTCTATATAATTTACCTTCGAAAAACCTCTGTGTGAATATACTGCTTTAAGGAGCTACGCATGATCGCAGCGTATGTTGCTGCGCAGAAGGATAGGCAGGACCATAGCTTAGAATCGGAAATGCAAGTGATGTTTGGCCCAAGGAAGGCAACTTCAACTTGGGGTTAGTGGGTACAAATGGTACCTTAGCGTAGAGGATGCAAATAGCATCTGTAAGAAGACCTTTGAAGTCTGGATCAAGCGAGCAAGGCCTATTGAAGACCAAGGGAAGATCGTGGTATTGGTGGAAAGAAAAATATCTCTCCCCTAGTACGGTAAGAGCATGCAGTCGTTGTAGTTGTCCAATTTCATGAACGGCATTCTACATTGACTATTAAGGCACTCCTGCATGGATCCCCTATAATGCATGAGTAGTTCAACCCACCCCGGTTGGAGGTCGCCCGTAGGTGCAACATGCACTAGGTTAAGTTAAGTTAAGGGCATGATGGGTTACCTCCTTCAAGGGCATTCCTTTCAGGGCGGAATTCCGGTGCCATGCGCAGGTAAGAAGTTTAGATAGCTTAGGCATGCGCTGTAGTTGCAGCGAGTAGTTGCTACGCTTAGATAATGAGTATGAGGTTAGAACCTTTATAAATTTAAAGGATGAACTCCACTATCAAGAGAAATGACTAAATTTTTCAAAATCTTTCGAAGGAAACTTTAATCTTGTCAGTCATTTTCAAATCGACAAATTGAAACTCAAATAGTCTTCAGTTTGTCAAGACATTTACAGTTTAGGAGCGGCGTGGCAATTACTGTAAATATAAAAATGGATATGTTGTTTTCTTATTAAGAAAACTTCATTCCAGGGAATTTCGATGCACAGCAGCAAAACAGGCATAAAAAAATGTTTATTACACCAGGTCTAAGTATGCGGAATGGCTTCATATTAACCAAACTAACACGAAACATAGTTTTAATAAAAGCACATTGTTTGTTTTCTTTGATGGTTACCATGAAGACAAACCGCAGACGTTGTCACATATGATACAAAATAGTTACAGGATGGTTTCCATGTTCACCATTCGCGTTGCTATGTAGTCATCTATGTGATAATTTTCAAACTAAAACATAACTTAAATCAAGCGCTGCCGGTTGTTTGGTTAAACCATCCACGGTCCCTCGGTAACCAAACTCAACGTGTGCTTCTTCAAGTGTTCTAAATTGTTTCAAAAAATATTAAATTTCGTCTGTCTGCTTAAAATATTTTGAAGTACATTTATCTAATCCATGTCATGCAGCAAGCGCTTGCTCCAACTTTAAGCGTTAGTGGCACTGGAGCGCAAAGCACTGAATGAAACAGTGCAAAATAGGGACTGCTAAGGTGGCGCTAGGTGCGACTGATTCGGATGTGGATTAGATAAGAAAAACACACGTTAAAAGAAATTCCCATCCAAATTACAGGAATATTGGCTGCAGCATGGTGGTGGGGTGGTATGTATGGTATGAAAGGTGTACCCCTTGGAAATTATAGGAACCTGGAATATGGTCATAGGCTTATGGAACTGGGTAAAAAATTACTGAATGCATCAAAGAATATGACCAACTAACAGGATAGTATTTATTTAACAAAATTCTGTCATTCCAATATACTTTAGTATGTTTGTAAATCATACAATAAAAATTACTACTTGGTTATAACATAAAAGCAAATTACTTTAGAAATAAAGTCTAAAGAAGAATGTCAGATTCAGGACATGGACAGTTCTAAGTTCTACTTAGGATGATTCCTGGCTGTAGAGTAAGGTTATTGACTAGATATCAGTAAAACTATAAATAGACAATTACCATTACATCTTTAGGTTCATTTTATCTCACAAAATGCAAATTGCAAACGTTTTATTCACTACCAAAAATACCTTCTGAGGGAGAGGGGAGCTGACTTGGCAGGTGGAAGCCTTGCTCCTACGGTCTATGGGTTAAAAATAGGCTTAACATAATTTAGAAGTTACAATTTTCTTTGAAACACGTAGCTACCAAAGTGTAACTGTAAAGCTTTGTCATATTCCAGAGTTTCATAATACAACACACCCAGATTTTCTAAAAGACTTAACGACATCAACCTCACTAGTCCCTAACGATTGTTTTCGAATTTCCAGAGCTTTTTCAAGAAACTCTATAGCTTTGTCGTAGTTTCCAGTTTCATTATACACATTACCAAGATTGTTTAAAGACGCAGCGACAACAACATGATTTGGACCTAGCAATTGTTTTTAATATCCAGAGCTTTTTCATGAAGCTCTATACCTTTGTCGTAGTTTCCAGTTATAATATACACATTATCAAGATTGTTTAAGGACGCAGCGACATCAACATGATTTGGACCTAACCATTGTTTTCGAATTTCCATAGCTTTTTAAAACTCTGTAGCTTTGTCGTAGTTTCCAGTTTTTAAACAACAAACCAAGATTGTTTAAAGACGCAGCAACATCAACATGATTTGGACCTAACGATTGTTTTGAATTTCCAGAGCTTTTACATGAAATTCTATCGCTTTGTTGTTGTTTCCAGTATCATTATACACATTACCAAGACTGTTTAAAGACGTAGTGACACCAACATGATTTGGACCTAACGATTGTTTTTTAATTTCCAGAGTTTTTCGTGAAGCTCTATACCTTTGTCGTAGTTTCCAGTTATAATATACACATTACTAAGGTTGTTTAAAGACGCAGCGACATCAACATGATTTGGATCTAACGATTGTTTTCGAATTTCCAGAGCTTTTTATTAAAAATCTATAGCTTTGTCGCAGTTTTCAGTTTTTTAAACAATAAACCAAAATTGTTTAAAGACGCAGCAATATCAACATAAATTGGACCTAACGATTGTTTTTAAATTTCGAGAGCTTTTTCATGAAACTCTATAGCTTTGTCGTAGTTTCCACTTATAATACACACAATACGAAGTTCGTTTAAAGACGCAGCGACATCAACATGATTTGGACCTAACAATTGTTTTTTAATATCCAAAGCTTTTTCGTGAAGCTCTATAGCTTTGTCATAGTTTCCAGTTATAATATACACATTACCAAGATTGTTTAAAGACGCAGCAACATCAACATGATTTGGACCTAACGATTGTTTTCGAATTTCGAGAGCTTTTTCGTAAAACTCTGTAGCTTTGTCGTAGTTTCCAGTACCTCTATACACACTCCCAAGATTGTTTAAAGACGTAGCGACATCAACATGATTTGGACATAACGATTGTTTTCGAATTTCCAGAGCTTTTTCATGAAACTCTATAGCTTTGTCGTAGTTTCCAGTTTGATAAAACACATTACCAAGATTGTTTAAAGACGTAGCGACATCAACATGATTTGGACCTAACGATTGTTTTCGAATTTCCAGAGCTTTTTCATGAAACTCTATAGCTTTGTCGTAGTTTCCAGTTTCATAAAACACATTACCAAGATTGTTTAAAGACCTAGCGACATAAACATGATTTGGACCTAACGATTGTTTTTGAATTTCCAGAGCTTTTTCATAATACTCTATACTTTTGTCGTAGTTTCCAGTTATAATATACACAATACCAAGATTGTTTAAACACGCAGCAACATCAACATGATTTGGACCTAACGATTGTTTTCGAATTTCGAGAGCTTTTTCGTGAAACTCTATAGCTTTGTCGTAGTTTCCAGTACCTCTATACACACTCCCAAGATTGTTTAAAGACGTAGCGACATCAACATGATTTGGACCTAACGATTGTTTTCGAATTTCCAGAGCTTTTCATGAAACTCTATAGCTTTGTCGTAGTTTCCAGTATCTTTATACACATTACCAAGATTGTTTAAAGACCCAGCGACATCAACATGATTTGGACCTAACGATTGTTTTGAATTTCCAGAGCTTTTCATGAAACTCTATAGCTTTGTCGTAGTTTCCAGTTTCATAAAACACATTACCAAAATTGTTTAAAGACGTAGCGACAGCAACATGATTTGGACCTAACGATTGTTTTTGAATTTCCAGAGCTTTTTCATTATACTCTATACCTTTGTCGTAGTTTCCAGTTTCATTTAACACCGCACCAAGATTGTTTAAAGACGCAGCAACATCAACATGATTTGGACCTAACGATTGTTTTCGAATTTCCAGAGCTTTTTCATGAAACTCTATAGCTTTGTCGTAGTTTCCAGTTTCATAAAACACATTACCAAGATTGTTTAAAGACATAGCGACATCAACATGATTTGGACCTAACGATTGTTTTCGAATTTCCAGAGCCTTTTCATGAAACTCTATAGCTTTGTCGTAGTTTCCAGTTTCATAAAACACATTACCAAGATTGTTTAAAGACGTAGCGACATCAACATGATTTGGACCTAACGATTGTTTTCGAATTTCCAGAGCTTTTTCATGAAACTCTATAGCTTTGTCGTAGTTTCCAGTTTCATAAAACACATTACCAAGATTGTTTAAAGACCTAGCGACATCAACATGATTTGGACCTAACGATTGTTTTTGAATTTCCAGAGCTTTTTCATAATACTCTATACCTTTGTCGTAGTTTCCAGTTATAATATACACATTACCAAGATTGTTTAAAGACGCAGCAACATCAACATGATTTGGACCTAACGATTGTTTTCGAATTTCCAGAGCTTTTTCGTGAAACTCTATAGCTTTGTCGTAGTTTCCAGTATCTCTATACACATTACCAAGATTGTTTAAAGACGTAGCGACATCAACATGATTTGGACCTAACGATTGTTTTCGAATTTCCAGAGCTTTTCATGAAACTCTATAGCTTTGTCGTAGTTTCCAGTATCATAAACACCATACCAAGATTGTTTAAAGACGCAGCGACATCAACATGATTTGGACCTAACGATTGTTTTCGAATTTCCAGAGCTTTTTCATGAAACTCTATAGCTTTGTCATAGTTTCCAGTTTCCTCAAACACCGCACCAAGATTGTTTAAAGACATAGCGACATCAACATGATTTGGACCTAACAATTGTTTTCGAATTTCCAGAGCTTTTTCATGAAATTCTATAGCTTTGTTGTTGTTTCCAGTATCATTATACACATTACCAAGATTGTTTAAAGACCTAGCAACATCAACATGATTTGGACCTAACGATTGTTTTTGAATTTTCAGAGCTTTTTCGTGAAGCTCTATAGCTTTGTCGTAGTTTCCAGTTTTATTTAACATCACACCAAGATTGTTTAAAGACGCAGCAACATCAACATGATTTGGACCTAACAATTGTTTTCGAATTTCCAGAGCTTTTTCATGAAATTCTATAGCTTTGTTGTTGTTTCCAGTATCATTATACACATTACCAAGATTGTTTAAAGACCTAGCAACATCAACATGATTTGGACCTAACGATTGTTTTTGAATTTCCAGAGCTTTTTCGTGAAGCTCTATAGCTTTGTCGTAGTTTCCAGTTTTATTTAACATCACACCAAGATTGTTTAAAGACGTAGCGACATCAACATGATTTGGACCTAACGATTGTTTTTGAATTTCCAGAGCTTTTTCGTAAAACTCTATAGCTTTGTCGTAGTTTCCAGTTTCATAAAACACATTACCAAGATTGTTTAAAGACGTAGCGACATCAACATGATTTGGACCTAACGATTGTTTTGAATTTCCAGAGCTTTTCGTAAAACTCTTTAGCTTTGTCGTAGTTTCCAGTTTCATAAAACACATTACCAAGATTGTTTAAAGACGAAGCGACATAAACATGATTTGGACCTAACGATTGTTTTCGAATTTCCAGAGCTTTTTCATGAAACTCTATAGCTTTGTCGTAGTTTCCAGTTTCATAAAACACCAAACCAAGATTGTTTAAGGACGTAGCAACATCAACATGATTTGGACCTAACGATTGTTTTTTAATTTCCAGAGCTTTTTCGTTAAACTCTATAGCTTTGTCGTAGTTTCCAGTTTCATAAAACACAAACCAAGATTGTTTAAAGACGTAGCGACATCAACATGATTTGGACCTAACGATTGTTTTTTAATTTCCAGAGCTTTTTCGTTAAACTCTATAGCTTTGTCGTAGTTTCCAGTTTCATAAAACACCAAACCAAGATTGTTTAAAGACTTAGCGACATCAACATGATTTGGACCTAACGATTGTTTTTTAATTTCCAGACATTTTTCGTAAAACTCTATAGCTTTGTCGTAGTTTCCAGTTTCATAAAACACCGTACCAAGATTGTTTAAAGACGTAGCGACATCAACATGATTTGGACCTAACAATTGTTTTCGAATTTCCAGAGCTTTTTCGTGATAATTTATAGCTTTGCCATATCCCCCCGTGTCTTTGTGTAAAATACCGATCTCAGTAAAATACCAAGCTTTGTCATAACTAGATTCTTCTGATTTAAATTTATCCAATAGTTCAAAAGCAAGATCGTATTTTCCAAAATGTCTTAATTTGTCAACAAAATATTGGAAAACTTGTAAAGTGTTCATGTTGATTTTTGTCTTGTTGGTCTTTAATAATTGAACAATTTTTTCAAGATGTGGCATTAATTTGATTTCGTCGTCTCTCTCTTTAAACATGTAAAGTGCTTTAGATATTTGATCAACGTTAGTTTCCATTTCATGTTCTTCATTTGAATGTTCAGATTGATAAACAATAATTGCTTTGTGAACAATGCGATGTAGACTAATGTCATTATTTTCTGAATGCAAGAACAATGAGCAGTCCTTTAAACAAAGACATATATCTTCCTTTGAGTGTTTGGGATCAATTTTTGAACATAAAAACAATAATGTCTCGTGGTATAGGATCAAACGATATCACGGAAAAAAGTTAATAACATTGCCAATATTGTGGATTCTTCAGCATTTTGTCTGACAGCTAAAAGTGAAGCTTGTAACATACTTCTAGGATATACCGAGTTAAGTTTAACAAAAGTGGCGTCCATGTTTTCTTGTTCTTCTGAAAATATTTTCTTTAAATATTCTTTCCAAGTAAATGAGCAGTTTGCTTTGTTTACACGACTGACATAACAACCAGCGGCAGCCAAAGCCAGCGGTTGACGATCTAATGCGTGCGATACTTCATTCAACAATTGATCATCAGTATTATCATCTTTAGTGTAATATTCCAACAGTTGACAACATTCTTTATCATTCATTCCACTTTTGATAGATATATGTTTGTTAAACTCATCGTCTTTATCATTCATTCCACTTTTGGTACGGCATCTGTGTTCTGGATAGTTACTATGATTTGTCCATTTATCCACATGGGATCACCAACTTGGGGGAGTAATGAAGAAATTTTGCTAAGCTGTGCCACGTTGTCTACAATGATCAACCAATTTTGCCAGAATTTTAATCGTGTGGATACTAACGATCGCAAATTCTTCACTTTGTCTGCGATGGAACAATTTTCATCTTCAAATTTTTTAATCATATACTTGTCACAGTTTAAACGGTATCCAAGTTCACAGTAGGTTTTTAAAAGAGATTCCTCATTTTTTCCATCGAGAGTCATTACAAACGAAGTTCTATTTTTCCAATCACACGATATTTTTTCACAAACCTGTCTTGCTAGTTGTGATTTACCACTGCCAGGATTACCAGTGATGTAAAAATATGTCAGTTTATCATTGTTATCATTGCTTAATTTTTCAAGATCTTTTATAATTTTACCTCGTAATTCAGTGCTTTCAACAAAAAAATGATTAGATTTTGAAGGAAGAACTTGGAACGAAGTAAAACACTTTCGATGATTTTTTGTTTTATTGATTTCATTGAGAGAAAATTTTAAATCTTGAAATGATTTTTCAATGATGTTGACTATATCATCAAAATCATCATCTGAGCATTCCCTTTCATACCAATGTGCGTACTTGTTTCTTTCACAACGAAGTGCATGAACAGCATCCTTTGTTTTTTTTGTCAAGGTGCTTTCCAATTGAATTTGAAAAAATTATTGCATCAAATAATATCGTACAGTCCCACTTACTGGTATCTCCATCTTGATATTTTGTCGAGTTTTTGGTCTAACTTTCTTCTTGATTCTAAATTGTAAAATTTGTTACCACTGTTGACTGTATCATCCCATTCTCCATAAGTTGATTTGTAACGAGAGTTCCATTGTTTAATGAAAAACTGAGCAAGTTCCTTTTGCACCACGTTAATTATTTGCTGAATGTAAGACAGATTTCTTATTCCTGACGATTCCATCTGTACAAAAATTTGGTATATATCAACAAGATAAAAATCAAGCAAATAAAAAAATATTATAGAACCCTTATTAAGTTCCATTGAAGTCCGAATTTACATGATGACGAAATCAAACTTATTTTTTAATTGATTTAACTTCACCAAAAATCGTCTTAAAATTACAAACGAACCTAAAAACTAATAATGACAGAGAGCATGTATGCTACAGCTTTTACCAACTGCAGTATCCTGTCAAACAACCTTTAGAAAAATTAAAAAAACATGATATTTTACCTTAAATTTTACGTTACAAAACAGACATAAGAATATATATTTCAATAATTTGCATAGTCATTTGTGAATGATGTAACAATGTTCAATATCAGATTGATGAGGAAATCAGAAAATTTCAGTTTTTTGATTATTTATTACGAAACTTTGCATAAATAAACCTTAGCATCAACAAAAAACATTTGCAAAGCTGCAAAGATTATCTAAAGGCTGCATATGAAGTCTGGAACTATAAGATTTAAAAAGAAATCTTTAAAAGGGTACCTAAGTTTAAGGTTTTAGCAATGAAGATATTCCTTCTCTCAGTGGTCTATTGTTTTTTTCTACCACTAGGAGGTGTGATTACAATCTCAAGTTAACCTCAACTTTGAACTCAGTATTTTACGTCACAGTAACTTAGTAGAAACTTCTTTGCAACTTCCTAATCACAAACACTGACTCCAGCATTTAGCATATATCGAATTTCACGATCCCTTCGCCTTTTTTATTCTGATATATCTGTAGACGGCGTCTTGTTCGTCACTCTTAACAATTCAACATCTTTATTTTCATGTATACGTTGCGTTGGTTTTAAAAATTGCTGGATGTTTGTGTTGATTTTTGTTGCAATATATAAACATGACGAATTATTTCAGTGTTGCAGGACTGTCGACATTTCTGCACATGCAAAGTTTTTTTGTAAATTACTGCTTAAGTATTGTCGTTTACTAAAAATGTTGTTTTTATTACGATTATTTCTGAACAATTTTCTAAATTCATGAATTTTATAAACAAAACTCATATTTCATTCCGGGAACATTTTTTTTGGTCAACCACTGTAGATGTGTCGTATCACTATGTGTGACAACACGTCAAAAATAACATCATTTCTTTCAAGTGTTGCCAAACAGAAGACATGTTTGTTGATTTAATGACCAAAAGACTCTCAAAAGTTTAATATCAAAACTTTACAAAGCTATTGGGAGTATTTGAAGTCAAAGAACAATGATAAGTTTTAACTTTGTGTCATGAACATTTGTTAGTTTTGTTAATATGACTATTAAGTGAGAGGGTTAAAAGGAATTAATAAGTTGTAATATTTATATCTTAGGACACGTGACAAGAATGACGTCACATATGCATGCTTCCTTTTACACAGATGTGAAGAATTGTTTGATTGCCTTGATGTACTCATAAGGTTATGAAGTTGATAGGAAATCAGAGATCTTCAGTATTGTATTATTTAATGCGATGAATTTGCACATATCAACATTAGCGTCAACAGCTAAGCATCGACGAAAAACAATTGTAACGTCACAAAGATAAGGAAAATTTTTTGGCCCCATTTAAAATGCGGACTTACAAAATTGAACAAGCGATGCTATAGTTTATGACAAAGATAAACCCACTTCTTGTTTCAATATTTCTACTTCTAAAACGACTTAAATATCTAAACTATTCAATGATGAACTTGCATGTATCACATTAGCGTCAACAGCTCGACGAAAGATAATTGCAACGTTACAAAACGACTAAATGTTTAAAAAAATTCGACTAAATATTTAAAAGATCAATGATGGCATGCATGAGTCCATTTGCAATTTCAAACTTAATTTTCCTCCTGATTCATAAATGTCACTTCATACTATCACAAGTATAATGAAATAACACATATTTTATAAATATACCGTCCGGACCCAAAGATGAATATAATTGCATGCTAGCAAGCAATTTGAATTTCTTGGCAAACAAACACATCACGATAAACAGGCCTTCCTTTCGATGGCAGTAATTATTTTTCGTAAGTAAATTGTTTGTATTTGCAACTTCGTTTGATTGGTATACAATTACAGGATTACAAATTGCTACGGGTATCTATGATGTATATTTCATAGTACTAAGGTGTGACTAATATTTAGTAAAAATATATTAATTAAATATGACAAACATTTTGTATTTAAGGTCACATTTATACGTCGTAAACACACATGATAATTCTTTATCTTTTGTCTTACAAACCTTTTGCTGGTCGACGGTTGGAACTTTGAACATTCAATCTTTCAGATAAATTCAACGTTCTGAAGAGTTAAGCGTCAAATGTCTGCGTCGCTTGAGTGGATACGGGGCAAATAATTGTGGGCCTTTATTGTTATGTAAAACAACGTTGACGACAGTATCACTGTTCAATATACATTGAAATTTGATAAAAAATAGGACAACTTCTTCTTACAAAGTTTCATTTTATCGTTAGAAACTATAATATTTAAGCAGCTTAGGCAATCGTTTGCTTTCTCAGTAAAACAATGCCGAAAATGATTTCCGAAAAATTGGTATTAATTGTCATCGGGTCGTCGGTGTGGTCGTCGGTCACAAACAATGATGACGTTCTACCTTTGACTGATGGAAACATGCAAACTAGTCAATACTCATTTTATTCCTCCTGTCATCGAAGTTAATCCAAACGGCTGGGGTCCTACCTCAGTTTCAGATGCATTTAAAGGAATACCTTATCAACCATTCTCTAAAGGAGATAAACTTGGCAAGGTAAAATATTTTATATTTCTTAAGAAATTCCTTGCTATCAGTGTCTTCCACTCTTACCTTTAGTTGTTCGTATATTTCTGTGTCACGTGGTGAAATTTATAATCATATTTTACTAGCTGTTATTGTAAAACATTGTTATGTAGTCATCATTAAAAACCACTCTACACTTTTAAGAGAATAAAATATTATTTCTTGTATTGACTGTATAAATACAGGTCTTATAACATACATTTTCATTTTATGTAGGTTTCTGATTGGTCAAGTACAGCCTATCAAGATCGTTGATACCAAAGTTTGTATTTTGTCTAGACTTCACTATTTTCATGCAATTTAATCATCTTGTTTTACTTCTATAGATAAATACTTAAATCAATTTGGTGGTGGTAATCAATATGCATATTATCACGAAGAAGATGAATCAACTTTCCATCTTGTTGACACAAGTCGACCACAAAAGCCTGTTTACATGCGCAATAGGAACAAATTCAATCAGGTACAATAGAAAATTTTTCTATACTTTTAAGTCTCAAAATGAAATCATTTCTTTATTATATTTGTAAATTTCTTCATCTAAATTACTCCTTTTCATATGAACAACATTAACATAATTTTTTTTATTTTTTTAGAGAAATAATCGACGTGATAAAGAGCGTCAAATGCAACGTCAGCAAGCTGGGATGCAGAATTTGCTGAAGACTCATGACAACAGACTCCATCGTAAATTGCAAAAACAATTTGCCAACAGAAACAACTGGAAAGAACGAAGAAATCAGGTTTGTAATAAACTTAGTTGAGGGAGGGTAAGTTTTAAGGTGCAACGTCAGTGAAGAAAGCGAACAAAAGAATTGTGATAGTGTGTTACATTTATGTAAACTTTGAACTCCAAAGGATACATTATAAATTTATAGTAATTATGCAACTTGCATAAGATATTATGGTACACAAACGGATGTACCTCAACCATGAACACCTCAGAGGATACATAATAAATATGTAGTAACGTGACTGGTACACTTATGGATATATTGTAATTTTATATCTATATGTTTAACTTATATGTAGACTCCTCAGAGGATACATAATAAATATATAGTAACATGACTGGTACACTTATGGATATACTGTAATTTTATATCTATATGTTTAACTTATATGTAGACTCCTCAGAGGATACATAATAAATATATAGTAACATGACTGGTACACTTATGGATATACTGTAATTTTATATCTATATATTTAACTTATATGTAGACCTCAGAGGATACATAATAAATTTATAGTAACATGACAGGTACACTTATGGATATACTGTAATTTTATATCTATATATTTAACTTATATGTAGACTCCTCAGAGGATAATAATAAATATATAGTAACATGACTGGTACACCTTATGGATATACTGTAATTTTATATCTATATATTTAACTTATATGTAGACTCCTCAGAGGCTACATAATAAATATATAGTAACATGACTGGTACACTTATGGATATACTGTAATTTTATATCTATATATTTAACTTATATGTAGACTCCTCAGAGGATACATAATAAATATATAGTAACATGACTGGTACACTTATGGATATACTGTAATTTTATATCTATATATTTAACTTATATGTAGACTCCTCAGAGGATACGTAATGCATCTGTGATGGTTCGGGAAGAGTGGAAGGTTATTGAAGAAATGGATTTTCCAAGATTATCAAAATTGAGTCTACCAAATGTTCTTGATCCAGATGATTTGTATGTTGTATCAGAATTCATTGTTGTATAAAACCTTTTTGAATTTGCTAAACAAATGAAAGCAATTTTCACATCTATTCTGAATAGATACTAATGAAGATGTAGATCGTCCAAGTTAGTAGAGCCTTGAGAAAGACTGTTGGTGTTGTTGATAATGTCATACTTATCTTCTCACTTGCTTCTGAGACAGTAAATATCAACATTCCTCACGACTCTACTCTAACCTGGACGATTTATGTCTACAAACATGTAATTACCCTCAATGACGTCATGTGGTATTTGGTTTAACAGAATTTTGTTAGTTGTAATACAGCCAGGGGCAAAACTAGAATGTTAATTGTGGGGGTAAATATTTATGTATTCTAACTCTCTCATCCCCACCCCACCCCCAACGTTCCCCCTCTCTTTGTGACGTCCTGCCATTTGCCTCAAATATTTCATTTACATCATTTCCGTTGCTCATATTGGTAAATTTCCTTGATTTGTCTTCTTTTGTGAACTGCTTCAATAATACTGTCGTGTATCGTGGATATTTTTTACATGTAGAAAACACTTTGTATTTTCTCATAACTTTCTTGATGCTAGCATGAGTGGTGAAAGTTGATATGTGGTGATATCAAGCGATCATAAGGTACTCGTTTATACATCCTTTGTTATTATCTAATTATTTTAAATTATTTTTCTGATTGTCCGACAAATAAAACTATTTTTTTTACATGTTAGTTCAGTGGAGATTATGTTGAACTTGGCAAGTGTAGATATTACAAAGCAAGCAATTATTGATCGCTTGTTGGGTGGAGTAAAGCAAGTTAGTTGTAAAATATTTGTACGTAGTTTAAAGTTCGAACTTGGAACTTGTAATTTCGTTTCGTCTTTTATTGTATTGATTTTACTCGAATGATTTGGTCGACTTGAACCTCGTCGTTTCTTTAGTGTCAGGTACGATTTGGTAGTACAACCGAATTGGCTTCTAAGAAGGATAGCAGGTGAACTTGATATTTCTTCGATTGTATTGTATTGTATTCATTTTATTTCATAGTATAATCCTTATTTATCATAATCTTTGTATTTATGATGAATTACAGAATCTCTTGTCTTTGTGAGCAATGGAACATTGTTCTTCAATTTGGCATTAAATCCACAAAAAGATAAATTTTTAAGGTATCTTCATCATTCCTCTCTCAATTCAGTCAATTTAAAAGCCATTCTTAAATAATTTGTTTTCATCATTTCTATGTTCATTAAAGGCAGGTGTTAATGAGATCTGAAGGTCAATCTGTGTTCTGGCTATTTATCAAGGAACATCTTAGCTCTAGTGAAATAAAGACATATAATTCTTTACATAATGTAATGACAGATGTTGGTAGAGGTTGGTCAAGTTGTTGGTTTCTAAATGATTCCAGGAATGTTTGTGGGTAAAACCTTTTTTGTATGCCATGAATTTGTTCTGACATTTTTCTTTCTATTTTTGATATTTATTTGACAGCTCAAGCATGGCTTAGGTCTAGTTTAAACGAGCAATCATTGGAGAAATATCTTCATAGCTTCATTGGGCATAAACAGTTGCTTTTGTAAGTTTGATTTAAGTAACATTTAAGAAAGAAAGATCGATTTTGGCTTGATAAGCTATATGATTATCATAACCAATGTATAATGCGATATAGTAATGCAGTTTTCTTTTAACGGTAAGCTGTTGATGTCAGAATAATTATACGATGTGTAATTGTTTTAATTTCAGTCAGTATTATGAGCAAGATGCATTATTATTGGATGATGAACGATCTAGTATGTTACCAATGATGGCTGCTGGTAAGAATAAACTTGTTTATATTTCTATAATGGATTTTTTATCATTCCTTGTTTCTTCTTTAAGGCTTAAGTTCAATTCTTTTTGCAATTGACATTGACAAAGCTGAGTTTAACTCTATTACTGTACAGGTATGCTGGAATGCTATTGATATTGTTTAAAATGAATCTTTGCAAATAGAAATGGATAGTAAAAAAGTGGAAGCTATGAATGTACTTTTCTTTAACTACTTGAATTTAATTTAATTTTTAGATTCCAGGCAATATCAGCCAAGCAGTTTCTCGTCCAACATCAATATGGGCTGTACCATCACCAATGTATGCGACGTCAGGAGCTCCTGGTGAAGTTTGTTAAATACAACATTTTAAGAAAATAAAGATTTGATCAGAATTTCATTTTCTCTCCTGATCAAAAATATCCCTTTTATCCCTAATTATCCCTACCATTCATCTCATATATCGCTAATCTTATCATTCCTTAACCACACATGTCATTTATTCCTTGTAATCCCCCAACCATGCGTTCTCCTTAACCTTTATTATCCCATTATTACATGTCTTCATTTATCCCTTAACTATACCTGTTGTTTATTCATCCCTTATCATCCCTTAACCGCGCGTCCTCATTTATTCTTTATCATACTTGAACAATGCGTAGTCATTTATCCACGCGTCTTTATTAATTTTAATTTTATCTTTCTTTTGTGTTTCAGGAAAAGAAAAGAAAAAACGTAAAAAAAAGAAAGCAAACATTGCTCAAATTGAAAATGTTGAATTCAAAGAGACGGAAGAAGGAACTTCTGTCAGTTCTCATGGTAGTTCTTCCACAACAACGACTGCTCACGATAGTGCCACGAGTTTTACCCGAGCGGCATACGACATATTACAACGTAATACTGATTCTCAGGTACATGCTCGTGGTAACCATGCTTTCACTAAAAGGCCTGACGATTTTCTTGAAATGCCAAAGAACTCTCAGTTGGCTTATTGTTCGAATTCTGAGAATTCAAGTCTTTCTTCCACAATGGCGAAAACCAACGTTGAGAACAAGGAGAATGAAACAGATGAACAAGTGGCTCGATTAACAAAGAAAAGCCAGGAAGTTCTGCATCTTAAAACGAGTTTAAAACTGCGAATGATTTGAAAAAATCATTCTTTGACAACATCTTTGCAATCAGGGCATTACACTGACTCATCGCTCTTGTCGGAGGAAGAAGTGTGTGAGCCTCTTGTTGATATGAACAGCGGTGTATCTCTAATTCCCGTAGTTTGCCCCGATGACGATAAAGGAGTTAGGGTCTAGCTATGTCAGATGAAAATGAGCGATTTACTGTTGCACCTGAGACGTCGCGACATTTAGTTCATTCAATAAATGATTCGCCCGTTTCAAGGTTAGAAGATACTTCATTATTTTATCGACAAGAATGTCTAACGAGTTCACCATTTTAACTGAGGTGGTAATTTATGTTGTTTTCAGTATTTACACTGATGAAGACGTCGAGAATGATGCAAGTTTAGCAATTGGAGCAACTGTTGCAGCGATATGTGCCACACGTGATGGTAGCATAGAAATTAATGATTACTCAGGATCGTCATTGGTCAGAACCATGGGTGATGGTTGTATGAATGTTAGTTAATTATGGAATGCTTTTATCTTTTTTCAGGGGGGGTAGGGTAGAAAGCCATGTGTAAATGTCTTTGTTATATTTAGTTCGTTATATTTGGTATGTTTTCGTTCTTTAGCCATCAGAGGAATATCCATCAGGCAAAGAAATGACTTCAGGTTTGTGTGTTTTTTCTATTCATGTATTTAAATGGTTTTTATTTCTTATATCTTTTGAAAAAATGTTTTCGGAACGGGAGAGGCACTTTTGCCTCTGGTTCTCAAACTATAAATGGGCTATTAGCAGGTAGAGTTAGTTTTAAAAATAGAAATGTTTAGTGCAATTGGATTTTACTATTTGTATCGTAGTTGCTTTGCTTGTTTGTAGACATCCGTCAAATTTCATCATGTGAACTGAATATTTGTATGTGTGAATAATTATAATTTCATGAATATCAATAAATACGTGGTTTTTATTGTTGAAGAGGAATTAAAACAGGCGATTGTATCGATGATGTTAAGAAAAGATGAAGTTGAAGAACGTAACAGGTTGTATTATCGTCCTTCGTTTAATATTAACATTCCATTCGAATATACACTATTTTGCCCTGATTTTTCCTTCGGTCATCTTTCCTGTAGATCGTTACAACAACATTTGGAAAAAGAGATGATGAAGTCAGCTTCCCTTCGTCTTCAATTAGAAGATTTAAAAAGAGATATGTCGTCGAAAAATGAAGAAAATTGCGTCGCTCTTAACGGCTTAAAAAGGTTAGGACATTGAGAACTCTGCATTTCCGTTAATCAAAGATGTCTGTTGACCTGTTCGTTTTTGCTCTTTAGTGAAAATGATTTGCTCAAACACCAACTAAAGAAATACGTGGGTGCTGTTCAATCGTTGAAAAGAAATGACATTATGGAAGAAGGTTTGTTAGAGGGATAGTTTATCTTTAAAATAGATGTAGAAATCTAAGATATTCGATAATCTTTTGTGTAGCTCCAGAAAATGAAAGACTTTCTTCTATCATTCTTTCTCCGGAATCTGACGTCGACGAAGTGAGGTATTTACCGTAAATTTGTAGCAAAAGTGAATCAACAGCGTTGAATTTCGTTTCTTTTTCTTGTAGAAAGGAAGAAAACAAAGATTTTGAGCGGAAGTTGATCCAAGTAAGATTTCCATTAAACCATAATACTTTCACAAATCGAAACATTTGCCTTAAAAGGTTTTCATGTATCATATGCTACATGAAGATGAATATCGCCATGCTGACTGGTTTCGCGTTTCTTGTTCATCCCTGGGGAATTTCATGGTGATGACGTCATGGCGTAAGTTGTGATGAAATGTTGTTTATCATGTTTAAAGGTCGCTGATATGCATGGCGAACTTATTGAACTCAATGAAAGACTACAAAAAATGTTGAATGTTCGTGAATGTCAGCTAAGAATAGTAAAAGAAGAGCTTGTCAATCTTAGAGGACCGGTATGTTCAGTAAAGACCCGTGTGTTCATTATAGTACAATAGATGTACAATATTGATCGGTATGTACAATATGAACTGTTTGGTATGAATATGAAAAGCAGTAAATATTCGTTTGATTTTCTAAGTATTTCTTAATAAAACTACGTATCTTCGTATGTTCTAGCTTCCTCAGGACAATAATCATGAGGAATGTGTATATTTGACGGAGTTTGGTCCAAATTTCATGTCTGTCAATACTCGTCCTTTAATTAACATTTGGATTCCATCTGTTTTTGTACAAGGAAAGTCTCCAAACATTCACCATTCTTATCAGGTATAATTTTTTCCATATATTTATCTCTAAAAAAAGTAAATAACTCTTCCGATGTGATGTTGATGGTTATCTGGACTAGGTTAGGGATAACTAGGGACTATATTTCAAGATTTATGATCTATATTTGGTATTTTTCTCGTTTCAAATACATCACCCTTGAGAAAAGTGTTTGTGGTCATCGTATTTAAAAGATCATGTCGTAGTTTAAATTTACTGCTCAAATATTTCACTTTTCATATGTATATGTTTAGTGGTGTTGAGAAAAAATCACAAAACTACAGATTCATCCCGACAAGCCTGTTTCGTGACTGCTCACTCTTCAGGGGATTTTCCTTTAATCACGAAACAGGCTTGTCGGGATGAAACTGTAGTTTTGTGATTTTTTCTCGACATCACTAAACATATTTACGCTCTGCTCTCGGGCATCGAGCACTGTTTTATACGGAGAATCATCAAATATAAACTTCCTATGTATATATATATATATATAGCATCTGCGCAGTGGTCCATTTATTGTCGTCAATAAAGAATTTAACATTGTTTACTTCACAAGGTTTATATCCGTATCAAAGACAATGAATGGAATGTTTACAAAAGATACTCGGATTTTTATGCCCTACATAAGAAGGTTTTTAATAAACATCAGTATTTTAATGTTTTTAATCATATTTTTTGCTGTAATGTACAATCCCTTCCTTTTCCTTTTTATGCACAGACAAGCAAGCAGTTTAAACCTGTTGCATAATTCACGTTTCCCGCGAAGAAAATTATTGGAAATCGTGACGTCAATTTTGTGGAAATACGTCGGAAACAATTGGAAAATTACTTGAGAAAATTGATCAATTATAGTCTGGGTGCTGTTCCAGAGTTAGGTGAAAATCCTTGCAAGAGTTCTTTGCTCAAATACTTTCCATTTTTCATGTGAGTAAACACGTGATCTTTTTCATGTGAGTAAACACGTGATCTTTTTCATGTGAGTGAACACGTGATCTTTTTCATGTGAGTAAACACGTGATCTTTTTCTTGTGAGTAAACACGTGATCTTTTTCATTTGAGTAAACACGTGATCTTGTTTGAGTGTAATTTATTGTTCAATATACAGAATATTAAACGATTTTTTAGTGTTAATGTTTGTAAGGCAAGAATAGACAGAAAAAATTGAAAGTCAAAACAAGAACAAAAAGCAATCAAGCGCATGCGCTGATTGGTGTATAGCTGTGTTTTCATTAGCTTGTGCAAACCGATCTGAGCTCAACAAATCAAATCAATCAAAGAGAATTCGCAAATCAATCATGAATACATTTTAGAGGAAAAATTAAAACGTTTGTTTTAAAGTTGTGTACTTCGCATTATTGATATTTTTTAAAAAGATATTTTTCCTGTTTGCTCTGGCTTATGCAAACCTCGGAGACGTTTCGGAGAACTCTTGAGCATGTGCAACACTCTACCTTCGGTTTTGGGCTTGCACTGATCTGCTCTCGTGTTCTTCCAAAGGTCTCCTCGTTTTGCATAAGCCCGTGCAAACACAGTAAAAGTCTTTTATTTCGTAGTAATACAACACAAAGAACTCAAACTTTGGCTTGTTTCATGAATAGTTTATCAATTTTTCTCTAAACTTTCAGCAAATATTTTACAGGCAAACTTCAACGGTATCATCTGTTTCAACGACGACATCGACAAAACAAACTGTTCCTTCTGCATATAATGGTTTATAGGTAAAACTTGTAGGATGTCTGTCGAAAAAAAACAGAGCATAGAAATTGTATAAGTTATATTGTATATATATAACATTCGTATAGTTCAGTATATTTAAATATAATATGTCTACAAAGTAGAATAATTTCCTGATGCATCAACTTCAACGACTCTTAATTGTATGTGTTGTATACAGATATAATTTGTCAGTATTTGCTATAGTCTTTGCATTTTCACACACTTACACACCAAAGACTATAGTCTTTGCATTTTCACACATTTTCACACCAAAGATTATAGTCTTTGCATTTTCGCACACTTCCACACCAAGACTACAGTGTTTGCATTTTTACACACTTTTACAGCAAAGACTATAATCTTTGCATTTTCAAAACATTTTCACGCCAAAGACTATATACTGTGCATTTTCACACATTTTCACGCCAAAGACTAGAATTTTGCAATTTTACACATTTTCACGCCAAAGACTATAGTCTTTCATTTTACACACTTTCACATTGTCGCATGGAGATTGAAAATTCTTTAAAAGGGACAACATATAATGCCTGCTGATAGTTGAATAAAAAAAAATACATTGTAATAATATTTTTCTATCCGGTTCACTCCTTTGATTTGTCCAAAATTAGTTGGTCGGCCTTCATTTACCATTGAAGACCTTTATATAATTTCAATGTCTGTCACTACGCCAAGCCCACAGGTGCATGGAACATTGTTAGCTACGTTGATGCAAGCACAAAAGATTAGTGAGGTTAGCACAGTGATTGGGTTTCGAAATTTTACAGTAGTTTAATTGCCAAACGTCGTTTTTATGTACACCCTGTAGAATGCTAAATAAAAGAGATCAAATGTTAATGCTAATAAATACAATAAGAAAATGAGATGAAGATAACAATCTAGAGGGTTCATCAAATCATTTTTGACATCAGTGGACCTTTAGAATTTGCATGATTCAGCTGTAGTTGTTCCCCAAGGAGACTTAAATGTTTGGGATTTGCTATTTGCTGTAGCAGAAGTATACGTTTTTATTTATATTGTATTAAATTGCATTTACCGCTCTATGGGGATTAATTACTTCTATGTGATGAATCATGCAAATTCTAAATTTCACAATGTACAATTGACGACGCACCAGGTAAATGACCAATCTGAACACAACACGTTTACAACACGCCTAGTCACTGACAAATCAGAATACAACACGTTCGTGAAACTTGGGCCATAGTCTAAAACTAAGAACATGCCATTTGAACGTGAAAGTCTGTAGTTGCACGAAGAACAGTTAGCCGAAGTCGAAATTATTCCAAGGTGAAATATCTCTTGGAGTGCTTTGAAAAAATGTTCAGGTAATCGTGTTGTTTCAAGTTCTTTTGCATTGAGTAAACATTGAATTGGGACACTGCATGTGATGTTCATTAATGCAAAGTGCAGTGTGGCCTTCCCATAAAGTTTCCGTCTTAGTAACTTTTGTTTCCTCTATGCTTGATTTTAGACATGGACATTCTTCTCTTAAACGACAGTTAGTCATCAAATGAGATTGAGAAACAACGAACAAATGTTGGTGTATTTACCATGATCGTAGACTCCACAATTAAAGAAAGTGGTTATTGTTCACAGCGGCTGAAGAGAATTGTGGCTGTTGTCGACCAGTTCCTCGACGCTCATCTAAACATAAGAACAAAATACAATTCTGTAATTTGGTTGAAATTCTTCTTCCCTTGAACTACATTACTAGTGAATAAAATGTTCAATGTAAGTATGTTATCAATGTTTTTCATTTATGGAAGTATAGTAGTGTCAACTGACATTGGCTTCAATTGTCCTATGTAGAAACCTTCTAATCAAGAATGGACAATATACGTACTTTAATGAAATCCTCTGAACGATGATCAAGAATGAACAGCATACTTTAATGAAGTCCTCTGAAGAATGCTCAAGAATGAACAATTTACTTTAATGAAGACCTCTGAACAATGATCAAGAATGGGCAGTGTACTTTAATGAAGACCTCTGAACAATGATCAAGAATGAACAGTATACTTTAATGAAGTCCTCTGAAGAATGCTCAAGAATGAACAATTTACTTTAACGAAGACCTCTGAACAATGATCAAGAATGGACAATATACATTAATGAACTCTTCTGAAAAATGATCAAGAATGAACAATACACTTTGATGAAATTGAAAAATACGTGACTTCTAATGCTTTAAAGACCATCTCTAAAAAGAATGCAAACGCTAAACACTATTCTGGAGCAATGCACCATCAGCCTAACGCCTGTTTCCATGGAAAAGTCAATATTATGACCTTTTCTAAAACATTTTCCTGGGAGTTTTCCTGCTAACATCACGACTGGTCAATCAATCGCAATGATGGATAAAACCACGCCGCTATCAAATGCCCAAATTTCAACATTATTTAATTGAAAATTTTGTAATAAAACATGGAATTTCTTTAACATGAAAATGAAAACCTAAAATCCTAATTTTCCGACTGGCTGTCGATATTTCCGATTTAATGCCGTAGACGACATGCACAGTTGCAAGAAATGGCCAATCTTGTTTCTGTGCTTGCCGTCGTCGACATAAAAGCGGTGATGTTTGTCAGGTAGCCTGAAAATTGGATACGATGGTTTCACCATCAACGTTCTGAATTTTCAAAAATTATTTTGGGCTTTTTTGTGGCTGTCCTTGCTCAACATCCGATCGTTTCATCTTCACAATTGGCATGAGATTTGTCATTCATCGTAGTCTGTCGTCGAACTGCCAAGGATTCGTCGAAAACCGTAAGTGTAATAATAATAAACCTTTTATTTAGTTAGGCCTGTTAACAGGTCAAATCTCTAATATAATTCGGGCAATAGCCACAACAAATCCTGGTGTTCAGTATATTCCACTGTAAGGCTATTTTTTTAATGCAGGAATGCAAATATATATATTTAAAGAAATTTACATCTGCATTTTCAAAAATAGTCTTGATTAAGAGGTAATAAAAGTATTCTTTGGGTTAAAATAATCCAATAGTGTTTATCGGTGCTGCTTTAATTCTTTTAAAAATTTGTGTCTTAGTAAGCGTGAATTTGTATCAAGTATTTTAAGTCTGTGACTTGCATGCAACAATTGTGTTGTTCTATATAATTTACCTTCGAAAAACTTCTGTGTGAATATACTGCTTTAAGGAGCTACGCATGGTCGCAGCGGCTGTTTCCTCGCAGAAGGATAGACAGGGCCATAGCTTAGAATCGGAAATGCGAGTGAAGTTTGGCCCAAGGAAGGCAACTTCAACTTGGGGTTAGTGGGTACAAATGGTACCTTAGCGTAGAGGATGCAAATAGCATCTGTAAGAAGACCTTTGAAGATTGGATCAAGCGAGCAAAGCCTATTGAAGACCAATGGAAGATCGTGGTTTTGGTGGAAAGAAAAATATCTCTCCCCTAGTACGGTAAGAGCATGCAGTCGTTGTAGTTGGCCAATTTCATGAACGGCTTTCTACATTGACTATTAAGGCACTCCTGCATGGATCCCCTATAATGCATGAGTAGTTCAACCCACCCCGGTTGGAGGTCGCCCGTAGGTGCAACATGCACTAGGTTAAGTTAAGTTAAGGGCATGATGGGTTACCTCCTTCAAGGGCATTCCTTTCAGGGCGGAATTCCGGTGCCATGCGCAGGTAGGAAGTTTAGATAGCTTAGGCATGCGCTGTAGTTGCAGCGAGTAGTTGCTACGCTTAGATAATGAGTATGGGGTTAGAACCTTTATAAATTTAAAGGATGAACTCCACTATCAAGAGAAATGACTAAATTTTTCAAAATCTTTCGAAGAAAACTTTAATCTTGTCAGTCATTTTCAAATCGACAAATTGAAACTCAAATAGTCTTCAGTTTGTCAAGACATTTACAGTTTAGGAGCGGCGTGGCAATTACTGTAAATGTAAAAATGGATATGTTGTTTTCTTATTAAGAAAACTTCATTCCTGGGAATTTCGATGCGGCAAGCCACAGCAAAACAGGCATTAAAAAAAATGTTTAGTACACCAGGTCTAAGTATGCGGAATGGCTTCATATTAACCAAACTAACACGAAACATAGTTTTAATAAAAGCACATTGTTTGTTTTCTTTGATGGTTACCATGAAGACAAACCGCAGACGTTATCACATATGATACAAAATAGTTACACGATGGTTTCCATGTTCACCATTCGCGTTGCTATGTAGTCATCTATGTGATAATTGTCAAACTAAAACATAACTTAAATCAAGCGCTGCCGGTTGTTTGGTTACCATCCACGGTCCCTCGGTAACCAAACTTAACGTGTGCTTCTTCAAGTGTTCTAAATTGTTTCAAAAAATATTAAATTTCGTCTGTCTGCTTAAAATATTTTGAAGTACATTTATCTAATCCATGTCATGCAGCAAGCGCTTGCTCCAGCTTTAAGCGTTAGTGGCACCGGGCGCGCAAAGCACTGAATGAAACAGTGAAAATAGGGACTGCTAAGGTGGCGCTAGGTGCGACTGATTCGGATGTGGATTAGATAAGAAAACACACGTTAAAAGAAATTCCCATCAAATTACACAATTTTCTCGTCCAAAGTAGAAAATTGTCGAGTTCGCTGATCGGTTTACGTGCGGTAAAACTAAAATGTGGCGGTTTGTACGTAAGTTGTATGTACGTTAAAATGGCGAATTATATCCATAACTAAAATACTTAAAAGATTTTGGACTTGAAGGTGTTTTTGAGAAATTGACGGTTTTTCTTTTTTGGTATTTGCATCGTTGCAAAGGTAAGTAAAGATTTTGTTTCTAAGGGTCCCCGGGCGCGGAACTTCGGCTGAAATCCCTAATGGTTTTTCCTCTTCAGTATTCTCCAAATTCTCGTGCCGTTGTGTTCGGTTTTGGTTTATACCGTTCAGGTTTTCCATTAGGGATTTTTATTTCGGTTAAGTCATCAAAAAACAGTGACCTTGGTGTGGGACTAAACTTGTACTACTTGTCATATACAACCATGGAACAAAAAGAAATGCAATTTGAAGGCTATGGATGCTTAGCTGAGCGAACCTAGGGTCTATCAGCTAAAATTTACAGCCATCTTCTCTTTCGTTGAAAAAACAGCGTCATGTTTAAGCAATTCTGCATTTTAGAACAGTTTGGGTGATTTCAGTTTAATCATTTTTTATATTCTTTTACTTAACACTTATTGTAAATGTGAAAGTTAAACTTGCATGTATTTGGGGTGTAAAGTTGGATATTTAAGCATTTTAATGATAAACCGGCATTATAAAAAAGCTGATAATTGTTTATTGTTTGTATCTTTATATTGTGAAGTGTAATTAAACGACAAAGCTCTTGTTTTTGTCTATTACGATCAAGCAATAACTTACCAATTTTGAGCTTCAAAAATTCTACAAAGATCAAATTTTGGAACTATAAAATATTCAAAATATGTTCAATAGCCAAAATCGTCTAAACTTTCCAAGAAAAAAAACAGCCCAGCTGTGGGGGATCTTCAAAGAGCGGAAAATTTAGTCTTTTGGTTCGATTCCCAATACACTGTTTTTTAGTATATGTGCAATCAAATTGTCAAGTTTCGATTAAATCCGTGTCGGATAATCCATGATATAACGAAGGAACTTTTAAATTTTAAAGAATCTTTGCAAGAAGCAACATGTTAATCAGATTGAAGATCATGGAATCGGGTAAAGATTAAGGATTACAAAATAACAGTCCCAGTCTCCCAACCAGGGTTGTTAGTTTGGCCTTTTTGAGGCCAAATAACTCGATTTTGTCCTTTTTTTTCTTTCTTTGGCCTCGAAATTTTTTTTTGGCTATTTGGCTACTTTTTGGCCTCTTTTTAGTCAAACAATTTTTTTAAAATTTTTATTGAGCTTTATTTGTAAAAATCTCTTAAATGTACAAAATGCGATGGAAATACAACTAAAAATGATCATAAGGATCAAATTGAGCATTGAATTCTTTTCATCCAATCACAGCTAAGTATAATTCAGCCAATTGTCATGCAATTTAACCAGCTAATTACAAGCAAGCACACAGCTTTGTCTTCGTAGACGTCCGACATCTAGCTATAAATAGCACGTTCGACCACTACTAATACTAGTTAAGACTGATAAAAACGTTATTCGTTGCAATATTATGGCATCAAAATGGAAAGGAGCGCATGATAGCGGAAGAAAATATAACAAGTCTTGGGAAAGTAAATTTAGCTGGCTCACAAAAGCTTCAGACGGAAGTGAAGATGCTTTTTGTAAATTGTGCCGTGCCACAATCAGACCCAAACAAGCAAACTTAACCAAACACGAAAAAACTGACAAACACATCAAACACATTAAAGTATCCACTACTACAAGGCCCATCCAAGTCGTACGTGTCCCAAAAGTTGCAGAAGAAGTAAAGGTCGCCGAGATCGAGCTAGCTGTTACAATGGCTTGCCATTCGGCAATCTTGACCATGGATCATCTCGGAGGGATAATAGCCCGAAATGCTCATGGAAGCAAACTTGATAACATTAAAATGCATAGAAACATATGCTCAAAACTATTGACCCAAAGTTATAAGTCCAGCGTTGAAGGAACAACTGATTGCTGATGTCCAGGGTAAGAAGTTTTCGTTAATTGTGGATGAATCTACTGATATTTCCACATCGAAGCAGGTCTGCATTATCGTAAGGTATTTCAGCGAAGTTGAAAATAAGATCGTTACAGCGTTTGTGGACCTGGTTCCAGTTGTCCACACTTCAGCAGATGATCTTTTTAATGCAATCAAAGATTGCCTTGCCACAATTAAACTTGATTTAGTGCATTGTGTTGGGCTATGCTAGTGACGGTGCTTCAGTGATGGTTGGGGAACACAATTCGCTGTGGACAAGAATAGCTGCTGTCGCTCCTCATTGCATCAAGATGACGTGTATTTGCCATTCGTTGTCCCTTTGTGTTCAGCATGCATTTGAGAAACTTACGTCGAGTGTAGGATTTCTTCTGGCAGAAATTCCGAAATGGTTTTCAAAGAGCGCTATTAAAAGAGAAGCATACAAGACGCTCTACGAAGTGATGAATCCAGATGATGTGCAAGATGCACCGTTTGAGAAGTACTCAACTACGAGGTGGCTTGTGAGAGGAAAAGTTATATTTCGCATTCTCACAAATTGGTTTGAGCTGCAAGCTTACTTCCGAACAGCACAACCAGAGACGACGCAGGCAGCAAGATTCAAGGCTCGTATTCTTCTGGACATGCTCAATGATCCAGTCCTATATCTTTATTTCCGTTTCGTTTCTCCTCTGGTCACAGAATTTGACAGGGTGAATGCCTTTTCCAGGCAACTGATGGTGATCCAGAAGAAATGTTCACAGAACTAAATGTACACCATAAAAGTTTATATGGTAGAGTTTTCGACTACCAAGGAAAATATCTAGCCATTTATGAAGTTGATTTTGGTGGAAAGTTCTTGTCAGAAGCAAAGAAATACATTTCTTCCCAACAAGACAAACGACGTGCTGAAGCTGAAGTTTCTGAAGTGTTAAATAGGTGTCTAGAATTTCTTGTGGAAGCTGTAAATCAAGTAGAGAAACGTTTACCAGCTGTCCGGAATATCTTTAAAGGTTTGAGCGCCCTGCATTCAAGCAAAGTTCTTGATGTAACAACGAGAGCCGATTTTGAGCAACTGCCGCTTCCTAATCTACGAAAGGATCAAGATTATGCAATTGAGAAGCAGTACAGGAAGATCGTCCACCGAAATTGGAAAGAGGAACAAATTTTTAACGGCATCATACCTGATACAGCAGTTGCATTTTGGTCAAAGATAGTTCAGTTCCAAACTTCTCTTGGGGTCAAACCATTCAAGGAATTGGCAACTTACGCCTTAAGCTGCCTGATAAATCCTGTAAGCAATGCAGTGGCTGAAAGAACCTTTTCCTTGGTGACATCAGTGAAGACCAAACAACGCAATAGGATGAGCTTAGAACTGCTAAATGCCATTATTCGTATTCGTTCCAGCCTACACTTTGCCGGGAACTGCTGCATTAACTTTAAGGTAACTAAGCGAATGCTTGAGCTGTTTGCCACTAAACACATGTATGAATGTGAGTAGAATAAATATTATAAGAACTATGCATAAATATTTATATAAATCTGTATATATGGAGAGCAGTAAAAATGACAACTATGCACGTCGAGATCTTATAGAAAGACAGATAAAATAGTTTATTCACTTTGTATTTTGACATGGCCTTTTAAGCTTGTAATGCTTATCAAGAAATTTTGGACGTGTAGTTCATTTTTCTCTTCATTTCGTCAACAAGCACCTTATATTTTTGCAACAGCGAATAAATTTTCAGTCTTACGTTCTGTATTCACCTCTTCCCATATGTCCTTTGATGTGAACATTAGGCGTTGGCATCGCTAGATTTGCAATGTATGGTATATATTTATGATAAATCCATATAGACTATAAGAAGCAATTAGAAAAACTTATTAAAACCGCATGCCATAAACAGTGCGGGCTCAGACAACAAGTTTGGCCTCTTTTGTTGCCATTTGGCCACTTTTCAAACCATATTTGGCTACAAACGAGCGCTGGAGCCTAACAACCCTGTATGAAACAATATTAAAACAAAGCAAAGAAAAGATTTTACGTTTTTAATAGTTGACTAAGTTGAGGGAAGCTTAGTACTTTCCCCGTGTTTCAAAAAAATTCATTAAACTACGGTGAAGTAAACATATTAAAAATGGCTCTTGAAAATACGGTCCAATTATCCGAGAAATACGAAGCAGTTATGGTTCTCAGTGGAGTGGGGGATGCTCTAGGTTATAAGAATGGTTTGTGGAAATTCTGTTACAGTGGTACTCAAATTCATGAAGAACTAGAAAAACTCGGAGGACTTGATAAAATTGACATTGTAGGATGGAGGGTTAGTGACGACATTGTACTACACATTGCTACAGCAGAAGCGTTGGTTTCTGAATGGACAACAACGGAAGAGTTATTGAGCATTATGGCTACAAAGTACAAGAAGACATGTGCTGAGGATATGTGGGAAAGAGCTCCTGCGCCGACCACAACAAAGGCATGCTTCATGTTACGACCTCTTGAGGAAAAAGGTTACATTATACCATTTAATGAACGAGGTGGCGGATGTGGTGCAGCTATGAGATCCATGTGTATAGGTTTGATGTTTCCTTGTGAAGATCAAATTGAAATGTTAATTGAAATTGCTGTTTAAAGTGGAAGGATGACTCATAATCACCCCACAGGTATTCACCTTTCATAATAAAGCAACGATTTCAGATCATATATTAATTATCAAGTCACTAATGTCTAGTGTTTTGTCTATCAACAAGTGTTGATTTGTATAAAGTTTGCTAGGTTTTCCTGTTATCTGCATTGCTTTTCATTTTAACAAACCTTTATAGTAATTTAGCTTTTCAATCCTATTGCTTTTCTTAGCTAAATGTTTTATCTTCAACTCTTCCTTTGATTACTTACTTGATCAAGCCATTACCATGAATGTTTCATATCCTTTTATCTAATATCAATTATAAATGAAATAAAAGAAGGTTGACCTTAGGTTTGCATAAGTCTATGCAATCCATCATTTTCTAGAACCACATTTCAAATGCCTCCATCTTTCTAACATTGCTCACTTTAAATGACCATATCTTTGATCCATCCCTTTTATCGCTTTTCCACATTTTCAAATTTCAGTCTTCTAAAAACTGTTTGAATTGCCATTGCTGTTTTGCTTTAATATCTTCACTACTACAGCCATTGAATCCATGATCCATATCAAAATGCCGCTATTATGTAAATATGGTCATCATAATGTAATTGACCTAAAATTAGCAACCTTTAAAGATGATTTTAATTATAGGTTATCTTGGGGCTGTTACTGCAGCTTTATTTACAGCCTATGCTATAAGGAAGATGGCTCCAAAAAAATGGGGAGCAGGACTTTTAAGTGTTTTACCCAAAGTTTGGGAATACATTGAGAAGGTTGGTAGATTCCTGGTTTCAATTGTGCTCTTGTTCTATGTTTCATGGTGGAGATAGTGACAGCACAGGAATATTGGCTGCAGCATGGTGGGGTGGTATGTATGGTATGAAAGGTGTACACCTTGGAAATTATAAGAACCTGGAATATGGTCATAGGCTTATGGAGCTTGGTAAAAAATTACTGAATGTATCAAAGAATATGAACAACTAACAGGATAGTATTTATTTAACAAAATTCTGTCATCCCAATATACTTTAGTATGTTTGTAAATCATACAATAAAAATTACTACTTGGTTATAACATAAAAACAAATCACTTTAGAAATAAAGTCTAAAAAATGTCAGATTCAGGGCATGGGCAGTTCTAAGTTTTACTTAGGATGATTCCTGGACTGTAGAGTAAGTTTATTGACTTGATATCAGTGAAACTATATATAGACAAGGACCATTACATCTTTAGGTTCATTTTACCTTATAAAGTGCAAACTGAAATTGTTTTGTTTAGTACCAAAAATACCTTCTGAGGGAGAGGGGAGCTGACTTGGCCGGTGGAAGCCTTGCTCCTACGGTCTATGTGTTAAAAATAGGCTTAACACAATTTGAAGGCACAATTTTCTTTGAAACACGTAGCTACCAAAGTGTAACTGTAAAGCTTTGTCGTATTCCCGAGTTTCATAATACAACACACCTAGATTTTTAAAAGACTTAGCAACATCAACCTGACTAGTTCCAACGATTTTTTTTGCGAATTTCCAGAGCTTTTTCGTGAAGCTCTTTAGCTTTGTCGTAGTTTCCAGTTTTATTAAACACATTACCAAGATTGTTTAAAGATGTAGCGACACAAACATGATTTGGACCTAACGATTGTTTTCGAATTTCCAGAGCTTTTTCGTGATGATTTTTAGCTTTGCTATATTCCCCGGTGTCATGGTATAAAAGACCGAGGATATTAAAATACCAAGCTTTGTCATAACTAGATTCTTCTGAATTAAATTTATCCAATAGTTCAAGAGCAAGATCGTATTTTCCAAAATGTCTTAATCTGTCAACAAAATATTGGAAAACTTGTAAAGTGTTCATGTTGATTTTTGTCTTGTTGGTCTTTAATAATTGAACAATTTTTCAAGATGTGGCATTAATTTGATTTCGTCGTCTCTCTCTTGAAACATGTAAAGTGCTTTAGATATTTGATCAACGTTACTTTCCATTTCATGTTCTTCATTTGAATGTTCAGATTGATAAACAATAATTGCTTTGTGAACAATGCGATGTAGACTAATGTCATTATTTTCTGAATGCAAGAACAATGAGCAGTCCTTTAAACAAAGACATATATCTTCCTTTGAGTGTTTGGGATCTATTTTTGAACATAAAAACAATAATGTCTCGTGGTATAGGATCAAACGATATCACGGAAAAAAGTTAATAACATTTGCCAATATTGAGGATTCTTCAGCATTTTGTCTGACAGCTAAAAGTGAAGCTTGTAACATACTTCTAGGATATACCGAGTTAAATTTAACAAAAGTGGCGTCCATGTTTTCTTGTTCTTCTGAAGATATTTTCTTTAAATATTGTTTCCAAGTAAATGAGCAGTTTGCTTTGTTTACACGACTGACATAACAACCAGCGGCAGCCAAAGCCAGCGGTTGACGATCTAATGCGTGGGATACTTCATTCAACAATTGATCATCAGTATTATCATCTTTAGTGTAATATTCCAACAGTTGACAACATTCTTTATCATTCATTCCACTTCTGATAGAAATATGTTTGTTAAACTCATCGTCTTGAGGTACGGCATCTGTGTTCTGGATAGTTACTATGATTTGTCCATTTATCCACATGGGATCACCAACTTGGGGGAGTAATGAAGAAATTTTGCTGAGCTGTGCCACGTTGTCTACAATGATCAACCAATTTTGCCAGAATTTTAATCGTGTGGATACTAACGATCGCAAATTCTTCACTTTGTCTGCGATGGAACAATTTTCATCTTCAAATTTTTAATCATATACTTGTCACAGTTTAAACGGTATCCAAGTTCACAGTAAGTTTTAAAAGAGATTCCTCATTTTTCCATCGAGAGTCATTACAAACGAAGTTCTATTTTTCCAATCACACGATATTTTTCACAAACCTGTCTTGCAAGTTGTGATTTACCACTGCCAGGATTACCAGTGATGTAAAATATGTCAGTTTATCATTGTTATCATTCCTTAATTTTTCAAGATCTTTTATAATTTTATCTCGTAATTCAGTGCGTTCAACAAAAAAATGATTAGATTTTGAAGGAAGAACTTGGAACGAATTAAAACAGTTTCGATGATTTTTTATTTTATTGATTTCATCGAGAGAAAATTTCAAATCTTGAAATGATTTTTCAATGATGTTGACTATATCATCAAAATCATCATCTGAGCATTCCCTTTCATACCAATGTGCGTACTTGTTTCTTTCACAACGAAGTGCATGAACAGCATCCTTTGTTTTTGTCAAGGTGCTTTCCAATTGAATTTGAAAAAATTATTGCATCAAATAATATCGTACAGTCCCACTTACTGGTATCTCCATCTTGATATTTTTGTCGAGTTTTTTGGTCTAACTTTCTTCTTGATTCTAAATTGTAAAATTTGTTACCACTGTTGTGTGTATCATCCCATTCTCCATAAGTTGATTTGTAACGAGAGTTCCATTGTTTAATGAAAAACTGAGCAAGTTCCTTTTGCACCACGTTAATTATTTGCTGAATGTAAGACAGATTTCTTATTCCTGACGATTCCATCTGTACAAAAATTTGGTATATATCAACAAGATAAAAATCAAGCAAATAAAAAAATATTATACAACCTTTATTAGGTTCCATTGATTTAACTTACCAAAATCGTCTTAAAATTACAAAAGAACCTAAAACTAATAATGACAGAGAGCATGTATGCTACAGCTTTTACCAACTGCAGTATCCTGTCAAACAACCTTTAGAAAAATTAAAAAAACATGATATTTTACCTTAAAGTTTACGTTACAAAACAGACATAAGAATATATTTCAATAATTTGCATAGTCATTTGTGAATGTCATGCCTCTGTATCTAAGAATATGTTATATGTTGTTTAATGGTCTTTTAAATTTACTAAGGTTTATGTTTATTTAATTTCATTGACTCTAATGCATTAATTGAAACTTGATTTTATAAATATATATGTTTTACAACATGTTGTAACACAAGATCTTGTTTTTCTTTGGCTATGTACGACAATTGTTTGGCAATGGTAAAATTCTTTATCAATTTTAAGAACATGAAACACTATTTTGATTAAATTTTAATATGAAATGAGAATTTTTAATCTATGTTGATAAACTAACGCATTTTGAGGGGATCATTAACGTAAACTCGAATGATGAATATTGCCTATTGGTCGTGACTTTTTTAGAACGTGTATCTACAAATACGATAAAAGTTTTCAGATATAATTTCTATGAGCTTTTACAAAGACATTTTAGTTCGCAAAATATTATAGATCAGAATGTTCGTAATTTATAACACGTCTCTATGGTACGCACCGACTGAAAAGAAAACTGAGAGAGCAGATTCTAACAGTTTCGATAAGGGAGAAATTAAAGATAGTTTCTTGTGATTGTGCTGCTGCGAACAGCATTGGCTATGTATAAAAGCATCATTTTGCGACGTTTTCGAGAATCATAAAAATGAAACTTTTTTATATTTGCAAGTGTTAAACATTAAGGACAACGATGTTAACGAGGAAGTTTTATTCTGAAAGACAAGAAGAGAGGCTGTGAAACGTCATAATGAGGATAAAAAGACAAAAAGGAAGACAAATATTTACAAAAGGAGCTGGCATTCAGAGGACAAAACAATTCAAGCTTTAGTTTGAATAAGGACAACTATAGAGTTTCCAAAGTCATGTGGAAATTTATGTTTTGTCTTTGTCTTGAATGCCAGAAGTGACGTAAGAAACGGCTGTTGCACAGTTTGTGTTTTCACTGATGTATCACGTGATGTCCAGAATTATTTGATTGCCTAACTGTATTGATGAAGTTATAAAAATGTTCAATATCAGATTGATGAGGAAATCACAGAATTTCAGTTTTTTAATTATTTAATACGACGAAACTTTGCATAAATAAACCTTAGCATCAACAAAGACATTTGCAAAGCTACAAAGATTATCTAAAAGCTGCATTTAAAGTCTGGAACTATAAGATTTAAAAGAAATCTTTGATAGGGTACCTAACTTTAAGGTTTTAGCAATGAAGATATTCCTTCTCTCAGTGGTCTGTTGTTTTCTACCACTAGGAGGTGTGATTACAATCTCAAGTTAACCTCAACTTTGAACTCAGTATTTTACTTCACAGTAACTTAGTAGAAACTTCTTTGCAACTTCCTAATCACAAACACTGACTCCAGCATTTAGCATATATCAAATTTAACGATCCCTTCGCCTTTTTTATTCTGATATATCTGTAGACGGCGTTTTGTTCATCACTCTTAACAATTCAACTTCTTTATTTTCATGTATACGTTGCGTTGGTTTTAAAAATTGCTTCATGTTTGTGTTGATTTTTGTTGCAATATATAAACATGACGAATAATTTCAGTGTTGCAGGAACGTCGACATTTCTGCACATGCACTGTTTTTTGTAAATTACTGCTTAAGTATTGTCGTTTACTAGAAATGTTGTTATTACGATTATTTCTGAACAGTTTTTTTTTAAATTCATGAATTTTAGAAACAAAACTCATATTTCATTACGGGGACATTTTTTTTGGTCAACCACTGTAGATGTGTCGTATCACAATGTGTGACAACACGTCAAAAATAACATCATTTCTTTCAAGTGTTGCCAAACAGAAGTCATGTTTGGTGATTTAATGACCAAAAGACTCTCAAAAGTTTAATATCAAAACTTTAATATCAAAGCTATTGGAAGTAGTTGAAGTCAAAGAAGAATGATACGTATTAAGTTTGTATCATGAACATTTGTTAGTTATGTTAATATGACTATTACGTGGGAGTGTTAAAAGGAATTAATAAGTTGTAATATTCATATCTTAGGACACGTGACACGAATGACGTCACATATGCATGCCTCCTTTTACACAGATGTGCAGAATTGTTTGATTGCCTAGCTGCACTTATAAGGTTATCAAGTTGATAGGAAGTCAGAGATCTTCAGTATTGTATTATTTAATGCGATGAATTTGCACATATCAACATTAGCGTCAACAGCTAAGCATCGACGAAAGATAATTGTAACGTCACAAAGATAAGGAAAATTCTTTAGCCCCATTTAAAATGTTGACTTACAAAATTTAATAAGCGACACTATAGTTTATGACAAAAATAAACACACTTGCTGATCAATATTGCTACTTCGAAAACGATTTAAATATCTATACTATTCAATGATGACATGCACGCTCTGGCGAGGTGCAATAGAACCAATGTCTACCCATAGATCTAATATGTTTGATATATTCTTATACGGTAGATTTAATTGTTTCGAAATGTTTGTCAAACGCTCGTTATTTAATCACATTTCAAGTATTTCATTTCTTACTTCTATTGGTAAAGCTTTTCCTTGCTTACTGAACGGATTCGTTGCCAAATGTCTACAGGGTACAAAGAACTTTCGCGTTTGCCAGTACTTCGCAACTTTAGTTCACAACTTCAGTACTCAAGTACACAACTTGTTAACTCAAGTTGACAAGTTCATATCGAATATTCCATCTTTGGAAATGTACTGGCAACATTAGAAAGTAACTTGGCAACCGCCGTTTGAAAAGTTAACTGAAATCGACAATAAATATCTATACTATTCAATGATGACATGCATGAGTCCATTTGCTATTTTAAAGTAAATGTACTTCGTGGTGACTCATAAATAATTAAATATACTTTAAAATAAGCCTTACCTTGTTTAAGATGGCAGTGATTTGTTTTTGGTAAGCATATTGTTCTTGTTTGGAATTGCAACTTCGTTTGATTTATCTACAATTACAGAATTACAAGCTTCCATGGGTCACATTTATACGTCGTAATCAAGCATGAAAATTGTTTGTTTTTGTCTCGCAAACCTTTTAACTAGTTAACGGCGTGTAGCCTTGAACAGTTGAACTTTTAGAAAGATTTAAAGTTCTGACAACTTAAGCATCATATATTCTTCCTTCGAGTCGATATGTGGAAAATTATTTTGCGCTACGGAAATTAAAACATCTTACGAATAGTTTGTTATGTAAAGCAAAGATATGGTTTTATAATTTTTATTGTTTTTGTTCATAAGTTTGAATATAATTTGGATCAAATTGATCAATAGAAATAAGTATACATTTTACAAAATTATACCGTTTTTAAGATATTTTGGAAGTAAGTACATGGTGATAAACCTCAGATACATACTCAACGTATGAAAATTTACAATGTCTGATTTCGCAACTTGTTCTCGTTTAATTTAAGATATGATCTTAAAGTGGGAGTGTTAAAATGAATTAATAAGTTGCAATACTCATATCTGCTTTTAAATTTATTGTAACTATAATGCGATGAATTTGCATACATGAACCTTCGCAACCAAAGCTTGACGAAAGACAATTGTAACGTCAAAAAGATTTGCAAATTCTTACAAACTAGTTTATCACAAAGATAACACACTTCCTGATCAATATTTCTACTTCTAAAACGACTTAAATGTCTAAAATATTCAATGATGACATGCATTTATCCATTTGCGATTTCAAAGTAAAAATTGAGTTGTAAATTTCCTTCAATAATGACACAAGCCATTAGGTGAAAAATGAAGTAACACATATTTTACAAACAGACGTTGTGGGCCAACGACTAATAGTTACTATAACAATCATTTTAACTTCTATATAAACAAACACATCAACGTAAACATACCTTGTTTAAGATTGCAATGATTTGTTGTTGGTAAGAAAATTGTTGTTGTTTGGAATTGTAACTTTGTTTGACTTTGATTAATCTACAATTACAGAATTATAAGCTTCCATGGTCACATTTATACGTCGTCATCGCGTATGAAAATTCTTTATCTTTTGTTTTACAAACCTTTCACTGGTTAATGGCATGAAGCTTTGAACAGTTGAACATTTAGATAGATTTAACGTTCTGATAAGTTAAGTTTCAAATATCAGCGTCGTTTGAGTAGATACGTGGCAAATAATTTTGGGCCTTTATTGTTATGTAAAACAAAGATACGGCCTTGTGATTTTTATTGTTTCTATTTTCATGTTTGAATTTTATTACCGTTTCCTTGGTAATTTGTACGGAAGCCGAGAAGGGCCACTGTGAAAATATATTTTTAATCGCAAAATATTTTTCAAATCCAAAAAAATATTTCCAGTCTGTAATTATATATCGAAAATGTAAAAATATATTTCTAAATGGGAAAATACTTTGAAAATCCGAAAAGATTTTTCAAATCCGTAAATATTTTTTGATCAGAATTTAGACACCTAAATGTTGTCCAACATGAAGTATGATCACAAAACTTTTAAGACATGTCATTCCCGTAACAAAATGGCGGAAAAAGGAACTTGTGGAAATGAACTAAGTTTTACGGACAGGTTTTGTTTCAAATGCGGATCTAAAGTAGAAGCAAAATTGTCGGTATGTATTCAGGCGAAGACATTAGACCATTAAATGTCTATAAAAGGAGAATGTAGAGTAGGATTTAACACGAAGATCTCGAGCTCGTCATCGAAAAGGAAATCAACTAGCCAATGTCCACCTTCAAAAAAGCCTGTGGATAATCGTGTTGTAATACAGGTAGACATAATCACCGTAAACGATGGTACTCTAACAGTGAAAGAGGCTCCAAATTACCTGTAAAAGTTTGCAAAGATTTTGATAGGGAGAAAGTACTGGCGCTGACATAAAAAACACTCTGATCATGATCAATTTTTGTTCTGGTAGCAAAGTCAACTTAAAAACTACTAAAAATAAGTATGAAACTGAAGGAAATAAGAAACAAGTCGTAGATCTTTCAGTAGTGTCTTCTGATGATGATGAATTTTATGATTTTCATTCCTTACCTGATGAGATATCCGATGAACCTACTATGTCCTTTTAACTAAATCGAGATGGCTTGTCAACATCAAAGTCTGATTTTTCTTTGACTTCTAAAAGAAACGAATCTTCCCAAACAGCCTTGCCATTTGGGCATTGCCCTACAAATCCTAGAAATAAAAATATTTATGTACAGTGTCCCACTTGTCATGGAAATTTTGTAGATAAAGACATTGTATTACATGCAGACATATGTGAAGAAAATGCTAACTGACGGGCATTTTATCAAGAAAGAAAATTTGAACTTTCAGTTGATATTGCAGAAGGACACACAAGTGGAGATGTCACTGAATATGTGAGTTTGGATACTGGTGTGAAGTCAATTTCAGATATTCTTGAACCGTTAGTGAAAAATCCCAAAGCACAATCTAGAATAAATGTAAGGAGAGGCCAGCTATTTGCTGATTACATTGAGACAAGAAAATGTTGTAGCTGGATTATCAATGAAAATAAACTTAAAGTAGTTTTTATTGGTGAGCCTGCTCAAGGTACTGGAAGACCAAGGAAAGAATTTTTAACAGGTTTGACTCATCCATTTTTTGTTTTTAAAAAGTACAAAAGTCCATTGCCTTTAAATAGTCATTGTCACATATTTGTATGTAGAGCATTTAAAAGATCCTTTATGTTTGCAGAAGCTCTTAAAGAAATTAGACAATGAATGACTGTTCATTACTGGTGTTCCCATTATCTCAACATCAGCAATGACAGAGAATGAATTTTTGTATGCTGGAAATCTTATGGCTGCCTCCATTTTGCAAGGTGGTCCGTCACCATGCATTTTAAAACCTTGGGTTTATGACTATGTGGTTTCAGGTCTGTGTGAACAGCTCAAACTAACTTTAGATGATTTACCAGCATCAGAAATCAAAAATTTTTCAGAGAAGGTACTTTAAAATTGATAGAACTGATATTTATCACAATAATTTATAATGGGCAACATGCACTGATTGTAACAGCTGTATTGCCACCTGAAATAAAAGTATGCTGTACATCTACATACAACTCATAATGATTGTAACAGCTGTATTGCCACCTGATATAAAAGTATGCTGTACATCTACATACAACTCATAATGATTGTAACAGCTGTATTGCCACTTGATATAAAAGTATGCTGTGCATCCACATACAACTCATACTGTTTTATTTCTTTATAACATTGTAGTTGTTGCAATGCAGTTGCAATGAGGAAGTGCAGTCACTGCTTGGGTCAGAAGAAGGAATTGATGTGCTAATAAGTGTTGGTTCTAGAGTTGTCCCTAGCAAATGTTCTTTGCAAACCATAGACAAGATTCCAAGATATTATGGCTAATATAACTGTCTAATTTTATAGAATTGCAACTGAAGTTACATTCAACAAAAAAACATGGAAGAAGGTACTCACCAGAAATGAAGTCCTTAGCAGTTTCATTGTATCATGCTAGTGGCAAAGCGTATAGCCTCCTCGCCAAGCTGTTTATTCTGCCAACAAAGTCTTCAATTAGACGGTTTGTTTCACGAATTCCAATAGCAGCTGGTATTCCTCAGGCAACCTTAAATCTGTTGAAAGAAGAAGTGTGTTACATGAATGATATGGAAAAGCTGTGCACTCTTTGTGTTGAGATATCATTAAAAACACACCTTTACAACAACATCACAGAAGATAAGATTGTTGGAGTAGATGACTTTGGTGGATATCGAACAAACAAATTGGCAACATCAGGTCTTGTATTCGTGCTGCGAAGCATATCTGGAGGTTGGAAGCAACCTTTTGGGTATGTACTTGTTAATGAATCTTGTCTAGTTGATGTTTTGCAAGATTTGATCAAAGAAGTCATTCGCAAGCTTGATTTGATTGGGTTGAACATTTGTTTGGTAATATCAGATATGGGGTTCAACTTCTACAGTATGTCACAAAAATTGAATGTCACCAACGAGAAGCCATGGTTTGTTCACAATGGAAGAAAAATATTTCTAATGTTTGATCCTTCACATCTGCTCAAGGCACAAGAAATAACCTCATGAACAGCACCTTTCAATTTGGAAAATATTCGGCTTGCTGGAAAGACAATGAAAATGTATATGAGAGAGATAAATCGCTATCAATTAGAGCAGCTCCTTAATGATACTTAACATTTTAAAAGGTTTGGTTGTCATTGTTCACGAATAGAACCGAATAACATTAGACTATTGTCAAAGTAAATATTAGTTGAAACTGGTGTCATAACAACTTATATTTGTAAATTTAATGTGCGTTTATCAATCATATGTTAGTTCTGAATGCACATTTCACTGACGACTTCTTTGTTATTTTAGGTTTCAAGTTTGGTCCCGACTCCATAACAGGTAACAAGCAGACACTAACATGGCATCGAATTTTGAGGCGTTTAAGTTCGGGTATGCTTGTCGTCCGTTCATTGGTGATCCAGAATTTTATCCTAATGTTGAAAAGTACGTTTAAGACAATAGAAAACATTATTTTGTATAGGTAGTGATAAACGAACAAAGAGAAAAACCCAGTTTTATAAACCCCAAAATCATGAAAGTAACAGTCGATAAAGTAAAACTCCTTATATCATATAAAGTATAAACATGTTTACTTTCTTAGTATAATATAAAACATACTCCGAATAAAAAGTTCATGTTTAACTGAATATGGGAGAAAAAACAAGTCAATTCTATGTAGACTCTGATGATGAATTTGTAATATATTCGAAATATTGCTGTTAAAATAAAAAATTGTCTTGTTTTTCTTGTCTTAAGTTTTTTTTCTCAAATATTGAATTAAACATGAACTTTTCATTCGGATGATGTTTCATTATAATAATATTAATTTTTTAAATTGGTGCTTTTTATTTTCCAGTCCCAGGATGCTCAAATAAATACAACATATGCTGAAGATTTGCGTAAAAAGATATGGAACAATGAAACACACGATAGTTTTTACTATGAAGAGTTCTACTCCACCAGAAAAGACTCTGGGACTACACATGTATCAGTAATTTTGTCAACTGGAAATGCTATGTCTGTCACTACACAGTTGGTTATTGGTAAGCATTTTCATAGTTCAATTTGAAAGCTACAACTTTATCTCGTTGTATTGGCTACGGTGATGGACGGTCAATTACCACTCTTTTACACAACTGCATTTGTTGTTTGAGCTTAAGGATCATGGTAGTATTTTACACAGTTAACACTACACTGGAGCATACAAAAATATTTCAAATGGAAACATAACTACGTCAAAACCCTGCATACATCTAGCAGTTTGCTTTGCAGGTCGCTCATTTTCAATGTGCTATTTATAACCACATACAATAACTTTTTTATTCAGTTTTGGTGCAAAGATTCGATCCTATACAACAGGGATAGTCTACAACAATCATATGAGTTCATTTTCGTTACCAAATACATCAAAAAGTTATCAACCAAAAGCGTCAAAAGCCAAGTTTATTCAGTCTGGGAAACGCTCTGTATCAACAGCTTGTCCAACTATAGTTGTTGATTCAAAAGGTGACTTGAAAATGGTTCTTGGTGGTTCGGGGGGATTGAGAATAATAACTGGTGTGGCTGTAGTAAGTAACGATGATTCTGTTTTAAATGTTTGTATCTTGTGCTCTTTTTTTTATCTTTCACTGAACGTGTCACGTGGTTAGCCCGCTGTAACTGGAAACTCTTTGGTCGAGCAATATGAAAAAGTATCCATTACTACAAATTCACGATATTTCTACCCCCAGATTACCCCCATCCCACTCAACTCCCTTTGACAATAATAGTTAATTTTACAAGCGATAAGCAGTACATATCATTATGGATATTATTACATTTGTCATTTCTGGGTTTGTGTTATTTATGAATCAAATCATTCGAAAGTTCATGGAAACGATACTTTTTTAACTTTTGTTAAATAAGCTTTGGTTTGGTTTGAGTCTTGAGGAGTCCATCGAAAGAGGTCGCTTGCATCATCAACTGTTTCCTAATACAGTTTACAATGAGAAAATTATATTCATGACAATATTCCAGAGTCTGTTTTCTTTTAGGATCTGGGACACAAAATGAAAGGATCACGATGATTCTCTGTCGTTCAAGGAATTTATAGAACTAAATCGGGATACCTATTTGCAAAATATGATCCAAGAAAAGGTGGTGTTGCTGTTGTTTTGCCGTAACAATAACGTTGATTAATTAAAGACGGATGAGTGAATAAAGGAGAGATAGTTAAAGAAGCCAAATCTTAGAGAATCTTTTGCGTGATGTCTTTGATTGAGACTGTGAGACTCGATGCATTCTGTAATAATAATATAAATATCAATTTCTACATAGTAATATTAATAATATTTAGTTTTTCACGAAATTTGTTTTATAAATGTCATTTTATAGTATTTTTAGTTAACGTGTTGACCTCAAGAAAAACATACATTAAACTGCTCTAAATAATAATAACATATATTTGCTTGTAATTTTCAAATAGCATCCTTCGTGTTCTAGTTAATTTGTTTCTTAGTGATGCTTCACTATGTTAGACACAAAAATGTAGACAAAAAGTAGACAAGTAGACAAAATTTAGATAAGTGGCATTTGTTCACCAGTGGGCTATAAATGGAACATAAATGCTACTGTAAATATTGTGTTGACAGTCGGCGGTAGGCAGGGACAATGGGTGCAACATTTTATTAATATTCTTGAAGAGATATATCAAGAAACGAAAGATGAATTCCTAAATGTTATCATTATCCATTTTCACACTAAAGATATCGATATCAAACATGCTTTGGAAAAGAGTCGAATACGCCAATATGTATTGCTCCACATGAAGTCTAAATTTCATAAATCAATTGGTTTACAGTATGCTATAACTGTGGTGACAAATCCAAATGATATTGTATTTGTGCGTGATTTACACTTGTCCATGCCTGTCATTATTGTTGATCATATACGTAAGGTGAGATTAGTTATATTAAACGAACGTTAGGTAAAATAATAATGAATTAAAAATTAAAGTACCAAAGTTATAATTTTGATTGTAGCTTATGGAATTCTTAGCAAGTAGAAATGCTCACCTACTATGCATGCTGCAATATATATCATATTGAAGAATTAAAGAGTGTTTACTGACTTACTGTATTTGCACAGGCTTATGGAAACCTTTACGAGAACTTGAGAACAGATCAGTTCAAAGCTGAGGCCAAATGTCGACCAGGTGCAAGTTCTTCAAAGGTCTCCTTCATTTGCAAACACAGTAAACATGGTTTATTTTTTAAGTGGAGAAAGGAAGAACAGTTACAGTTCACATAAAGCTTAAAGAGTTTTTGACTAGTGTCAAAACCTAGATTATTAACAGTTGAATAAACATTAGATAGTACAAGGTTGATTTTGTTTGGTATTGGTATGTTATCATGAATAATAAGACTAATAAACAGAACAAAAACTGTCGTTACTTTAACTAAAATATAGTTAAACAATGACAGAGAATGTAATTTAATGATAAAATACTGAAATATCTTTCATTTAATGTTTGGTATGTGTTGTTTTTTAGCATTGTATTCAGGGAAACAACCACATTTAATGCACTCCTGACTCGTCTGGACTGTTGTTATACTGTGAACCACCCCAATAGGCGCTGGGAGCACGATGGGTAAGGACCTATAGCACTGTACAAGTCATACGGGGATAGGTATGTACTTTGTATGTATAATGTAAGGTATCAATAATCAAATAAAATAAAATCTTGGCATTTAAGCCACCAGAAGGGAAAACCTCACCCTATTTTACAGGGAAATTTTTATTGTATGATGTGTAATTTTGTTGCTTTGCAAAAAGACTACATTGATACTCAAAACAATGAAGTTAAAAGATCAAATATGGAAAATATTTTTTTCCATTTAAAATCTATTAATCTTCTGGGTTAAAAAGAGACTTATATCATTACTCTAGAGTATTATCTCCTTTTAGAATTGGTGGCATGGACATGGAACGATTTAGACATGCCTAGGGTGGCGAAGACTGGGAACTAGTAGATAAAATTTTGGCAGCCGGCCTGGAAATTGAATGCTTGAAGGCGCTTCAATTTTTTCATTTTTATCACTCAAAAAAGGGAATGTGGAAAGATTCAGAACAAAAGTTGCCATGAAAAGTTATTGTCGCATGGAGATTGAATATTCCTTAAAAGGGACAACATATAATACCGGCTGATAGTTATATAATAAAATAAAAAAAATTACATTGTAATAATATTTTTCTATCCGATTCATTCCTTTGATGTGTGCAAAACTAGTTGGTCAGCCTTCATTTAGCATTGAAGACCTTTGTATAATTTCAATGTCTGTCACTACGCCAAGCCCACAGGTGCATGCAAGCACAAAAGATTTTCCTCCATTAAAAGTGTAATTCACTAGTGAGGTTAGCACAGTGATTGGGTTTCGAAATTTTACAGTAGTTTAATTGCCAAACGTCGTTTTTATGTAGAATGCTAATTAAAAGAGATCAAATGTTAATGCTAATAAATACAATAAGAAAATGAGATGAAGATAACAATCTAGAGGGTTTATCAAATCATTTTTGACATCAGTGGACCTTTAGAATTTGCATGATTCAGCTGTAGTTGTTCCCTAAGGAGACTTAAATGTTTGGGATTTGCTATTTGCTGTACCTGAAGTATACGTTTTTATTTATATTGTATTAAATTGCATTTACCGCTCTATGGGGATTAATTAATTCTAAGTGATGAATCATGCAAATTGTAAATTTCACAATGTACAATTGACGACACACCTAGTAAATGACCAATAACAACACAACACGTTTACAACACACCTAGTCACTGACCAGTCAGAATGCAACACGTTCGTGAAACTTGGGCCATAGTCTAAGACTAAGAACGTGCCATTTGAACGTGAAAGTCTGTAGTTTCACGAAGAATAGTTAGCCGAAGTCGAAATTATTCCACGGTGAAATATCTCTTGGAGTGCTTTGAAACAATGTTCAGGTAAATGTCTTGTTTCAAGTTCTTTTGCATTGAGTAAACATTGAATTGGGACACTGCATGTGATGTTCATTAATGTAAAGTGCAGTGTGGCCTTCCCATAAATTTGGTTGAAATTCTTCCCTTGAACGACATTACTAGTGAATAAAATGTTCAATGTAAGTACGTTATCAATGTTTTTCATTTATGGAAGTATAGTAGTGTGAACTGACATTGGCTTCAATTGTCCTATGTAGAAACCTTCTGGTCAAGAATGAACAATATACTTTAATGAAGTCCTCTGAACAATGATCAAGAATGAACAATTTACTTTAATGAAGTCCTCTGAACAATGATGAAGAATGGACAATTTACTTTAATGAAGTCCTCTGAACAATGATCAAGAATGAACAATTTACTTTAATGAAGTCCTCTGAACAATGATGAAGAATGGACAATTTACTTTAATGAAGACCTCTGAACAATGATCAAGAATGAACAATTTACTTTAATGAAGTCCTCTGAACAATGATCAAGAATGAACAATTTACTTTAATGAAGTCCTCTGAACAATGATCAAGAATGAACAATTTACTTTAATGAAGTCCTCTGAACAATGATCAAGAATGAACAATATACTTCAATGAAGTCCTCTGAACAATGATCAAGAATGAACAATTTACTTTAATGAACCTCTGAACAATGATCAAGAATGAACAATATACTTTGATGAATCTCTGAACAATGATCAAGAATGAACATATACTTTAATGAAGTGATCTGAACAATGATACTTTAATGATGACCTCAATGATCAAGAATGATAGACCTCTGAAGAATGATCAAGAATGAACAATATACTTTAATGAACTCTTCTGAACAATGATCAAGAATGAACAATATACTTTGATGAAATTGAAAATACGTGACTTCTAATGCCCTAAAGACCATCTCTACAAAGAATGCAAACCTAAACACTATTCTGGAGCAATGCATCCATCAGCCTAACGCCTGTTTCCATGGAAAAGTCAATATTATGACCTTTTCTAAAACATTTTCCTGGGAGTTTTCCTGCTAACATCACGACTGGTCAATCAATCGCAATGATGGATAAAACCACGCCGCTATCAAATGCCCAAATTTCAACATTATTTAATTGAAAATTTTGTAATAAAACATGGAATTTCTTTAACATGAAAATAAAAACCTAAAATCCTAATTTTCCGACTGGCTGTCGATATTTCCGATTTAATGCCGTAGACGACATGCACAGTTGCAAGAAATGGCCAATCTTGTTTCTGTGCTTGCCGTCGTCGACATAAAAGCGGTGATGTTTGTCAGGTAGCCTGAAATTGGATACGATGGTTTCACCATCAACGTTCTGAATTTTTCAAAAATTATTTTGGGCTTTTGTGGCTGTCCTTGCTCAACATCCGATCGTTTCATCTTCACAATTGGCATGAGATTTGTCATTCATCGTAGTCTGTCGTCGAACTTCCAAGGATTCGTCGAAAACCGTAAGTGTAATAATAATAAACCTTTTATTTAGTTAGGCCTGTTAACAGGTCAAATCTGTAATATAATTAGGGCAATAGCCACAACAAATCCTGGTGTTCAGTATATTCCACTGTAAGGCTATTTTTTTAATGCAGGAATGCAAATAAATATATTTAAAGAAATTTACATCTGCATTTTCTAAAACAGTCTTGATTAAGAGGTAATAAAAGTGTTCTTTTGGTTAAAATAATCCAATAGTGTTTATCGGTGCTGCTTTAATTCTTTTTAAAATTTGTGTCTTAGTAAGCGTGAATTTGTATCAACTATTTCAAGTCTGTGACTGGCATGCAACAATTGTGTTGTTCTATATAATTTACCTTCGAAAAACCTCTGTGTGAATATACTGCTTTAAGGAGCTACGCATGATCGCAGCGGTTGTTGCCTCGCAGAAGGATAGGCAGGACCATAGCTTAGAATCGGAAATGCAAGTGAAGTTTGGCCCAAGGAAGGCAACTTCAACTTGGGGTTAGTGGGTACAAATGGTACCTTAGCGTAGAGGATGCAAATAGCATCTGTAAGAAGACCTTTGAAGACTGGATCAAGCGAGCAAGGCCTATTGAAGACCAAGGGAAGATCGTGGTTTTGGTGGAAAGAAAATATCTCTCCCTAGTACGGTAAGAGCATGCAGTCGTTGTAGTTGGCCAATTTCATGAACGGCTTTCTACATTGACTATTAAGGCACTCCTGCATGGATCCCCTATAATGCATGAGTAGTTCAACCCACCCCGGTTGGAGGTCGCCCGTAGGTGCAACATGCACTAGGTTAAGTTAAGGGCATGATGGGTTACCTCCTTCAAGGGCATTCCTTTCAGGGCGGAATTCCGGTGCCATGCGCAGGTAGGAAGTTTAGATAGCTTAGGCATGCGCTGTAGTTGCAGCGAGTAGTTGCTACGCTTAGATAATGAGTATGGGGTTAGAACCTTTATAAATTTAAAGGATGAACTCCACTATCAAGAGAAATGACTAAATTTTTCAAAATCTTTCGAAGGAAACTTTAATCTTGTCAGTCATTTTCAAATCGACAAATTGAAACTCAAATAGTCTTCAGTTTGTCAAGACATTTACAGTTTAGGAGCGGCGTGGCAATTACTGTAAATGTAAAAATGGATATGTTGTTTTCTTATTAAGAAAACTTCATTCCTGGAATTTCGATGCGGCAAGCCACAGCAAAACAGGCATAAAAAATGTTTAGTACACCAGGTCTAAGTATGCGGAATGGCTTCATATTAACCAAACTAACACGAAACATAGTTTTAATAAAAGCACATTGTTTGTTTTCTTTGATGGTTACCATGAAGACAAACCGCAGACGTTGTCACATATGATACAAAATAGTTACACGATGGTTTCCATGTTCACCATTCGCGTTGCTATGTAGTCATCTGTGATAATTGTCAAACTAAAACATAACTTAAATCAAGCGCTGCCGGTTGTTTGGTTAAACCATCCACGGTCCCTCGGTAACCAAACTCAACGTGTGCTTCTTCAAGTGTTCTAAATTGTTTCAAAAAATATTAAATTTCGTCTGTCTGCTTAAAATATTTTGAAGTACATTTATCTAATCCATGTCATGCAGCAAGCGCTTGCTCCAACTTTAAGCGTTAGTGGCACCGGCGCAAAGCACTGAATGAAACAGTGCAAAATAGGGACTGCTAAGGTGGCGCTAGGTGCGACTGATTCGGATGTGGATTAGATAAGAAAAACACACGTTAAAAGAAATTCCCATCAAATTACACAATTTTCTCGTCCAAAGTAGAATACTGTCGAGTTCGCTGATCGGTTTACGTGCGGTAAAACTAAAATGTGGCGGTTTGTACGTAAGTTGTATGTACGTCAAAAATGGCGAATTATATCCATAACTAAAATACTTAAAAGATTTTTTTGGACTTGAAGGTGTCTTTTGAGAAATTGACGGTTTTTTCTTTTTTTTGGTATTTGCATCGTTGCAAAGGTAAGTAAAGATTTTTGTTTCTAAGGGTCCCCCGGGGCGCGGAATTTCGGCCGAAACCCTAATGGTTTTTTCCTCTTCAGTATTCTCCAAATTCTCGTGCCGTTGTGTTCGGTTTTGGTTTATACCGTTCAGGTTTTTCCATTAGGATTTTTTATTTCGGTTAAGTCATCAAAAAAAAAAACAGTGACCTTGGTGTGGGACTAAACTTGTACTACTTGTCATATACAACCATGGAACAAAAAGAAATGCAATTTGAAGGCTATGGATGCTTAGCTGAGCGAACCTAGGGTCTATCAGCTAAAATTTACAGCCATCTTCACTTTCGTTAAAAAAACAGCGTCATGTTTAAGCAATTCTGCATTTTAGAACAGTTTGGGTGATTTCAGTTTAATCATTTTTTATATTTATTTACTTAACACTTATTGTAAATGTGAAAGTTAAACTTGCATGTATTTGGGGCGTAAAGTTGGATATTTAAGCATTTTAATGCTAAACCGGCATTATAAAAAAGCTGATAATTGTTTATTGTTTGTGACTTTAAATTGTGAAGTGTAATTGAACGACAAAGCTCTTGACCTGTTTTTGTCTATTACGATCAAGCAATAACTTACCAAATTTCAGCTTCAAAAATTCTACAAAGATCAAATTTTGGAACTATAAAATATTCAAAATATGTTCAATAGCCAAAATCATCTAAACTTTCCAAGAAAAAAAACAGCCCAACTGTGGGGTATCTTCAAAGAGCGGAAAATTTAGTCTTTGGGTTCGATTCCCAATACACTGTTTTTTAGTATATGTGCAATCAAATTGTCAAGTTTGGATTAAATCCGTGTCGGATAATCCATGATATAAGGAAGGAACTTTTAAATTTTAAAGAATCTTTGCAAGAAGCAACATGTTAATCAGATTGAAGATCATGGAATCGGGTAAAGATTAAGGATTACAAAATAACAGTCCCAGTCTCCCAACGCTCTCGTCTAAATCTAAACAATAGTATGAAACAATATTGAAACAAAGCAAAGAAAAGATTTTACGTTTTTATTAGTTGACTAAGTTGAGGGAAGCTTAGTACTTTCCCCGTGTTTCAAAAAAATTCATTAAACTACGGTGAAGTAAACATATTAAAAATGGCTCTTGAAAATACGGTCAATTATCCGAGAAATACGAAGCAGTTATGGTTCTCAGTGGAGTGGGGATGCTCTAGGTTATAAGAATGGTTTGTGGGAATTCTGTTACAGTGGTACTCAAATTCATGAAGAACTAGAAAACTCGGAGGACTTGATAAAATTGACATTAAAGGATGGAGGGATAGTGACGACACTGTACTACACATTGCTACAGCAGAAGCGTTGGTTTCTGAATCGGCAACAACGGAAGAGTTATGGAGCATTATGGCTACAAAGTACAAGAAGACATGTGCTGAGGATATGTGGGAAAGAGCTCCTGGGCAGACCACAACAAAGGCATGTTTCATGTTACGACCTCTTGAGGAAAAAGGTTACATTATACCATTTAGGGTGGCGGATGTGGTGCAGCTATGAGATCCATGTGTATAGGTTTGATGTTTCCTTGTGAAGATCAAATTGAAATGTTAATTGAAATTGCTGTTGAAAGTGGAAGGATGACTCATAATCACCCCACAGGTATTCACCTTTCATAATAAAGCAACGATTTCAGATCATGTATCAATTATCAAGTCACTAATGTCTAGTGTTCTGTCTATCAACAAGTGTTGCTTTGTATAAAGTTTGCTAGGTTTTCCTGTTATCTGCATTGCTTTTCATTTTAACAAACATTTATAGTAATTTAGCTTTGCAATCCTTTTGATTTTCTTACATGTTTTACCTTCAACTCTTCTTTCGATTACTTACTTGATCAAGCCATTACCATGAATGTTTCATACCCTTTTATCTAATATCAATTTAAAAATGAAATAAAAGAAGGTAGACCTTAGGTTTGCATAAGTCTATGCAATCCGTCATTTTATAGAACAACATCTCAAATGCCTCCAACCTTCTAACATTGCTCACTTTAAATGACCATATCTTTGATCCATCCCTTTTATCACATTTCCAAATTTCAGTCTTCTAAAAACTGTTTGAATTGCCATTGCTGTTTTGCTTTAATATCGTCACTACTACAGCCATTGAATCCATGATCCATATCAAAATGCTGTTATTATGTAAATAGGGTCATCATAATGTAAGTGACCTAAAATTAGCAATCTTTAAAGACAATGATTTTAATTATAGGTTATCTAGGGGCTGTTACTGCAGCTTTATTTACAGCCTATGCTATACAGAAGATGGCCAAAAATGGGAGCAGGACTTTTAAGTGTTTTACCCAAAGTTTGGGAATACATTGAGAAGGTTGGTCGTGATGTAGAAGAAAACAAGAAATCTTGGGGCTACTTTAAAATAGTTGGGAGTCATATCTTGAACTACGGGATTAATGAATGGAACCAGTGAACCAAAGTTTCCAGTGACATATAACATACCTGAACGTGATGCTTTTATAAATCTGTCAGTTATGCAGGTTGGGGTGGGTCCAGTGGTCATGATGCACCAATGATTGCTTACGATGCTTTGATGATGGCAAAAGATTCCTGGTTTCAATTGTGTTCTTGTTCTATGTTTCATGGTGGAGATAGTGACAGCACAGGAATATTGGCTGCAGCATGGTGGGGTGGTATGTATGGTATGAAAGGTGTACCCCCTTGGAAATTATAGGAACCTGGAATATGGTCATAGGCTTATGGAGCTTGGTAAAAAATTACTGAATGTATCAAAGAATATGAACAACTAACAGGATAGTATTTATTTAACAAAATTCTGTCATCCCAATATACTTTAGTATGTTTGTAAATCATACAATAAAATTACTACTTGGTTATAACATAAAAGCAAATTACTTTAGAAATAAAGTCTAAAGAAGAATGTCAGATTCAGGGCATGGGCAGTTCTAAGTTCTACTTAGGATGATTCCTTGTAGAGTAAGTTTATTGACTAGATATCAGTGAAACAATATATAGACAAGGATCATTACATCTTTAGGTTCATTTTACCTCACAAAATGCAAATTGCAAACGTTTTATTCACTACCAAAAATACCTTCTGAGGGAGAGGGGAGCTGACTTGGCAGGTGGAAGCCTTGCTCCTACGGTCTATGTGTTAAAAATAGGCTTAACATAATTTAGAAGGCACAATTTTCTTTGAAACACGTAGCTACCAAAGTGTAACTGTAAAGCTTTGTCATATTCCAGTTTCATAATACAACACACCTAGATTGTTTTAAAGACTTAGCGACATCAACCTGACTAGTTCCTAACGTTTTTGCGAATTTCCAGAGCTTTTTCGTGAAACTCTATAGCTTTGTCGTAGTTTTACCAAGATTGTTTAAAGACCTAGCGACATCAACATGATTTGGACCTAACGATTGTTTTTTAATTTCCAGAGCTTTTTCATGAAACTCTATAGCTTTGTCGTAGTTTCCAGTTTTTTCAAACACCACACCAAGATTGTTTAAAGACATAGCAACATCAACATGATTTGGACCTAACGATTGTTTTTTAATTTCCAGAGCTTTTTCATGAAACTCTATAGCTTTGTCGTAGTTTCCAGTTTTATAATACACATTACCAAGATTGTTTAAAGACCTAGCGACATCAACATGATTTGGACCTAACGATTGTTTTGAATTTCCAGAGCTTTTCATAAACTCTATAGCTTTGTCGTAGTTTCCAGTTTTCAAACACATTACCAAGATTGTTTAAAGATAGCGACATCAACATGATTTGGACCTAACGATTGTTTTGAATTTCCAGAGCTTTTCATGAAACTCTATAGCTTTGTCGTAGTTTCCAGTTTTTCAAACACAATACCAAGATTGTTTAAAGACTTAGCGACATCAACATGATTTGGACCTAACGATTGTTTTCGAATTTCCAGAGCTTTTCATAAAGCTCTATAGCTTTGTCGTAGTTTCCAGTTTCTCAAACACCACACCAAGATTGTTTAAAGACCCAGCGACATCAACATGATTTGGACCTAACGATTGTTTTTAATTTCCAGAGCTTTTCAAGAAACTCTATAGCTTTGTCGTAGTTTCCAGTTTCATAATACACATTACCAAGATTGTTTAAAGACGTAGCGACATCAACATGATTTGGACCTAACGATTGTTTTCGAATTTCCAGAGCTTTTTCGTGATGATTTTTAGCTTTGCTATACTTCCCAGTGTCATGGTATAAAAGACCAAGGATATTAAAATACCAAGCTTTGTCATAACTAGATTCTTCTGATTTAAATTTATCCAATAGTTCAAGAGCAAGATCGTATTTTCCAAAATGTCTTAATCTGTCAACAAAATATTGGAAAACTTGTAAAGTGTTCATGTTGATTTTTGTCTTGTTGGTCTTTAATAATTGAACAATTTTTTCAAGATGTGGCATTAATTTGATTTCGTCGTCTCTCTCTTTAAACATGTAAAGTGCTTTAGATATTTGATCAACGTTAGTTTCCATTTCATGTTCTTCATTTGAATGTTCAGATTGATAAACAATAATTGCTTTGTGAACAATGCGATGTAGACTAATGTCATTATTTTCTGAATGCAAGAACAATGAGCAGTCCTTTAAACAAAGACATATATCTTCCTTTGAGTGTTTGGGATCAATTTTTGAACATAAAAACAATAATGTCTCGTGGTATAGGATCAAACGATATCACGGAAAAAAAGTTAATAACATTTGCCAATATTGAGGATTCTTCAGCATTTTGTCTGACAGCTAAAAGTGAAGCTTGTAACATACTTCTAGGATATACCGAGTTAAATTTAACAAAAGTGGCGTCCATGTTTTCTTGTTCTTCTGAAAATATTTTCTTTAAATATTCTTTCCAAGTAAATGAGCAGTTTGCTTTGTTTACACGACTGACATAACAACCAGCGGCAGCCAAAGCCAGCGGTTGACGATCTAATGCGTGCGATACTTCATTCAACAATTGATCATCAGTATTATCATCTTTAGTGTAATATTCCAACAGTTGACAACATTCTTTATCATTCATTCCACTTTGATAGAAATATGTTTGTTAAACTCATCATCTTGAGGTACGGCATCTGTGTTCTGGATAGTTACTATGATTTGTCCATTTATCCACATGGGATCACCAACTTGGGGGAGTAATGAAGAAATTTTGCTAAGCTGTGCCACGTTGTCTACAATGATCAACCAATTTTGCCAGAATTTTAATCGTGTGGATACTAACGATCGCAAATTCTTCACTTTGTCTGCGATGGAACAATTTTCATCTTCAAATTTTTAATCATATCCTTGTCACAGTTTAAACGGTATCCAAGTTCACAGTAAGTTTTAAAAGAGATTCCTCATTTTTCCATCGAGAGTCATTACAAACGAAGTTCTATTTTTCCAATCACACGATATTTTTCACAAACCTGTCTTGCAAGTTGTGATTTACCACTGCCAGGATTACCAGTGATGTAAAAATATGTCAGTTTATCATTGTTATCATTCCTTAATTTTTCAAGATCTTTTATAATTTTATCTCGTAATTCAGTGCGTTCAACAAAAAAATGATTAGGTTTTGAAGGAAGAACTTGAAATAAGTCAAAACTGTCACGATGATTTTTATTTTATTGATTTCATCGAGAGAAAATTTCAAATCTTGAAATGATTTTTCAATGATGTTGACTATATCATCAAAATCATCATCTGAGCATTCCTTTCATACCAATGTGCGTACTTGTTTCTTTCACAACGAAGTGCATGAACAGCATCCTTTGTTTTTGTCAAGGTGCTTTCCAATTGAATTTGAAAAAATTATTGCATCAAATAATATCGTGCAGTCCCACTTACTGGTATCTCCATTTTGATATTTTGTCGAGTTTTTGGTCTAACTTTCTTCTTGATTCTAAATTGTAAAATTTGTTACCACTGATGTGTGTATCATCCCATTCTCCATAAGTTGATTTGTAACGAGAGTTCCATTGTTTAATGAAAACTGAGCAAGTTCCTTTTGCACCACGTTAATTATTTGCTGAATGTAAGACAGATTTCTTATTCCTGACGATTCCATCTGTACAAAAATTTGGTATATATCAACAACATAAAAATCAAGCAAATAAAAAAATATCATACAACCCTTATTAGGTTCCACTGAAGTCCGAAATTACATGATGACGAAATCAAACTTATTTTTAATTGATTTAACTTCACCAAAAATCGTCTTAAAATTACAAAAGAACCTAAAAACTAATAATGACAGAGAGCATGTATGCTACAGCTTTTAACTGCAGTATCCCGTCAAACAACCTTTGAAAAATTAAAAAAACCTGATATTTTACCTTAAAAATTACGTTACAAAACAGACATAAGAATATATTTCAATAATTTGCATAGTCATTTATGAAAGTCATGCCTCTGTATCTAAGAACATGTTATAATGTTGTAGCTAATGATCTATTTTAAATTTACTAATGTTTATGTTTATTTAATTTCACTGACTCTAACGCATTAATTGAAACTTGATTTTATAAATATATATGTTTTACAACATGTTGCAACACAAGTTCTTGTGTTTCTTTGTCTATGTACGACAGATGATTGGCAATGGTAAAATTCTTTATCAATTTTAAAACGATGAACTACAATTTTGATTAAATTTTAATATGAAATGAGAATTTTTAATCTATGTTGATAAACTAACGCGTTTTGAGGGGATCATTAACGTAAACTCGAATGTTGAATATTGCCTATTGGTCGTGACTTTTTTAGAACGTGTATCTACAAATACGATAAAAGTTTTCAGATATAATTTCTATGAGCTTTTACAAAGACCTTTTAGTTCGCAAAATATCAGAATGTTCGTAATTTATAACACATCTCTATGGTACGCACCGACTGAAAAGAAAACTATGAGATAGCAGATTGTAACAGTTTCAATAAGGGAGAAATTAAAGATAGTTTCTTGTGATTGTGTGCTGCTGCGAACAGCATTGGCTATGTATAAAAAAGCATCATTTTGCGACGTTTTCGATAATAAATACGATAATAAAAGTAAGAAAATAAAGTAAGAATAATAAATGTAATAAATTAATTTTAATAAAGTAATTTTACTTTTAATAAAGTAAGAATAATTAATGAATTTTAATTAATATGAATAGATAATTTTGAATTTCAAACATCAGTCGCGCGACGGATTTGACATACTCTAGATCCGCCCCTGATCTTTAAGTTTGTCACCACGACAAAGTCTCTGTTTCATAATTAGTTAATAAGTCTAATTTTAACTAGGAAAGCCTCAAACGTGGCATAATTATATTAAAATTTCTGCTGTACACCACCATGTGGTCCAAAAGCTCTGTTTTTACAAATCATAAATCAAAGATTTTCAGTATTTTTCTTTAATGCTATGAATTTGTATGTATCACCTTAGCGTTAACAGCTCGACGAAAGATAATTGTAACGCTATGGCATGAAAGAGTCCATTTGCAATTTCAAACTTAATTCTCCTCCTGATTCATAAATGTCACTTCATACTATCACAAGAAGTGGCGTAGCTAACGGTCTTGCTGGTCGGGCCCAGTCCGACCAAATATTTTCCCAAAAATGAAAAATTTGTTTTCTTTAAAATTGGATTTGCGAAAATTTTAAATTCTGCGACTCTTTTTGGAATAATCCACAGTCTATTAGTGTAATATTTGTCAAATTGCGTCGTTATTAGCAAAATTATCATATTTTTAAACGTTACTTAGCAACAATGACTAGTGCATTTCTAGTGCCAGGCATTACGCAGTTTAGTCGGGCTCTGAAAATTCAGCCCGACCAAGTAGTAAAATCTATAGTGGGAATATCTGTAATCTGATTGGTTGAGAGTAGCTGCGAACACACTTAAACGTATAACAACGTCTAGTCGGGCTCATTTTCAAAAGCGTGACTTGAAATTTGAGCTTTCGAAATATACGTTCGGAAATCGTGATAATTTACATTACATTAGCCGAAGCGGCTAATGAAATCGATATAAAAAGTGAACTACAAAAGAAACCATTTTCTGTTCGACAATCAGGCGAGCAAAATATACTCGTAAAGCAGCGGCCATTTCCAAATTTACAAGCGACTACAGGCTATAGAAGCTTTCAGGAAAGATGGTACTCGAAGAAAGATTGGCTTTGTGGTAGCTTAGAAAAGAATGCATTGCTCTGTTGGCCTTGTCTTTTGTTTTGCCCTGGATCGTCATCTTCATGAACGCAGACGAGATTCAAAAACATGAAGAATTTCCTATCCGATTGTAAGAAGCATAAGAAGGCAAAATCGAACATTGGTGCTTACAAAACCTGGAAGACCTACGGTTTTCAGCCTCATTGCTAAACAAAGGCCTGTAAATAAAAAACTACACGGTAGAATTTTTTTAAACTTGGCCATATTGTAGATATTCTTATTGTCTATAACATATCCAAAATCTGGATGTGGCACAAAAAAATAATTTGTAGAAATCATCGACAAATTCGGATGACACGAATGCGCGTAATATGATCTTATATAATTAGGTTGAAAATTTCAAGTCATTGCTAAACAAAGGCCTGTAAATAAAAAACTACACGGTAGAATTATTTTAAACTTGGCCATATTGTAGATATTCTTATTCTCTAGAACATATTCAAAACCTGGAGGTGGCACAAAAATATAAATGATAGAAAATCAGTTCAGAATGCAAGAGGAACATTTTCAGAAAAATTGAAATTGTTAATCGATATTCTGATCGTGTCAACGACGTAAAAAAATGCGATAGAAAGAAAAATACTGTGGTAAATAATAGCCGATTTCTAATTATAAGATAATAAAGTAAAGTAATTATCTAGTAAGTCAGTAAAAATACAATATAAATAATGCACATGTCTAATTATACCGTGACGTAAAGGTCCTGGATTAAAGTAATATCTGGTCACGACTTCTCGAAAAACAAGTCCTTTACTTCACTAGATTCACTAAATTTTGAAAAAATTAAAGCGATGAGCAACTAGAACAAATTTTCAAGAAAAATAACCAGCACAGTTACGTCACTGCATAATTAATTTGGTACTAACAACCAAACAGAGTTTACTACTTTTAAACAATTTAGTAAAAAGTGAATTGTATTAATAATTTTTTGTTCACTCTCTAGATTTTGGATATATTTAAAAAAATTCTACCGTGTAGTTTTTTATTTACAGGCCTTTGTTTATCAATGACTTGAAATTCTCAACCTAATTATATTAGATCATATTACGCGCATTCGTGACTTCCGACTTTGTCGATGATTTTCTACAACTTATTTTTTTGTGCCACCTCCAGATTTTGGATATGTTATAGACAATAAGAATATCTACAATATGGCCAAGCTTAAAAAATTCTACCATGTAGTTTTTTATTTATAGGCCTTTGTTTGAAAAATTACATGGATATAGGAAGTTAATTATATAAGATTATATTACGCGCATTCGTGTCATCCGACTTTGTAGATGATTTTCTACAACTTATTTTTTTGTGCCACCTCCAGATTTTGGATATGTTATAGACAATAAGAGTATCTACAATATGGCAAGTTTAAAAAAATTCTACCGTGTAGTTTTTTAGCTATAGAGCGGTTTGTCGAATGTGGTGCCAGCTTCACAGTTAATACCAGAGTACATTCTCAAGGAATATTATTCTTTTTTTTTGTGCAATCTCCAGATGTTGGATATGTTATAGACAATACGAATATGTACAATATGGCCAAGTTTAAAAAAATTCTACCGTGTAGTTTTTTATTTACAGGCCTTTGTTTAAGCCTGGCGCACACTAGCGCCATCGGCTTAGCTGAGAGTTACTCGTGACTGTTGGCGCACGCCATTTCCTCAAGTGTGCGGTCAAGTTTTGAGCAATATTCGCCTCGCGCGCCATCGGCGCCGAATATTCAACATGTTGAATAAAATGGTGCACGAGTGAACGTTGGCTCCAAGTGTCAGGTGTGCGCGCGTGCTGAGCTATTATCTCAATACGTGAAGAAAATGCGCATGCGTTCAGCAACTTTCTTACATTCATCCATTGCAATATGGCGGATGCCAGGGACTCGAGTTCATCGGACTAGGAAGAAATTTTGCTGCTGCTTATGTTAATGCGCCGAAGACGAAGACGTTCGAGAGCGTCTTGCAGAAAGACATGGACCAAATCATGGATTTCACGCCGTGAAACACTAGGAGCATCGGCTACAATAGTGCATGAGTTGAATTGTGAGGACCCAGAGAAATTCCGACAGTATCATCGTTTAGATAGGATTTCATTCGAGGAAATATTGAATATGGTGTCTCCACTAATTCAGAAAAACGACACAAAACTACGAAAATCGCTTCAGCCAAGGGAGAGATTGTCGGTAACATTACGCTTTTTGGCTACAGGTAAGAAAAGACATTAAAAATAGCAGTGGGTCTTTCAAAAGTAAAGGTATTAGAAACCATATATATTAAATGATGGTCTGTATTTTGTTTAGGGGAAACATTCAGAAGTCTTTCTTTTCAATATCGGATAGGTGAAAGAACAATATCTGGTATTGTGGAGGAAACATGTAATGCCTTGTATGCAGTAATGAAGGAGAACTATTTGAAGGTTATTTAATCTATTCACTTATAAAACATACTTTTTTACATCATTTATTTTACCCAAACACATGCAAAACAAGCCATAACTACAAAAGTGTGCAAATGTGAACATATCAGTTTCGCCAGGCACCTGACATATGCATATGATCATCTCTGTACGATGCATTGTTTTCATCGTACAGTGGTGGTGTTGAATTTGACGGCATACCAATGCTTATGTTTGGATGAAAATAATTTCTTTGTGATTGTTCACGAAGCATTTGTGGTGGTATTTCTTGAGTTTGTGCCAATAGACCAGCCTGTGCTTGAAAAATTATTCCATTTATTTTATTTTGTGCAAGATGACAAGTTCTAGGATCTAATTCCGAAAGTGCCTTTGCCACATAGACTCCAAAAGCATCCAACATGTTGCCACCATTATTTTCTTTTCTGCGTTTTCTTTTCTCAGCTATTGAATTTGATAAAGTTTTAATCAAATTAAATTCTTCTTCAGCCTGTCTCTTCCTTGAAGTAGTTGGCCTTTGTATAGGCTGACTCGTAGACCTTGCTACTGCACCATCCACTCCATGATGTTCCATTTCATTTTCATTTTCATTATTTAAATCATTGTAATCATCATCATCCTCTTGGGTGAAACTTGTGTCTTGAGGAGTGCCAACGGATTCCTGAAATTTTTAAAATAAAAATCAACATTTTTTAGATCCCAAGAACTACCAAAGACTGGCTTCAAATTGCAAGGGAATTTGAGAGCAGATGGAATTATCCCTGTTGTTTGGGAGCTATTGATGGGAAGCATCGCAATTCAACAGCCAGCAGACACTGGTTCTGAATTTTTTAATTATAAGCACTTTTTCAGTGTTATCTTGCTGGCTATGGTCGATGCGAATTACAGATTTGTCTATGTTGATGTTGGTGCTGCTGGAAGAGCTGGAGATGCTGGAGTTTTTGCTGATTCCGCATTAAGACAAGCACTTACAGCAAACACTTTAGACATCCCTGAACCAAGCATATTAAGAGGAACATCAACAAAAGTAGCATACCATGTTGTGGGAGATGATGCCTTTCCTTTGACATCATACATGATGAAGCCATATCCTCATCGCAATTTAGTCAAGCAAAACGAGTTTTAATTATAGATTGTCCGGGCACGCCGAGTTGTTGAAAACGCTTTCGGAATTTTAGCACATAGATGGCGCATATTTTTAACAACCATTAAATTATCCCCAGACAAAGTCACTGACATAATTTTTGCAGCCTGCTGTCTGCACAATTTCATGATTGGCAAGAACATTGGAAATTACAGTGGTGTTGCAGATGTTGAAAATGAAGATCCTACTGTAATCCGAGGAATGTGGAGAACTGGTACATCACTGAATGGCTTACAGCCAGGCAGCAATCGTAATGCTCCAAGAAATGCAAAAGGCCAAAGAGAAGTGTTGACTGACTATTTCAATAATCAAGGGTCTGTACCATGGCAAGACAATATGATTGGGTAGAAAATAATTTTATAGTTTGCTTATAATTAAATATACTGTAATGAGTTTGACTAAATAATTTCATCACTTTATGTCATATAAATAAATTGAGTAATAACTTTGAACGAAACTTACAGAGTCAATATTCGAAATTGAAGTCCGTGTTGCAACATGAGGTGCTAGAAATTGTAACTTCTCTAATATCCAAGTGGTTCGACGAGATGGATTTTTTCTAGCACTGCCACTGGGTGGAGGTTTTTTCGCCTTTACGAAACTATTTCGCAATGATCGGATTTTTGACTTTACCCAATCAACTAGATAGAAAAAAAATAATGGATGCATGATGAATGATAAGTTGTCACATACAACATTTGGCACAACAGGTTATTGACACACACAGACCCACTTTTCGCCTGTACGTTACCTGTTTTTCCGAGTTTTTCAGCCATTTCTTCGAACGCATTTTCACGTAAATCCCGATTTTTAAACTCAGGACATCGCACGTCATAAAGACAGGGAAAATCTGGCCAAATGTCAGCCAAATGATCTTCCAACAAAGCTTCTGCTACAACGACACTACCAGAGTCCATGTTGAAATGATTGAGGAAAGAACGCATGCGCATTTTCTTCACGTATTGAGAAAATAGCTCAGCACGCGCGCACACTGGAGCCAACGTTCACTCGTGCACCATTTTATTCAACATGTTGAATAATCGGCGCCGATGGCGCGCGAGGCGAGTATTGCTCAAAACTTGACCGCACACTTGAGGAAATGGCGTGCGCCAACAGTCATGAGTAACTCTCAGCTCAGCCGATGGCGCTAGTGTGCGCCAGGCTTTAGCAATGACTTGAAATTCTAAACGTAATTATAAAAGATCATATTACGCGCACTCGTGTCTTCCGACTTTGTCGATGATTTTCTACAACTTATTTTTTTGTGCCACCTCCAGATTTTGGATATATTATAGACAATAAGAATATCTACAATATGGCCAAGTTCAAAAAAATCTACTGTGTAGTTTTCTATTTACAAACCTTTGTTTAGCAATGACTTGAAATTCTCAACCTAATTATATAAGATCATATTACGCGCATTCGTGTCATCCGAATTTGTCGATGATTTTCTACAACTTATTTTTGAACTGTTTCTCTGCTTTACTATATGATCCTTCGGTAATTTAAATTAACCAAAATGGTTCTATTTCCTGCATAAATATCACGCGTTTGCTTTCTAAGATAGCCTTTTCCGACGTTCTAGGGAGTCTAAATTCGGAAAGTTTTCTCGCTCGGCGCCAACCGTGGTGGCGCCTCGTGAGCCCGACCAAATGTTTTTCGCTAGCTACGCCACCGTTCACAAGTATAATGAAATAACACATATTTTATAAATATACCGTCCGGACCCAAAGATGAATATAATTGTATGCTAGCAAGCAATTTGAATTCCTTGGCAAACAAACAACTAACGATAAACAGGCCTTCCTTTCGATCGCAGTAATTATTTTTCGTAAGTAAATTGTTTGTATTTGCAACTTCGTTTGATTGGTACACAATTACAGGATTACAAATTGCTACGGGTATCTATGGTGTATATTTCATAGTACTAAGGTGTGACTAATATTTAGTAAAAATATATTAATTAAATATGACAAACATTTTGTATTTAAGGTCCCATTTATACATCGTAAACACACATGATAATTCTTTATCTTTTATCTTACAAACCTTTTGCAGGTCGACGGTTGGAACTTTGAACATTCAATCTTTCAGATAAATTCAGCATTCTGAAGAGTTAAGCGTCAAATGTCTGCGTCGTTTGAGTTGATACGTTGCGTCGTTGGGTATTTGTTATGTAATACAAAGACACAGAATAGATAACGTGACAGAAGGGCCACTTAGCAAAAAATGCGGTCCTAAATTTTAATGCGCATGCGCTACTTCCGCCACGATGGTAGCAAGATAAACTTACAACTCAAAAATCTTGGCGTTTTACTTGAAAATTTGAAATATTTATCCTGAGACGACCAAATCAAAGCTGTGATTAATAAAGGCAATCAAGACCTACCCTCAGTATCTTGCTGAAAAGAGAACATACAATCAACATATTTTTATGCTTTTTCATGTACAACCAATGTGTACAATTCTATCGAGACCTGTATGAGAAATGCTGTGCCGTGGCCGTGTGAAAAATTTGACGTTCAAGATTAAACACAGATGCTCTAGAGAATTTTTTTGGAACAATACGCCAGCAAGGAGGTAATTTTGACAATCCCACGCCAATACAATTTATCAGGGCTTTTTGAAAGGTTTTTTTCAGTTCACTTTTGACCTCTTCGAAAGAAAACTGTTCTAAAGATATGGACATTCAGCTAACACAATTATAAAAAAAAGCCCAACCCATTTAGTATGCCACTTACCCATGTAAAAGCTACAAGTAGCTCACTGTTGATTGCTGAAAATGACTACCGAGAACAAAATATTGGCAACAATTTATTGCTCAAAAATGCTGCTGCCTATGTTTCAGGATAATTGCTAAGCAAAGCTTTCAAAATCCACAGCTGTCTCCAATGTAAGAACGTTTTGACTTCAAATAACATAAACAATGATGGTAATTTGCTTTGCTATTTCAAGGCATATAAAGAACTCAACTTTGGTGGGCTGACTGCTCCTTCATCGTGCTATTTAAATTACATTATGCAACTTGAAGACACCTTCGTGGATTGCTTCTCAGTCACAACCAAAAATCTGAATGTTGGAAAGAGCATCTTGAAGAGTCTTAACATGATACCAGTGCCATTCCGTACATGTTCACAGTTTCCACTGCAATATTTGGTCAAACTTTTTTTCATTTTATCGTTAGAAACTACAATATTTAAGCAGCTTTGAGGCAATCGTTTGCTTTCTCAGTAAAACAATGCCGAAAATGATTTTCGAAAAATTGGTATTAATTGTCATCGGGTCGTCGGTATGGTCGTCGGTCACAAACAATGATGACGTTCTACGTTTGACTGATGGAAACATGCAAACTAGTCAATATTCAATATGGCGTTTGAACGAATTCATTTTGTTCCTCCTGTCATTGAAGATAACCCAAACGGCTGGCGTCCTACCTCTATTTCAGATGCATTTAATGGAATACCTTATCAACCATTCTCTAAAGGAGATAAACTTGGAAGGGTAAAATATTTTATATTTCATAAGAAATTCCTTGCTATCAATGTCTTCCACTCTGACCTTTAGTTGTTCTTATATTTCTGTGTCACGTGGTGAAATTTATAATCATATTTTACTAGCTATTATTGTTAAACATTGTTATGTAGTCATCATTAAAAAACCACTCTACACTTTTAAGAGGATAAAATATTATTTCTTGTATTGACTGTATAAATATAGGTCTTATAACATACATTTTCATTTTATGTAGGTTTCTGATTGGTAAAGTACAGCCTATCAAGATCGTTGATGCCAAAGTTTGTATTCTGTCTAGACTTCACTATTTTCTTGCAGTTTAATCATATTGTTTTACTTCTATAGATAAATACTTAAATCAGTTTGGTGGTGGTAATCAATATGCATATTATCATGAAGAAGATGAATCAACTTTCCATCTTGTTGACACAAGTCGACCACAAAAGCCTGTTTACATGCGCAATAGGAACAAATTCAATCAGGTACAATAGAAAAGTTTTCTATACTTTTAAGTCTCAAAATAAAATCACTTCTTTATTATATTTGTAAATATCTTCATCTAAATGACTCCTTTTCATATGAACAACATTAACAAAAATTTTTTATTTTTTAGAGAAATAATCGACGTGATAAAGAGCGTCAAATGCAACGTCAACAAGCTGGGATGCAGAATTTGCTGAAGACTCGTGACAACAGACTCCATCGTAAATTGCAGAAACAATTTGCCAACAGAAACAACTGGCAAGAATGAAGAAATCAGGTTTGTAATAATCTTAGTTGAGGGAGGGGAGGGAGGGTAATTTTTAAGGTGCAACTTCAGTGAAGAAAGTGAACAAAAGAATTGTGATAGTGTGTTACATGTATGTAAACTTTGAACTCCAAAGGATACATTATAAATTTATGGTAATTATGCGACTTGCATAAGATATTATGGTACACAAACTGATGTACCTCAACCATGAACACCTCGGAGGATACATAATAAATATGTAGTAACATGACAGGTACACTTATGGATATACTGTAATTTTATATCTATATGTTTAACTTATATGTAGACTCCTCAGAGGATACCTAATAAATATGTAGTAACATGACTGGTACACTTATGGATATACTGTAATTTTATATCTATATGTTTAACTTATATGTAGACTCCTCAGAGGATACATAATAAATATATAGTAACATGACTGGTACACTTATGGATATACTGTAATTTTATATCTACACATTTAACTTATATGTAGACTCCTCAGAGGATACCTAATACCTCTGCGTGTCGTAAAAGACGACTAAAAGGGGTTGGTGTAAGGAAGGGCATCCTACCGTAAAACTTTTGCTCCAACAAAATTCATGGACTTTGGAAAAGAAGATATGGCCCCCAGTCCCCGGCAGCCCTTCAGTGGGCAGGGGTCGAAGAATCTCGGATCGAATGGTTGTGGAAGTGTCACCCTTCGGGTAGGCACAGTGAACGTTGGGATAATGAAGGGAAGGAGTGCAGAAGTGGCGGACATGTTGAAGAGAAGGAAAGTTGATGTGTGTGGGTTTCAGGAGGTAAGGTTTAAAGGTGAAGGTACGAGAGTCATAAAGGGTGAAGATAATGGAGCGAGATTTAAGTGGTTTTGGAAGGGAAACGGAAGTGTCACGAATGGTGTTGGCTTTGCGATAAGAGAGGATTGGGCGAAGTCAGTTGTAGCAGTGAAGAGAGTTTCGGACAGAGTCCTGAGAGTTGATGTAGTTGTGAGGCCGAAGTTGTGAGTTTCGTTGTGGTATGCTCCGCAGGTTGGACGAAGTGCGGAGGAGAAGGAAAAGTTCTACGACAGCGTGTATGCAGTGAAGCAGACATTAGAGGGCGATGTGTGATGCTTGGTGATTGGAACGGTCATGTGGGAAGCGTGAAAAGGATACTGTCGCATGGAGGTTTTGGAGTTGGTGATATGAATGCTGAAGGCGAGACGATATTGGAGTTAGCAGAGTTGTGGGATGGTGGTAGTGAATACGTGGTTTATAAAGGAAGAAAGCAAGCTTGTGACGTATGAATCTGGTGACAGTAGGACGGTGGTGGATTATATACTGGTGAATGAAGAAGAGAGGAAAAACGTGAAGGATGCAAAGTGATTGCAGGAGAAGAATGTGACCAGCACAAGCTGCTGGTCATGGACTGGAGAATCAGGAAGGTGAAAGGAAAGGTTGAGGTAAAGGCAGGCTTAAGCTATGGAAGTTACGATCGAATGAAGGAAACAGTGTTTCCGTGACGAAAGTACGACATTGAATGTTGAGGTGAGACGGTGGAGGAGCGATGGACGTGCTGGAGAAAGGGTGTTTAAAGGCAGCGGAGAAGGTATGTTGTAGAAATAAAGGCGGTGTAGTAGAAGAACAGGCATGGTGGTGGGATCAACGAGTCAGCGAAGTGATTGGCGCGAAAAGTTGGCATTTAAAAGGTGGAGAAAGTCGCGGACTGAAACAGATAGGATCGATTATCCGATTCAAGAAAAAGGCGCGAAAGGAGGTGGCTAAAGCAAGACATCAGAAAGAGCTTCGTAAAATGCAGGAGAATGGAAGAAAAGCGTTGTTTAGAACTGCTAGAAGAGCAAGAAGGAGGAACGATTTTGGGTGCTCGGCGTGCAGAACACGATGGGGAGTTGAAGGTGTTATGGAAGACAGGTTAGAAGTGTGGAGGGCGTACTGTGACCGTTTGATGAATGTAGAGAATGAGTGGAATGGAGAAGCTGAAGCGGATGAAGTTTTGGGCCGTGGGAAATAGTGACTGTTGATGAGGTGGCGGCTCTGCAAGATGAAAGGGACGGGACCGAGTGAAGTGGGTAGCGAAATGTTGGACAATGAACTATGCGTGAGAGAGTTGTGTAATGTAAACGAGGTTTTGAGGGCTCAAAGATGCCGAGTACATGGAGAAAAAGTCTAGTGGTCCCGCTGTACAAAGGGAAAGGAGCAGCAACGGTATGTGGAATTACAGGACTATTAAGCTGATGGAGCATGCGTTGAAAATAGTAGAGAGTGTTTGAAAGAAGGTTGAGGGAAGTTGTTCGGATGGGGGAAGAGCAGTATGGATTCATACCGGGGAGAGGAACGACGGATGCGTGTTTTGTGTTGAGGCAGCTGCAGGAGAAATTTTGGAGAAGGACAGAGAATTGTATATGGTGTTTGTAGATTTGGAGAAGGCGTTTGATAGAGTTCCGAAAGGTGATCGAGTACGCGCTGCGTAAGAAAGGTGTGACAGAGAATATGGTTCGGGCAGTTATGGAGACTTATGAAGGTGTAGAGGCGGTGGTTACGGAGGAAGGTGCTAGATCTGGTGTTTTTGAGGTAAAAGTTGGTGTTCATCAAGGTTCAGTCTTGTCGCCGTTACTGTTTGCTTGTGTGATGGATGTACTGACAGAGGAAGTGAGAAAAAGAAGGATGCTGGTGTTTGTTGTATGCAGATGACATTGTCTTGGTGGCGGAGTCGAAGCAGAAAGTTCTGGAATGGTACCGAGAATGGAAAACGGCAATAGAAGTCAAGGGACTGAAAGTGAATGAGGCAAAGACGAAGGGCATGAGATGCTCTTGGCAGGTGGAGGTGAAGGACAGTGATAAATGGCCATGTGGTGTGTGTGGGAAAAGAGTTGGAGTGAATTCGATAATGTGTGGGAAATGCGGTAAGTGGGTTCATGGAAGATGTTCAGGTGTCCGTGGTGCATTGACAAGAGTAACTGATTTTGAGTGCGGGACGTGTCGAAGTGGTGGGCGAGTCGCGATTGAACGGTTTGAACTGGGTGACGTGAGTTTGGAAGGTGTATCGGAGTTTAAATATCTGGGCGATGTGTTAAATGATGGTGGAGGTGCGAGCAAGCGGTGAGGAACAGAGTTCAAGCAGCGTGGTGGAGTTTAGAGAGTTGTCGGGAATGTTGTGCGGAAAGTCGACTTCGTTGAAGCAGAAGGAGAATTGTATAAGGCATGTGTTAGAAGTGTTTTGGGATATGGAGCAGAGTGTTGGGCGCCGAAAGCAGAGGACCTGAGAAGATTGGCGTCGACGGAAAGGAGAATGCTTAGGATGATGTGTGGTGTAACGTTGATGGATAGGATTCGAAGTGAAGAGATTAGAAAAGAGTTGGTGTTGAGTGTATCGAGAATTGGGTAAGACGCCAGCGTTTGAGGTGGTTTGGGCATGTGGAAAGGAGGAAGAAAGTGCTGAAATTCGTAGAACGTTGCATATGAATGTTGATGGAGTCCGCAAACGAGGTAGACCGAGAAAGAGATGGATGGATGTTGTGAACAGTGATATGAAGGCGATGGGTATAACGAGAGATATGGCGAGAGATAGAGATGTGTGGCGTGGAAAAATTCATGGACCGGTCAACCCCCCTGGCGGGGATTAATACTGGCCGGTATATAAATGTTGTTTGTGTGTTTGTGTTTGTGTCAGAGGATACCTAATAAATATGTAGTAACATGACTGGTACACTTATGGATATACTGTAATTTTATATGTATATATTTAACTTATATGTAGACTCCTCAGAGGATACGTAATGCATCTGTGATGGTTTGGGAAGAGTGGAAGGTTATTGAAGAAATGGATTTTCCAAGATTATCAAAATTGAGTCTACCAAATGTTCTTGATCCAGATGATTTGTATGTTGTATCAGAATTTATTGTTGTATAAAACCTTCTTTTGAATTTGCTAAACAATGAAAGCAATTTAACATCTATTCTGAATAGATACAAATGAATATCTTGTTTTTATGTGTTTATGAAGATCTCTCCATTTCTGTGCTTTGTTAAATAGGGTAAAATGTGGTGAACTGGAATATTATGACAAGGCTTATGATCGTGTCAACATTAAGAATGAAGTCCCACTTGCCTTGCAAAACAGGATTTTCCATAAAGTCACAACGACTGATGATCCTGTTATCAGAAATGTAAGAAAACTTTACTTGCTTTCATTGAATTAAATGGTTTGGATAACCATCATAATGTTAACCACCAATGATAACCACCAATGTTAACCACAAATGTTAACCACCAATCATGACCAGTTATTAACCACCAATCATGACCAGTTATTAACCACCAATCATGACCAGTTATTAACCATCAATCATGACCAGTTATTAACCACCAATCATGACCAGTTATTAACCACCAATCATGACCATTTATTAACCACCAATCATGACCAGTTATTAACCATCAATAATAACCAAGAATTATAAGTGCATGCATATTACAAATGAATTTTAGGAACGAAATGTAAAAATATTTACTTTATTGAAAAATTTAATTGTTCAATTTACTTTGATTTTACCAGATTTTAATGAAAGGAAATGTGTTTGCTACAGACACCATTATATCTACATTGATGACCTGCACAAGATCTGTGTACTCTTGGGACATTATAGCACATGTATGGATAGTATTTTTGTGAGAATTATCAATATACTATTAGTGATATTTATAACTATAAATTAAGTATTTATTTCATGTGATTTTAGCGTGTTGGCTCAAATCTGTTTTTTGACATGAGAGATGAATCAGCATTTGGTTTGTAAATTTTAGTTTTAATTGATTAAGAAACAACAAGCTTTTTATTATTGATCTACGTTTTTAGATCTTTTGACTGTTAATGAAACAGCTGTGGAAACACCTATAGATGATAATGCAGAGAAAGCATAAACTCTACGACCAACCTTGGTCTGGAAGCAACTTTATAAACCAAAATTTCTCACAGCAAGTCTTAAAACGCTCAGAGGAAAAGGAGAAGTTTGATAAACCAAATCCTTTCATTGCTGAAGATAATGAAGAAGAAAAAAGGTGGCATCCGTTGGTTACAGGTAAATTGTTCTTGTATAAATATAGATTGAAGACTAAGATCTAAAAGGAGATATTGTGCTTTACAGCGTGTATAAAAAATTAGAACATTTAAAAATGTCCAGCAAACTATAATTTCATCAACATCCATGTATTTTGGCATTGTCTGATTTATCTAAAAGTAAAACAATCAGAAAAATTTATCTGGAAAATTGGGAGAGCACTTTGTAGAAGCGTCAATTTAACTTCTTGCTCAAAGAAAATGAAAGGTTTAAAATTTTATTTAATCGACCAGGTGAAAGTTTGTCATGTGCGGTGAAAAATTTTAGAAAATTTGACGTTCACCGCAACATGTCAAAATTGGACGTTTTGTGTGTTTCACTTTTTCTTATTCAAGACTGATAACATTGATTGATTGTTTGAATTTACTTAACTAACAAAATACTTAATTTGAAGGAAAACAAGTTTGGCCACACAAGCCATAGTTTTCTTAACTTTTCCAACTTTTTTACACCCTGGCATACATGTGCTAAATTTTAACTATCATTGCTTTATGTTTTAAAACGCTGGAAACATGTTTTGACTTATTTATTTCGTAATTTTTTGATATCACAAAAATTATTAAATATTTTATTTCATTGTGTTGAAGGTATACATGTTTTGCCAGCTCGTTCTTCCATTAAGAAGAAAAATGTGATAGTGTACAAGATAATTTTGACTTTCATCCTTCGCTGTGACCTTCCCTCGTTAAAATGTTGTATTAATCTCAACCAGTGAAATCATTTGTCACTTATTTAGATATCGTAAATGGAATCTTGGCAATGATATAGAAATTGTTATAAGATGTGAACATGATGCAGTATTGTCACCTGGAACTTACATCAACATAAAGGCTCTAAATGAATGGGAATCTAAGGTACATTTATGTATGTGTAGGGAGGTATGGGAGAATGTTGTCATTACGTCATTTATGTTTATGTGTAGGGAGGTATTAGAGAATGTTGTCATTACGTCATGTATGTATGTGTAGGGAGGTATGGGAGAATGTTGTCATTACGTCATGTATGTATGTGTAGAGGTATGGGAGAATGTTGTCATTACATCATGTATGTATGTGTAGGAGGTATGGGAGAATGTTGTCATTACGTATGTATGTATGTGTAGGGAGGTATGGGAGAATGTTGTCATTACGTCATGTATATATGTGTAGGGAGGTATGGGAGAATGTTGTCATTACGTCATGTATGTATGTGTAGGGAGGTATGGGAGAATGTTGTCATTACGTCATGTATGTATGTGTAGGGAGGTATGGGAGAATGTTGTCATTACGTCATGTATGTATGTGTAGGGAGGTATGGGAGAATGTTGTCATTACGTCATGTATGTATGTGTAGGGAGGTATGGGAGAATGTTGTCATTACGTCATGTATGTATGTGTAGGGAGGTATGGGAGAATGTTGTCATTACGTCATGTATGTATGTAGGGAGGTATGGGAGAATGTTGTCATTACGTCATGTATGTATGTGTAGGGAGGTATGGGAGAATCATTGTCATTATGTATGTGTAGGAGGTATGGGAGAATGTTGTCATTACGTCATGTATGTATGTGTAGGGAGGTATGGGAGAATGTTGTCATTACGTCATGTATGTATGTGTAGGGAGGTATGGGAGAATGTTGTCATTACGTCATGTATGTATGTGTGGGTATGGGAGAATGTTGTCATTACGTCATGTATGTATGTGTAGGGAGGTATGGGAGAATGTTGTCATTACGTCATGTATGTATGTGTAGGGAGGTATGGGAGAATGTTGTCATTACGTCATGTATGTATGTGTAGGGAGGTATGGGAGAATGTTGTCATTACGTCATGTATGTATGTGTAGGGAGGTATGGGAGAATGTTGTCATTACGTCATGTATGTATGTGTAGGGAGGTATGGGAGAATGTTGTCATTACATGTATATGTATGTAGGGAGGTATGGGAGAATGTTGTCATTACGTCATGTATGTATGTGTAGGGAGGTATGGGAGAATGTTGTCATTACGTCATGTATGTATGTGTAGGGAGGTATGGGAGAATGTTGTCATTACGTCATGTATGTATGTGTAGGGAGGTATGGGAGAATGTTGTCATTACGTCATGTATGTATGTGTAGGAGGTATATGGGAGAATGTTGTCATTACGTCATGTATGTATGTGTAGGGAGGTATGGGAGAATGTTGTCATTACGTCATGTATGTATGTGTAGGGAGGTATGGGAGAATGTTGTCATTACGTCATGTATGTATGTAGGGAGGTATGGGAGAATGTTGTCATTACGTCATGTATGTATGTGTAGGGAGGTATGGGAGAATGTTGTCATTACGTCATGTATGTATGTGTAGGGAGGTATGGGAGAATGTTGTCATTACGTCATGTATGTATGTGTAGGGAGGTATGGGAGAATGTTGTCATTACGTCATGTATGTATGTGTAGGGAGGTATGGGAGAATGTTGTCATTACGTCATGTATGTATGTGTAGGGAGGTATGGGAGAATGGCGTCAAAAGCTAGACACTCAACGTGGAGCTGTCTTGGCTACTGAACTCAAGAACAATGGCTGTAAGCTGGCAAAGTGGACTGTTGCGTCTGTTTTGTCGGGCTCTGAGTACTTAAAAATTGGGTGAGTATTGCAATTTGCAATGGAAATGATAGTTTTCATATTTATTATCTTCTGCGTTGTTTTTTAGTTTAATTTTTCTTTGTTTCAATTTAGTTACGTTTCACGTAAAATTTTATGGATTCATCAAAGCATTGCATTCTGGGCACCCAGCAGTTCAAACCACGTGAACTTGCTAGTCAGATGAATCTCAGTATGGACAATGGTTGGGGAATAGTACGATGTATTATTGATTATTGTATGAATCTTGAAAAGGGGAAATATCTTATTTTGAAGGATCCTAACAAGGTAACAAAGGCATTACTGAGCTTATAGTTAACTGGATCGTTAATCTTTTTTTTTGGCAGCATTCGGATTCAGTTTAGTTTCACTCACGACAGTATTTCTTTGTTCTGGAAATGATGCATATTCATTATCCTTTTTTATCATTATTTATCCATTGTGTGTCCTTCTTTTAAAGGGGATGATTCGTATTTACGATATTCCCAACAACACGTTTGATTCGGAAGATGACGATGATGACGATGATGAAGAAGAAGCTGATGATGAGGATGAAGATGAACAAGAGGAGGAAATTGAGGGTATGTAAGAACAATGTTTTGATGTTTAGGGATAAGTAGGAGCATACGACGCTCTGTTTTGTTAGTGAATCAATTCTTACTCATTTTTATAGCAAACATTTGATGATGATTTGTTGCTGAAGAATAAATTCAATTTTTGTGAATTATTACAAGCACATGATTTTTTTCCTCTTGAATTGTGTAATTCAATATTAACTTCAATAATTTGCTTCGAAATAAAAATATCTTGAAATGTTCACAAGTGATTGTTTTTAAATTCCATATTGAGACTTCTTAATCAAATATCTCCATAAGTTGAATGTGAATGTCTTAATGGATGATTAATAAACATTATGAATGTGTATTGTTTTGTCGTTTATACACTTCATTTTGAGTTACATATCAACAGAAGGTTTTACGTTTTTTATGTCATTTGATATTACCAAGTATTAAAGTAAATGGTTTGAACCCGGGAGTATCGTTACATGTTTGTAGATGGAGATCGTCGAAGTTAGTAGAGCCTTGAGAAAGACTGTTGGTGTTGTTGATAATGTCATACTTATCTTCTCCCTTGCTTCTGAGACAGTTAATATCAACATTCCTCACGACTCTACTCTGACCTGGACGATTTACATCTACAAACATGTAATTACCGTCAATGACGTCATGTGGTATTTGGTTTAACAGAATTTTGTTAGTTGTAATACAGCCAGGGGCGAAACTAGAACGTTAATTGGGGTGGGCGGTAAATATTTATGTATTCAGCTCTGCTCTGCTGACTTCTTTTGAAATTAACATCGCAAACCAAAGAAATCAGCAGCGCAGAGCTGAATATATGAATATACCCCAATTAACGTTCTAGTTTCGCCTCTGAATACATCATTGACCATGAACTAACCATACAACATTCACCATGAACTAACTATACAGCATTGACCATGAACTAACTATAAAACAATGTACTCATAGTTTAGTCTGATAAATTTTGTGACTTGTTAACATTTTATTTTTTATTTCAGTGATGTTCAATAAGTGAAATTGGACAAAAGAATTTAAAACCTTTTGATTTTTACATTTTATCATCCGTTTTTAGAATGTGGAATCTTTGTTCATGGTTTTGATATAAGAATTCGATGAAAAATTTTTACTAGCGTTGATTTATCTCAGGAAATAACTTTAAGAAATTACTGCATGTGTCATGTTTTCATGCATTCTTTTGCTGAGGTATTATGGTGGGCCCTAGGGTGTCATCTGCGACGCTCAGTGTGTACTCTCATCCCCACCCACCCCAACGTTCCCCTCTCTTTGTGACGTCCTGCCATTTGCCTCAAATATTTCATTTACATCATTTCCGTTGCCCATATTGGTAAATTTCCTTCATTTGTCTTCTTTTGTGAAGTGCTTCAATAATACTGTCGTGTATCGTGGATATTTTTTACATGTAGAAAACACTTTGTATTTTCTCTAACTTTCTTCATGCTAGCATGGGTGGTGAGAGTTGATATGTGGTGATATCAAGCGATCATAAGGTACTCGTATATACATACTTTGTTATTATCTAATTATTTTTAATTATTTTTCTAATTGACAAATAAAACTATTTTTTTTACATGTTAGTTCAGTGGAGATTATGTTGAATTTGGCAAGTGTAGATATTACAAAGCAAGCAATTATTGATCGCTTGTTGGATGGAGTAAAGCAAGTTAGTTGTAAAATATTTGTACGTAGTTTAAAGTTCGAACTTGGAACTTGTAATTTCGTTTCGTCTTTTATTGTATTGATTTTACTCGAATGATTTGGTCGACTTGAACCTCGTCGTTTCTTTAGTGTCAGGTACGATTTGGTAGTACAACCGAATTGGCTTCTGAGAAGGATAGCAGGTGAACTTGATATTTCTTCGATTGCATTGTATTGTATTCATTTTATTTCATAGTATAATCCTTATTTATCATAATCTTTGTATTTATGATGAATTACAGAATCTCTTGTCTTTGTGAGCAATGGAACATTGTTCTTCAATTTGGCATTAAATCCACAAAAAAGATAAATTCTTTAAGGTATCTTCATCATCCTTCTCTCAATTCAGTCAATTTAAAAGCCATTCTTAAATAATTTGTTTTCATCATTTCTATGTTCATTAAAGGCAGGTGTTAATGAGATCTGAAGGTCAATCTGTGTTCTGGCTATTTATCAAGGAACATCTTAGCTCTAGTGAAATAAAGACATATAATTCTTTACATAATGTAATGACAGATGTTGGTAGAGGTTAGTCAAGTTGTTGGTTTCTAAATGATTCCAGGAATGTTTGTGGGTAAAACCTTTTTGTATGCCATGAATTTGTTCTGACATTTTTCTTTCTATTTTTGATGTTTATTTGACAGCTCAAGCATGGCTTAGGTCTAGTTTAAACGAGCAATCACTGGAGAAATATCTTCATAGCTTCATTGGGCATAAACAATTGCTTTTGTAAGTTTGATTTAAGTAACATTTAAGAAAGAAAGATCGATTTTTGGCTTGATAAGCTTTATGATTATCATAACCAATGTATATTGCGATATAGTAATGCAATTTTCTTTTAACGGTAAGCTGTTTATGTGAGAATAATTATACGATGTGTAATTGTTTTAATTTCAGTCAGTATTATGAGCAAGATGCATTATTATTGGATGATGAGCGATCTAGTATGTTACCAATGATGGCTGCTGGTAAGAATAAACTCGTTTATATTTCTATAATGGATTTTTTATCATTCCTTGTTTCTTCTTTAAGGCTTAAGTTCAATTCTTTTTGCAATTGACATTGACAAAGCTGAGTTTAACTCTATTACTGTACAGGTATGCTGGAATGCTATTGATATTGTTTAAAATGAATCTTTGCAAATAGAAATGGATAGTAAAAAAGTGGAAGCTATGAATGTACTTTTCTTTAACTACTTGAATTTAATTTAATTTTTAGATTCCAGGCAATATCAGCCAAGCAGTTTCTCGTCCAACATCAATATGGGCTGTACCATCACCAATGTATGCACGTCAGGAGCTTGGTGAAGTTTTAAGAAAATAAAGATTTGATCAGAATTTCATTTTTCTCCCTGATCAAAAATATCCCTTTTATCCCTAATTATCCCTACCATTCATCTCATATATCGCTATTCTTATCATTCCTTAACCACACATGTCATTTATTCCTTGTAATCCCCCAACCATGCGTTCTCCTTAACCTTTATTATCCCATTATTACATGTCTTCATTTATCCCTTAACTATACCTGTTGTTTATTCATCCCTTATCATCCCTTAACCGCGCGTCCTCATTTATTCTTTATCATACTTGAACAATGTGTAGTCATTTATCCTCACGCGTCTTTATTAATTTTTAACTTTTATCTTTCTTTTGTGTTTCAGGAAAAGAAAAGAAAAAACGTAAAAAAAAGAAAGCAAACATTGCTCAAATTGAAAATGTTGAATTCAAAGAGACGGAAGAAGGACCTTCTGTCAGTTCTCATGGTAGTTCTTCCACAACAACGACTGCTCACGATAGTGCCACGAGCTTTACCCGAGCGGCATACGACATATTACAACGTAATACTGATTCTCAGGTACATGCTCGTGGTAACCATGCTTTTAATAAAAGGCCTGACGATTTTCTTGAAATGCCAAAGAACTCTCAGTTGGCTTATTGTTCGACTTCTGAGAATTCAACTCTTTCTTCCACAATGGCGAAAACCAAAGTTGAGAACAAGGAGAATGAAACAGATGAACAAGTGGCTCGATTAACAAAGAAAAGCCAGGAAGTTCTGCATCTTAAAAACGAGTTTAAAACTGCGAATGATTTGAAAAAAAAATCATTCTTTGACAACATCTTTGCAATCAGGGCGTTACACTGACTCATCGCTCTTGTCGGAGGAAGAAGTGTGTGAGCCTCTTGTTGATATGAACAGCGGTGTATCTCTAATTCCCGTAGTTTGCCCCGATGACGATAAAGGAGTTAGGAGTCTAGCTATGTCAGATGAAAATGAGCGATTTACTGTTGCACCTGAGACGTCGCGACATTTAGTTCATTCAATAAATGATTCCCCGTTTCAAGGTTAGAAGATACTTCATTATTTTATCGACAAGAATGTCTAACGAGTTCACCATTTTAACTGAGGTGGTAATTTATGTTGTTTTCAGTATTTACACTGATGAAGACGTCGAGAATGATGCAAGTTTAGCAATTGGAGCAACTGTTGCAGCGATATGTGCCACACGTGATGGTAGCATAGAAATTAATGATTACTCAAGATCGTCATTAGTCAGAACCATGGGTGATGGTTGTATGAATGTTAGTTAATTATGAAATGCTTTTATCTTTTTTTTGAGGGGGAGGGGAGGGTAGAAAGCCATGTGTAAATATCTTTGTTATATTTAGTTCGTTATATTTGGTATGTTTTCGTTCTTTAGCCATCAGAGGAATATCCATCAGGCAAAGAAATGACTTCAGGTTTGTGTGTTTTTTCTATTCATGTATTTAAATGGTTTTTATTTCTTATATCTTTTGAAAAAATGTTTTCGGAACGGGAGAGGCACTTTTGCCTCAGGTTCTCAAACTATAAATGGGCTATTAGCGGGTAGAGTTAGTTTTATATATAGAAATATTTAGTGCAATTGGATTTTACTATTTCTATCGTATTTGCTTTGCTTGTTTGTAGACATCCGTCAAATTTCATCATGTGAACTGAATATTTGTATGTGTGAATAATTATAATTTCATGAATATCAATAAATACGTGGTTTTTTCTTCTTGAAGAGGAATTAAAACAGGCGATTGTATCGATGATGTTAAGAAAAGATGAAGTTGAAGAACGTAACAGGTTGTATTATCGTCCTTCGTTTAATATTAACATTCCATTCGAATATACACTATTTTGCCCTGATTTTTCCTTCGATCATCTTTCCTGTAGATCGTTACAACAACATTTGGAAAAAGAGATGATGATGTCAGCTTCTCTTCGTCTTCAATTAGAAGATTTAAAAAGAGATATGTCGTCGAAAAATGAAGAAAATTGCGTCGCTCTTAACGGCTTAAAAAGGTTAGGACATTGAGAACTCTGCATTTCCGTTAATCAAAGATGTCTGTTGACCTGTTCGTTTTTGCTCTTTAGTGAAAATGATTTGCTCAAACACCAACTAAAGAAATACGTGGGTGCTGTTCAATCGTTGAAAAGAAATGACATTATGGAAGAAGGTTTACTAGAGGGATAGTTTATCTTTAAAATAGATGTAGAAATCTAAGATATTCGATAATCTTTTGTGTAGCTCCAGAAAATGAAAGACTTTCTTCTATCATTCTTTCTCCGGAATCTGACGTCGACGAAGTGAGGTATTTACCGTAAATTTGTAGCAAAAGTGAATCAACGGCGTTGAATTTCGTTCCTTTTCTTGTAGAAAGGAAGAAAACAAAGATTTTGAGCGGAAGTTGATCCAAGTAAGATTTCCATTAAACCATAATACTTTTACAAAACGAAACATTTGCCTTAAAAGGTCTTCAGGTATCATATGCTACATGAAGATGAGCCGAAATTTATTTGATAGAAAACTCTTTTATACGATGCACGGTGACTTTAAGAAATATCTAATACAAGAAGATATTTTAACTTATGAAAACTGAGGATAAATAACTGAAATGAAATCGTGATATATGTTTAAAAACTCGCCACTCTGACTGATTTCGTTTCTTGTTCATCCCTGGGAATTTCATGGTGATGACGTCATGGCGTAAGTTGTGATGAAATGTTGTTTATCATGTTTAAAGGTCGCTGATATGCATGGCGAACTTATTGAACTCAATGAAAGACTACAAAAAATGTTGAATGCTCGTGAATATCAGCTAAGAATATTAAAAGAAGAGCTTGTCAATCTTAGAGGACCGGTATGTTCAGTAAAGACCCGTGTGTTCATTATAGTACAATAGATGTACAATATTGATCGGTATGTACAATATGAACTGTTTGGTATGAATATGAAAAGCAGTAAATATTCTTTTGATTTTCTAAATATTTCTTAATAAAACTACGTATCTTCGTATGTTCTAGCTTCCTCAGGACAATAATCATGATGAATGTTTATATTTGACGGAGTTTGGTCCAAATTTCATGTCTGTCAATACTCGTCCTTTAATTAACATTTGGATTCCATCTGTTTTGTACAAGGAAAGTCTCCAAACATTCACCATTCTTATCAGGTATAATTTTTTCCATATATTTATCTCTAAAAAAAGTAAATAACTCTTCCGATGTGATGTTGATGGTTATCTGGACTAGGTTAGGGATAACTAGGGACTATATTTCAAGATTTATGATCTATATTTGGTATTTTCCTCGTTTCAAATACATCACCCTTGAGAAAAGTGTTTGTGGTCATCGTATTTAAAAGATCATGTCGTAGTTTAAATTTACTGCTCAAATATTTCACTTTTCATATGTATATGTTTAGTGGTGTTGAGAAAAAATCACAAAACTACAGATTCATCCCGACAAGCCTGTTTCGTGACTGCTCACTCTTCAGGGGATTTTCCTTTAATCACGAAACAGGCTTGTCGGGATGAATCTGTAATTTTATTTTCTAACCACTAAACATATTACGCTCTGCTCTCGGGCATCGAGCACTGTTTTATACGGAGAATCATCAAATATAAACTTCTTGTATATATATATATATCATCTGCTCAGTGGTCCATTTATTGTCGTCAATAAAGAATTTAACATTGTTTACTTCACAAGGTTTATATCCGTATCAAAGACGATGAATGGAATGTTTACAAAAGATACTCGGATTTTATGCCCTACATAAGAGGTTTTAATAAACATCAGTATTTTAATTTTTTAATCATATTGTTTTGCCGTAATGTACAATCCCTTCCTTTTCCTTTTATGCACAGACAAGCAAGCAGTTTAAACCTGTTGCACAATTCACGTTTCCGAAGAAAATTATTGGAAATCGTGACGTCAATTTTGTGGAAACACGTCGAAACAATTGGAAAATTACTTGAGAAAATTGATCAATTATAGTCTGGGTTGTTAGGTGAAAATCCTTGCAAGAGTTCTTTGTTCAAATACTTTCCATTTTCATGCAGTAAACACGTGATCTTTTCATGTGTAAACACGTGATCTTTTCATGTGAGTAAACACGTGATCTTTTCATGTGAGTAAACACGTGATCTTTTCATGTAGTAAACACGATCTTTTCATGTGAGTAAACACGTGATCTTGTCATGAGTGTAGTAATTTATTGTTCAATATACAGAATATTAAACGATTTTTAGTGTTAATGTTTGTAAGGCAAGAATAGACAGAAAAATTGAAAGTCAAAACAAGAACAAAAGCAATCAAGCGCATGCGCTGATTGGTCTATAGCTGTGTTTTCATTAGCTTGTGCAAACCGATCTGAGCTCAACAAATCAAATCAATCAAAGAGAATTCGCAAATCAATCGTGAATACATTTTAGAGGACAAATTAAAACGTTTGTTTTAAAGTTGTCTGTTTCGCATTACTGATATTTTTTAAGAAGATATTTTCCTATTTGCACTGGCTTATGCAAACCTCGGAGACGTTTGTGAGAACTCTTGAGCATGTGCAACACTCTACCTTCGGTTTCGGGCTTGCAATGATCTGCTCTCGTGTTCTCCCAAAGGTCTCCTCGGTTTGCATAAGCCCGTGCAAACGCAGTAAAAATCTTTTATTTCGTAATAATACAACACAAAGAACTCAAACTTTGGCTTGTTTTAGAAAGAAAATCAAAATGCTACTACCTATTATTTCATGAATAGTTTATCAATTTTTCTCTAAACTTTCAGCAAATATTTTACAGGCAAACTTCAACGGTATCATCTGTTTCAACGGCGACAACAACAAAACAAACTGTTCCTTCTACATATAATGGTTAAAGGTAAAACTTGTAGGATGTCTGTCGAAAAAACAGAGCATAGAAATTGTATAAGTTATATTGTATGTATATATATAACATACGTATAGTTCAGTATATATAAATATAATATGTCTACAAAGTAGAAGAATTTCCTGATGCATCAACTTCAAACTCTTTATTGTATGTGTTGTATACAGATATAATTTGTCAGTATTTGCTACTATATAATAGTACATCATACTGGGTTTTAACAAGTTAAAACATAATATTTAACTTGAAATGAAAACAATCGTATATTAAATACATCACACGAAACCTACTATGCTATTAAATGTTGTGCTATCTCAGCACGATTTGATCAATTTACATATCCCGCGTCACCCAGCTCTTGCTGGCGAATGTTTATACGACTTGACACGTGACCAATTTTGATCAATACGTCATATGACTTTTTGCCGATCTTTCCCGCGCTATGTGTAAAGAGATTTCTTGCTGAAACAATCTTTATCGTAAGTATTACGTAAAATATTTCATTTGTAAGTTTCAAAGTATTACAGTGAGTAATATAACCTTTTTATTTCAGAAGAAGAAGCATACAGTCGTTATTGTAAGTATTGTACAAAATTTCTAAGAATAGGATTTACTACTTCCTACATGTATGTATTGTAATATGAAGATGTCTTCAGCTAAAGACGAAACGTTATTGTTGATAAAATTATATACCCATGGCCATATTAAAGTTTTATGATGGGCAATTATATTTATACTAAGAATTCGCTTTCCGCCTTGCAAATCCATTTTCACAATATTTTATAACATCACAACTGTTGAATACATGATTCTTTCTTTGAAGCTGTTGCAAAAGTCGTTTCAAACTCGAAAAACGAAAATGGCCGTTGAAGAGTTACGTTTTTTACAAAATTTATATCAGTTTTACCCTAAAATATCAGCTGCTTCTTCCTCAGTCAAACTTTATACTTCATTCCTCATTCATTTTTGAAGCTGTCGGGAAAAGTCTTTCAAGAAGTCAGAAAGATGTTGACGAAGAAACATGGCATTGCCGAAGTTTTGTTGTACATGGTGGTTTTTAGAGAGTTTGACAATTGCTGGTTTATCAAAGATCTTTACGTTAAATACATGATTATTTTTGCTAAGCTCTTTGAAAAGTCGTTCAAGAAGTCAGAAAAGACGTTAACGAAATGACGACCGTTACAGAATGGCATTGCGGAAATTTTCGTTGCACAAGGTCGGGTTTCTCTTGGCGTTGCCTCCAATATTAACTGCTTTTTTGTCCATCGTTTGTATCTTTACTGTTTACTGAAATAACTGCCGAAAGTTTGTGTAAGAACATGTTACATGTTACATGTTCGTTCGCTGAATCCCGGTCTATCGGGCTCATATAAACAGTCCCTAAAACTAAAGGTAAGTTTGTTAATTAAAAGAGATCAAATGTTAATGCTAATAAATACAATAAGAAAATGAGATGAAGATAACAATCTAGAGGGTTTATCAAATCATTTTTGACATCAGTGGACCTTTAGAATTTGCATGATTCAGCTGTAGTTGTTCCCCAAGGAGACTTAAATGTTTGGGATTTGCTATTTGCTGTAGCTGAAGTATACGTTTTATTGTATTAAATTGCATTTACCGCTCTATGGGGATTAATTACTTCTAAGTGATGAATCATGCAAATTCTAAATTTCACAATGTACAATTGACGACACACCTAGTAAATGACCAATCCGAACACAACAGTTTAGGACACACCTAGTAAATGACCAATAAGAACACAACACGTTTACAACACGCCTAGTCACTGACCAATCAGAATACAACACGTTCGTGAAACTTGGGCCATAGTCTAAGACTAAGAACGTGCCATTTGAACGTGAAAGTCTGTAGTTGCAGGAAGAATAGTTAGCCGAAGTCGAAATTATTCCACGGTGAAATATCTCTTGGAGTCCTTGGAAAAATTGTTCAGGTAAATGTCTTGTTTCAAGTTCTTTTGCATTGAGTAAACATTGAATTGGGACACTGCATGTGATGTTCATTAATGCAAAGTGCAGTGTGGCCTTTCCATAAAGTTTCCGTCTTAGTAATTTTTGTTTCCTCTATGCTTGATTTTAGACATGGACATTCTTCTCTTAAACGACAATTAGTCATCAAATGAGATTGAGAAACAACGAACAAATGTTGGTTTATTTACCATGATCATAGCCTTCACAATTAAAGAAAATGGTTATTGTTCACAGCGGTTGAAGAGAATTGTGGCTATTGTCGACCAGTTCCTCGACGCTCATCTAAACATAAGAACAAAATACAATTCTGTAATTTGGTTGAAATTCTTCTTCCCTTGAACTACATTACTAGTGAATAAAATGTTCAATGTAAGTATGTTATCAATGTTTTTCATTTATGGAAGTATAATGTGGACTGACATTGGCTTCAATTGTCCTATGTAGAAACCTTCTGATGAAGAATGGACAACATACGTACTTTAAGAAAATCCTCTGAACAATGATCAAGAATGGGCAGTGTACTTTAAAGAGTCCTCTGAAGAATGCTCAAGAATGAACAATTTACTTTAACGAAGACCTCTGAACAATGATCAAGAATGAACAATATACTTTAATGAACTCTTCTGAACAATGATCAAGAATGAACAATATACTTTAATGAACTCTTCTGAACAATGATCAAGAATGGACAATATACTTTGATGAAATTGAAAAATACGTGACTTCTAATGCCCTAAACACCTTCTCTAAAAAGAATGCAAACGCTAAACACTCTTCTGGAGCAATGCATCCATCAGCCTAACGCCTGTTTCCATGAAAAAGTCAATATTACGACCTTTTCTAAAACATTTTCCTGGGAGTTTTCCTGCTAACATCACGACTGCTCAATCAATCGCAATGATGGATAAAACCACGCCGCTATCAAATGCCCAAATTTCAACATTATTTAATGGAAAATTTTTGTACTAAAAACATGGAATTTCCTTAACATGAAAAAAACCCCTAAAAATCCTAATTTTCCGACTGGCTGTCGATATTTCCGATTTTAATGCCGTAGACGACATGCACAGTTGCAAGAAATGGCCAATCTTGTTTCTGTGCTTGCCGTCGTCGACATAAAAGCGGTGATGTTTGTCAGGTAGCCTGAAAATTGGATACGATGGTTTCACCATCAACGTTCTGAATTTTTCAAAAAACTATTTTGGGCTTTTTTGTGGCTGTCCTTGCTCAACATCCGATCGTTTCATCTTCACAATTGGCATGAGATTTGTCATTCATCGTAGTCTGTCGTCGAACTGCCAAGGATTTGTCGAAAACCGTAAGTGTAATAATAATAAACCTTTTATTTAGTTAGGCCTGTTAACAGGTCAAATCTCTAATATAATTCGGGCAATAGCCACAACAAATCCTGGTGTTCAGTATATTCCACTGTAAGGCTATTTTTTTAATGCAGGAATGCAAATAAATATATTTAAAGAAATTTACATCTGCATTTTCAAAATAGTCTTGATTAAGAGGTAATAAAAGTGTTCTTTGGTTAAAATAATCCAATAGTGTTTATCGGTGCTGCTTTAATTCTTTTTAAATTTGTGTCTTAGTAAGCGTGAATTTGTATCAACTATTTCAAGTCTGTGACTGGCATGCAACAATTGTGTTGTTCTATATAATTTACCTTCGAAAACCTCTGTGTGAATATACTGCTTTAAGGAGCTACGCATGATCGCAGCGGTTGTTGCCTCGCAGAAGGATAGGCAGGACCATAGCTTAGAATCGGAAATGCAAGTGAAGTTTGGCCCAAGGAAGGCAACTTCAACTTGGGGTTAGTGGGTACAAATGGTACCTTAGCGTAGAGGATGCAAATAGCATCTGTAAGAAGACCTTTGAAGACTGGATCAAGCGAGCAAGGCCTATTGAAGACCAAGGGAAGATCGTGGTTTTGGTGGAAAGAAAATATCTCTCCCTAGTACGGTAAGAGCATGCAGTCGTTGTAGTTGGCCAATTTCATGAACGGCTTTCTACATTGACTATTAAGGCACTCCTGCATGGATCCCCTATAATGCATGAGTAGTTCAACCCACCCGGTTGGAGGTCGCCCGTAGGTGCAACATGCACTAGGTTAAGTTAAGTTAAGGGCATGATGGGTTACCTCCTTCAAGGGGCATTCCTTTTCAGGGCGGAATTCCGGTGCCATGCGCAGGTAGGAAGTTTAGATAGCTTAGGCATGCGCTGTAGTTGCAGCGAGTAGTTGCTACGCTTAGATAAAGAGTATGGGGTTAGAACCTTTATAAATTTAAAGGATGAACTCCACTATCAAGAGAAATGACTAAATTTTTCAAAATCTTTCGAAGGAAACTTTAATCTTGTCAGTCATTTTCAAATCAACAAATTGAAACTCAAATAGTCTTCAGTTTGTCAAGACATTTACAGCTTAGGAGCGGCGTGGCAATTACTGTAAATGTAAAAATGGATATGTTGTTTTCTTATTAAGAAAACTTCTTTCCTGGGAACTTCGATGCGGCAAGCCACAGCAAAAAATGGCATAAAAAAAAGTTTAGTACACCAGGTCTAAGTATGCGGAATGGCTTCATATTAACCAAACTAACACGAAACATAGTTTTAATAAAAGCACGTTGTTTATTTTCTTTGATGGTTACCATGAAGACAAACCGCAGACGTTGTCACATATGATACAAAATAGTTACACGATGGTTTCCATGTTCACCATTCGCGTTGCTATCTAGTCATCTATATGATAATTGTCAAACTAAGACATAACTTAAATCAAGCGCTGCCGGTTGTTTGGTTAAACCATCCACGGTCTCTCGGTAACCAAACTTAACGTGTGCTTCTTCAAGTGTTCTAATTTGTTTCAAAAAATATTAAATTTAGTCTCTCTGCTTAAAATATTTTGAAGTACATTTATCTAATCCATGTCATGCAGCAACTTTAAGCGTTAGTGGCACCGAGCGCGCAAAGCACTGAATGAAACGATGCAAAATAGGGACTGCTAAGGTGGCGCTAGGTGCGACTGATTCGGATGTGGATTAGATAAGAAAACACGTTAAAAGAAATTCCCATCAAATTACACAATTTTCTCGTCCATAGTAGAAAATTGTCGAGTTCGCTGATCGGTTTACGTGCGGTAAAACTAAAATGTGGCGGTTTGTACGTAAGTTGTATGTACGTTAAAAATGGCGAATTATATCCATAACTAAAATACTTAAAAGATTTTTGGACTTGAAGGTGTTTTTTGAGAAATTGACGGTTTTTTCTTTTTTTTGGTATTTGCATCGTTGCAAAGGTAAGTAAAGATTTTTGTTTCTAAGGGTCCCCGGGCGCGGAACTTCGGCTGAAATCCTAATGGTTTTCCTCTTCAGTATTCTCAAATTCTCGTGCCGTTGTGTTCGGTTTTGGTTTATACCGTTCAGGTTTTCCATTAGGGATTTTTATTTCGGTTAAGTCATCAAAAAAAACAGTGACCTTGGTGTGGGACTAAACTTGTACTACTTGTCATATACAACCATGGAACAAAAAGCAATTTGAAGGCTATGGATGCTTAGCTGAGCGAACCTAGGGTCTATCAGCTAAAATTTACAGCCATCTTCACTTTCGTTAAAAAAACAGCGTCATGTTTAAGCAATTCTGCATTTTAGAACAGTTTGGGTGATTTCAGTTTAATTATTTTTTATATTTATTTACTTAACACTTATTGTAAATGTGAAAGTTAAACTTGCATGTATTTGGGGCGTAAAGTTGGATATTTAAGCATTTTAACGCTAAACCGGCATTATAAAAAAGCTGATAATTGTTTATTGTTTGTGACTTTAAATTGTGAAGTGCAATTGAACAACAAAGCTCTTGACCTGTTTTTGTCTATTACGATCAAGCAATAACTTACCAAGTTGGAGCTTCAAAAATTCTACAAAGATCAAATTTTCGAACTATAAAATATTCAAAATATGTTCAATAGCCAAAATCGTCTGAACTTTCCAAGAAAAAAAACAGCCCAACTGTGGGGTATCTTCAAAGAGCGGAAAATTTAGTCTTTGGGCTCGATTCCCAATACACTGTTTTTTAGTATATATGCAATCAAATTGTCAAGTTTGGATTAAATCCGTGTCGGATAATCCATGATATAAGGAAGAAACTTTAAAATTTTAAAGAATCTTTGCAAGAAACAACATGTTAATCAGATTGAAGATCATGGAATCGGGTAAAGATTAAGGATTACAAAATAACAGTCCCAGTCTCCCAACGCTCTCGTCTAAATCTAAACAATAGTATGAAACAATATTGAAACAAAGCAAAGAAAAGATTTTACGTTTTATTAGTTGACTAAGTTGAGGAAGCTTAGTACTTTCCCCGTGTTTCAAAAAATTCATTAAACTACGGTGAAGTAAACATATTAAAATGGCTCTTGAAAATACGGTCCAATTATCCGAAATACGAAGCAGTTATGGTTCTCAGTGGAGTGGGGATGCTCTAGGTTATAAGAATGGTTTGTGGGAATTCTGTTACAGTGGTACTCAAATTCATGAAGAACTAGAAAAACTCGGAGGACTTGATAAAATTGACATTAAAGGATGGAGGGTTAGTGACGACACTGTACTACACATTGCTACAGCAGAAGTGTTGGTTTCTGAATGGACAACAACGGAAGAGTTATTGAGCATTATGGCTACAAAGTACAAGAAGACATGTGCTGAGGATATGTGGGAAAGAGCTCCTGGTCAGACCACAACAAAGGCATGTTTCATGTTACAACCTCTTGAGGAAAAAGGTTACATTATACCATTTAATGAACGAGGTGAAGGATGTGGTGCAGCTATGAGATCCATGTGTATAGGTTTGATCTTTCCTTGTGAAGATCAAATTGAAATGTTAATTGAAATTGCTGTTGAAAGTGGAAGGATGACTCATAATCACCCCACAGGTATTCACCTTTCATAATAAAGCAACGATTTAAGATCATGTATCAATTATCAAGTCACTAATGTCTAGTGTTTTGTCTATCAACAAGTGTTGCTTTGTATAAAGTTTGCTAGGTTTTCTTGTTATCTGCATTTCTTTTCATTTTAACAAACCTTTATAGTAATTTAGCTTTTCAATCCTTTTGCTTTTCTTAGATGTTTTATCTTCAACTCTTCCTTCGATTACTTACTTGAACAAGCCATTACCATGAATGTTTCATATCCTTTTATCTAATATCAATTTATAAATGAAATAAAAGATGGTTCTCCTTAGGTTTGCATAAGTCTATGCAATCCATCATTTTCTAGAACCACATCTCAAATGCCTCCATCCTTCTAACATTGCTCACTTTAAATGACCATATCTTTGATCCATCCCTTTTATCGCTTTTCCACATTTCCAAATTTCTGTCTTCTAAAAACTGTTTAAATTGCCATTACTGTTTTGCTTTAATATCTTTACTACTACAGTCATTGAATTTATGATCCATATCAAAATGCCGCTATTATGTAAATAGAGTCATCATAATGTAAGTGACCTAAAATTAGCAATCTTTAAAGATAATGATTTTATTTATAGGTTATCTTGGGGCTGTTACTGCAGCTTTATTTACAGCCTATGCTATACAGAAGATGGCTCCAAAAAAATGGGAGCAGGACTTTTAAGTGTTTTACACAAAGTTTGGGAATACATTGAGAAGGTTGGTCATGATATAGAAGAAAACAAGAAATCTTGGGGCTACTTTAAAAACAGTTGGGAGTCATATCTTCAACTACGGGAATTAATGAGTAGAACCAGTGAACCAAAGTTTCCAGTGACATATAACATACCTGAACGTGATGCTTTTAAAATCTGTCAGTTATGCAGGTTGGGTTGGTCCAGTGGTCATGATGCACAAATGATTGCTTACGATGCTGATGATGGCAAAAGATTCCTGGTTTCAATTGTGCTCTTGTTCTATGTTTCATGGCAGGGAAAGTGACAGCACAGGAATATTGGCTGCAGCATGGTGGGGTGGTATGTGTGCGGTTAGTTTGAAAAACGATGTGCAATTTTTGACAAAGTGTTTGTTTAGAGGCATAATCAAATCGATGTGTTAATTTATATATGTTTAATTGCTAAATTAATTTTTAAGCTTAACAAATTCATATGATTTACGACAGTGTTTTCGTTAAAATGATTTTGCACATCGCTTGAAAAGTGATGTGCAATTATTTCATTTAGTAAAACGATGTGCAAATTGCACATTGGACACCATTAATTCGCAGCTGGTGGTATGTATGGTATGAAGGTGTGCCCCTGGAAATTATAGGAACCTGGAATATGGTCATAGGATTATGGAACTGGGTAAAAAGTTACTGAATGTATCAAAGAATATGAACAACTAACAGGATAGTATTTATTTAACAGAATTCTGTCATCCCAATATACTTTAGTATGTTTGTAAATCATACAATAAAAATTACTACTTGGTTATAACATAAAAGCAAATTACTTTAGAAATAAAGTCTAAAGAAGAATGTCAGATTCAGGGCATGGGCAGTTCTAAGTTCTACTTAGGAGGATTTCCGGCTGTAGAGTAAATTTATTGACTAGATATCAGTGAAACTATATATAGACAAGGATCATTACATCTTTAGGTTCATTTTACCTCACAAAATGCAAATTGCCAACGTTTTATTCACTACCAAAAATACCTTCTGAGGGAGAGGGGAGCTGACTTGACAGGTGGAAGCCTTGCTCCTACTGTCTATGTGTTAAAAATCGGCTTAATATAATTTAGAACGCACAATTTTCTTTGAAACACGTAGCTACCAAAGTGTAACTGTAAAGCTTTGTCATACTCCCGAGTTTCATAATACAACACACCTAGATTTTTTAAAAGACTTAACGACATCAACCTGACTAGTTCCTAACGATTGTTTTCGAATTTCTAGAGCTTTTTCATGAAACTCTATAGCTTTGTCGTAGTTTCCTGTTTTAGAATACACATTACCAAGATTGTTTAAAGACGCAGCAACATCAACATGATATGGACCTAACGATTGTTTTCGAATTTCCAGAGCTTTTACATGAAACTCTATAGCTTTGTCGTAGTTTCCAGTTTCATGTAACACCGTACCAAGATTGTTTAAAGACGTAGCAACATCAACATGATTTGGACCTAACGATTGTTTTTGAATTTCCAGAGCTTTTTTGTAAAACTGTATAGCTTTGTCGTAGTTTTCAGTTTTTTTAAACAATAAATCAAGATTGTTTAAAGACCTAGCGACATCAACATGATTCGAACCTAACGGTTGTTTTTGAATTTCCAGAGCTTTTTCATAAAGCTCTATAGCTTTGTCGTAGTTTCCAGTTTCATGTAATACCGTACCAAGATTGTTTAAAGACGTAGCGACATCAACATGGTTTAGACCTAACAATTGTTTTTGAATTTCCAGAGCTTTTTCATAAAACTCTATCGCTTTGTCGTAGTTTCCAGTTACAATATACACATTACCAAGATTGTTTAAAGACTTAGCGACATCAACATGATTTGGACCTAACGATTGTTTTGAATTTCCAGAGCTTTTCGTAAAACTCTATAGCTTTGTCGTAGTTTCCAGTTTTTTAAACAATACCAAGATTGTTTAAAGACCCAGCAACATCAACATGATTTGGACCTAACGATTGTTTTTGAATTTCCAGAGCTTTTCATAAAGCTCTATAGCTTTGTCGTAGTTTCCAGTTTTAAACAATAAACCAAGATTGTTTAAAACAGCAACATCAACATGATTTGGACCTAACGATTGTTTTGAATTTCCAGAGCTTTTCAAAACTCTATAGCTTGTCGTAGTTTCCAGTTTCATGTAACACCATTACCAAGATTGTTTAAAGACGTAGCGACATCAACATGATTTGGACCTAACGATTGTTTTGAATTTCCAGAGCTTTTCATAAAACTCTATAGCTTTGTCGTAGTTTCCAGTACAACTATACATTACCAAGATTGTTTAAAGACTTAGCGACATCAACATGATTTGGACCTAACGATTGTTTTGAATTTCCAGAGCTTTTCGTAAAACTCTATAGCTTTGTCGTAGTTTCCAGTATCATAAACACATTACCAAGATTGTTTAAAGACGTAGCGACATCAACATGATTTGGACCTAACGATTGTTTTCGAATTTCCAGAGCTTTTCGTGAAGCTCTTTAGCTTTGTCGTAGTTTCCAGTGATAGAATACACATTACCAAGATTGTTTAAAGACATAGCGACATCAACATGATTTGGACCTAACGATTGTTTTTAATTTCCAGAGCTTTTCATAAACTCTTTAGCTTTGTCGTAGTTTCCAGTTTCATGTAACACCGTACCAAGATTGTTTAAAGACGCAGCGACATCAACATGATTTGGACCTAACGATTGTTTTCAATTTCCAGAGCTTTTCGTAAAACTCTATAGCTTTGTCGTAGTTTCCAGTTTTTAAACAATAAACCAAGATTGTTTAAAGACGCAGCAACATCAACATGATTTGGACCTAACGATTGTTTTCGAATTTTAGAGCTTTTTCGTAAACTCTATAGCTTTGTCGTAGTTTTCAGTTTTTAAACAATAAACCAAGATTGTTTAAAGACGCAGCGACATCAACATGATTTGGACCTAACGATTGTTTTCGAATTTCCAGAGCTTTTCATAAACTCTATAGCTTTGTCGTAGTTTCCAGTTTCATGTAACACCTTACCAAAATTGTTTAAAGACCTAGCGACATCAACATGATTTGGACCTAACGATTGTTTTTGAATTTCCAGAGCTTTTTCATAAAACTCTTTAGCTTTGTCGTAGTTTCCAGTTTTCATAACACCATACCAAGATTGTTTAAAGACGCAGCGACATCAACATGATTTGGACCTAACGATTGTTTTGAATTTCCAGAGCTTTTCCATGTAACTCTATAGCTTTGTCGTAGTTTCCAGTTGATTTAAACAATAAACGGAGATTGTTTAAAGACGTAGCAACATCAACATGATTTGCACCTAACGATTGTTTTTTAATTTCCAGAGCTTTTTCGTAAAACTCTATAGCTTTGTCGTAGTTTTCAGTTTTTTTAAACAATAAACCAAGATTGTTTAAAGACGCAGCAACATCAACATGATATGGACCTAACGATTGTTTTCGAATTTCCAGAGCTTTTTCATAAAGCTCTTTAGCTTTGTCGTAGTTTCCAGTTTCATGTAACACCGTACCAAGATTGTTTAAAGACGCAGCGATATCAACATGAGTTGGACCTAACGATTGTTTTCGAATTTCCAGAGCTTTTTCGTAAAACTCTATAGCTTTGTCGTAGTTTTCAGTTTTTTTAAACAATAAACCAAGATTGTTTAAAGACGCAGCAACATCAACATGATTTGTACCTAACGATTGTTTTCGAATTTCCAGAGCTTTTTCATAAAGCTCTTTAGCTCTGTCGTAGTTTCCAGTTTCATGTAACACCATACCAAGTTTGTTTAAAGACCTAGCGACATCAACATCATTTGGACCTAACGATTGTTTTTGAATTTCCAGAGCATTTTCGTAAAACTCTATAGCTTTGTCGTAGTTTCCAGTTTTAAAATACACATTACCAAGATTGTTTAAAGACCCAGCAATATCAACATGATTTGGACCTAACGATTGTTTTTTAATTTCCAGAGCTTTTTCGTGAAGCTCTTTACCTTTGTCGTAGTTTCCAATGATAGAATACACATTACCAAGATTGTTTAAAGACATAGCTACATCAACATGATTTGGACCTAAGGATTGTTTTTTAATTTCCAGAGCTTCTTCATAAAGCTCTTTAGCTTTGTCGTAGTTTTTAGTTTCATGTAACACCGTACCAAGATTGTTTAAAGACGCAGCGACATCAACATGAGTTGGACCTAACGATTGTTTTCGAATTTCCAGAGCTTTTTCATAAAACTCTATAGCTTTGTCGTAGTTTTCAGTTTTTTTAAACAATAAACCAAGATTGTTTAAAGACGCAGCGACATCAACATGATTTGGACCTAAGGATTGTTTTTTTCCAGAGCTTTTCATAAAGCTCTTTAGCTTTGTCGTAGTTTCCAGTTCATGTAACACCATTACCAAGATTGTTTAAAGACGTAGCGACATCAACATGATTTGGACCTAACGATTGTTTTTAATTTCCAGAGCTTTTCATAAACTCTATAGCTTTGTCGTAGTTTCCAGTACAACTATTCACATTACCAAGATTGTTATACGACTTAGCGACATAAACATGATTTGGACCTAACGATTGTTTTTGAATTTCCAGAGCTTTTTCATAATACTCTATAGCTTTGTCGTAGTTTCCAGTACCCCTATACACATTACCAAGATTGTTTAAAGACCCAGCGACATAAACATGATTTGGACCTAACGATTGTTTTTGAATTTCCAGTGCTTTTTCATGAAATTCTATAGCTTTCTCGTAGTTTCCAGTATCATTATACACACTACCAAGATTGTTTAAAAATGCAGCAACATCAACATGATTTGGACCTAAGGATTGTTTTTGAATTTCCAGAGCTTTTTCATGAAATTCTATAGCTTTGTCGTAGTTTCCAGTACAATGTAACACCGTACCAAGATTGTTTAAAGACCCAGCGACAGCAACATGATTTGCACTTAACGAATGTTTTTGAATTTCTAGAGCTTTTTCGTAAAACTCTATCGCTTTGTCGTAGTTTCCAGTTGCATTATACACATTACCAAGATTGTTTAAAGACGTAGCAACATTAACATGATTTGGACCTAACGATTGTTTTTGAATTTCCAGAGCTTTTTCGTGATGATTTTTAGCTTTGCTATACTTCCCGGTAACACAGTATAAAAGACCAAGGATATTAAAATACCAAGCTTTATCATAAATAGATTCTTCTGATTTAAATTTATCCAATAGTTCAAAAGCAAGATCGTATTTTCCAAAATGACTTAATCTGTCAACAAAATATTGGAAAACTTGTAAAGTGTTCATGTTGATTTTTGTCTTGTTGGTCTTTAATAATTGAACAATTTTTTTTAGATGTGGCATTAATTTGATTTCGTCGTCTGTCTCTTTAAACATGTAAAGTGCTTTAGATATTTGATCAACGTTACTTTCCTTTTCATGTTCTTCATTTGAATGTTCAGATTGATAAACAATAATTGCTTTGTGAACAATGCGATGTAGACTAATGTCATTATTTTCTGAATGCAAGAACAATGAGCAGTCCTTTAAACAAAGACATATATCTTCCTTTGAGTGTTTGGGATCTATTTTTTGAACATAACAAATAATAATGTCTCGTGGTATAGGATCAAACGATATCACGGAAAAAAAGTTAATAACATTTGCCAATATTGTGGATTCTTCAGCATTTTGTCTGACAGCTAAAAGTGAAGCTTGTAACATACTTCTAGGATACACCGAGTTAAATTTAACAAAAGTGGCGTCCATGTTTTCTTGTTCTTCTGAAGATATTTTCTTTAAATATTGTTTCCAAGTAAATGAGCAGTTTGCTTTGTTTACACGACTGAAATAAAAACCAGCGGCAGCCAAAGCCAGCGGTTGACGATCTAATGCGTGGGATACTTCATTCAACAATAGATCAACAGTATTATCATCTTTAGTGTAATTTTCCAACAGTTGACAACATTCTTTATCATTCATTCCACTTCTGATAGAAATATGTTTGTTAAACTCATCGTCTTGAGGTACGGCATCTGTGTTCTGGATAGTTACTATGATTTGTCCATTTATCCACATGGGATCACCTACTTGGGGGAGTATCAAAGAAATTTTGCTGAGCTGTACCACGTTGTCTACAATGATCAACCAATTTTGCCAGAATTTTAATCGTGTGGATACTAACGATCGCAAATTCTTCACTTTGTCTGCGATGGAACAATTTTCATCTTCAAATTTTTTAATCATACACTTATCACAGTTTAAACGGTATCCAAGTTCACAGTAAGTTTTTAAAAGAGATTCCTCATTTTTTCCATCGAGAGTCATTACAAACGAAGTTCTATTTTTCCAATCACACGACATTTTTTCACAAACCTGTCTTGCAAGTTGCGATTTACCACTGCCAGGATTACCAGTGATGTAAAAATATGTCAGTTTATCATTGTTATCAATTCTTAATTTTTCAAGATCTTTTATAATTTTATTTCGTAATTCAGTGCGTTCAACAAAAAAATGATTAGATTTTGAAGGAAGAACTTGGAACGAATTAAAACAGTTTCGATGATTTTTTATTTCAATGATTTCATCAAGAAAATTTCAAATCTTGAAATGATTTTCAATGATGTTGACTATATCATAAAATCATCATCTGAGCATTCCCTTTCATACCAATGTGCGTACTTGTTTCTTTCACAACGAAGTGTATGAACAGCATCCTTTTGTTTTGTCAAGGTGCTTGTAATTGAATTTGAAAAATTATTGCATCAAATAATATCGTACAGTCCCACTTACTGGTATCTCCATCCTGATATTTTTGTCGAGTTTTTTGGTCTAACTTTCTTCTTGATTCTAAATTGTAAAATTTGTTACCACTGTTGTGTGTATCATCCCATTCTCCATAAGTTGATTTGTAACGAGAGTTCCATTGTTTAATGAAAACTGAGCAAGTTCCTTTTGCACCACGTTAATTATTTGCTGAATGTAAGACAGATTTCTTATTCCTGACGATTCCATCTGTACAAAATTTGGTATACATCAACAAGATAAAATCAAGCAAATAAAAATATTATACAACCCTTATTAGTTTCCATTGAAGTCGGATTTACATGATGACGAAATCAAACTTATTTTTAATTGATTTAACTTCACCAAAACCGTCTTAAAATTACAAAGAACCTAAAACTAATAATAACAGAGAGCATGTATGCTACAGCTTTTACCAACTGCAGTATCCTATCAAACAGCCTTTAGAAAAATTAAAAACATGATATTTTACCTTAAAGTTTACGTTACAAAACAGACATAAGAATATATTCTTCAATAATTTGCATAGACCTACGGTTTCAGCCTCGTGTCGACTGTGTCATGTCACAAGCCAGACGTGAAGAGATTCAGCGTCATAACGAGGAGGTAAGGCAAAACAGGGAAATGTTGAAAACCATAACAAAGCTGTTTTATACTTGTCTAGGCAAGAGCTTGCATTTACTACCGTGAAATTGGCACCATATTGGGCACCACAATCAACACAACATTCATCACAACACTCATCACCACATTCGACTAAAATTTATCATTCAAAATGATAAATCGAAAAATCGTCTTTAAAACACGTTTTCCATCAAATACAACAGTAAAAAACAATTCTTGACTGTTTATTACTATTTTACTGTCCTTAACCATCACAAAAAATGTATAAAAGTCAAGAAATTGAAGAAAACACTAAGATTTATATTACAGTGTACTTTCCATTTCTCTTAATTAGCCTATAATTTAAAAACTACACGGTAGAATTTTTTTAAACTTGGCCAGAATATAGATAATTATATTGTCTATAACATATCGAAAATCTGGAGATGGCACAAAAATATAAGTTGTAGAAAATCATCGACAAAGTCGGATGACACGAATGCGCGTAATATGATCTTATATAATTACGTTTAGAATTTCAAGTCATTGCTAAATAAAGGCCTGTAAATAAAAATCTACACGGTAGAATTTTTTTAAACTTGGCCATATTGTAGATATTCTTGTCTATAACATATCCAAAATCTGGAGGTGGCACAAAAATATAAATGATAGAAAATCAGTTCAGAATGCAAGAGGAACATTTTCAGAAAAATTGAAATTGTTAATCGATATTCTGATCGTGTCAACAACGTAAAAAAATGCGATAGAAAGAAAAATAATAGCCGATTTCTAATTATAAGATAATAAAGTAAGGTAATTATCTAGTAAGTCTGTAAAAATACAATATAAATAATGCACATGTCTAATTATACCGTGACGTAAAGGTCCTGGATTAAAGTAATATTTGGTCACGACTACTCCAAAAACAAGTCATTTCCTTCAGTAGATTCACTAAATTTTGAAAAAATTAAAGCGATGAGCAACTAGAACAAATTTTCAAGAAAAATAACCAGCAATATTACGTCACTGCATAATTAAATTGGCACTAACAACCAAACAGAGTTTACTACTTTTAAACAATTTAGTAAAAAGTGAATTGTATTAATAATTTTTGTTCACTCTCTAGATTTTGGATATATTAAAAAAATTCTACCGTGTAGTTTTTATTTACAGGCCTTTGTTTAGCAATGACTTGAAATTCTCAACCTAATTATGTAAGATCATATTACGCGCATTCGTGTCATCCGTATTTGTCGATGATTTTCTACAACTTATTTTTTTGTGCCACATCCAGATTTTGGATATGTTATAGACAATAAGAATATCTACAATATGGCAAAGTTTAAAAAAATTCTACCGTGTAGTTTTTTATTTACAGGCCTTTGTATAGCAATGACTTGAAATTCTCAACCTAATTATATAAGATCATATTACGCGCATTCGTGTCATCCGACTTTGTATATGATTTTCTACAATTTATTTTTTTGTGCCATATCCAGATTTTGGATATGTTATAGACAATAAGAATATCTACAATATGGCCAAGTTTAAAAAATTCTACCGTGTAGTTTTTTATTTACAGGCCTTTATTTAGCAATGACTTGAAATTCCCAACGTAATTATATAAGATCATATTACGCGCATTCGTGTCATCCGACTTCGTCGATGATTTTCTACAACTTATTTTTGAACTGTTTCTCTGCTTTACTATATGATCCTTCGGCAATTTAAATTAACCAAAATGGTTCTATTTCCTGCATAAATATCACGCGTTTGCTTTCTAAGATAGCCTTTTCCGACGTTCTAGGGAGTCTAAATTCGGAAAATTTTATCGCTCGGCGCCAACCATGGTGGCGCCTCGTGAGCCCGACCAAATGTTTTTCGCTAGCTATGCCACTGATCACAAGTATAATGAAATAACACATATTTTATAAACATACCGTCCGGACCCAAAGATGAATATAATTGCATGCTAGCAAGCACTTTGAATTCCTTGGCAAACAAATACATAACGATAAACAGGCCTTCCTTTGATCGCAGTAATTATTTTCGTAAGTAAATTGTTTGTATTTTGCAACTTCGTTTGATTGGTATACAATTACAGGATTACAAATTGCTACAGGTATCTATGATGTATATTTCATAGTACTAAGGTGGGACTAATATTTAGTAAAAATATATTAATTAAATATGACAAACATTTTGTATTTAAGGTCACATTTATACATCGTAAACACACATGATAATTCTTTATGTTTTATCTTACAAACCTTTTGCTGGTCGACGGTTGGAGCTTTGAACATTCAATCTTTCAGATAAATTCAACGTTCTGAAGAATTAAGCGTCAAATATCTGCATCGTTTGAGTTGATACGTTGCGTCGTTGGGCATTTGTTATGTAATACAAAGACACAGAATAGATCACGTAACAGAAGGGCCACTTAGCAAAAAATGCGGTCCTAAATTTTAATGCGCATGCGCTACTTCCGCCACGATGGCAGCAAGATAAACTTACAACTCAAAAATCTTGGCGTTTTACTTGAAAAGTTGAAATATTTATCCTGAGACGACCAAATCAAAGCTGTTGTTAATAAACGCAATCAAGACCTACCCTCAGTATCGTGCTGAAAAGAGAACATACAATCAACATATTTTTATGCTTTTTCATGTACAACCAATGTGTACAATTCTATCGAGACCTGTATGAAATGCTGTGCCGTGGCCGTGTGAAAAATTTGACGTTCAAGATTAAACACAGATGCTCTAGAGTTTTTGGAACAATACGCCAGCAAGGAGGTAATTTTGACAATCCCACGCCAATACAATTTATCAGGGCTTTTTGAAAGTTTTTTTTCAGTTCACTTTTGACCTCTTCGAAAAAAACTGTTAAAGATATACACACTCTGCTAACACAATTATAAAAAAAGCCCAAACATTTAGTATGCCACTTACCCATGCAAAAGCTCCAAATAACTCACTGTTGATTGGTAAAATGACTACTGAGAACAAAATATTAGCAACAATTTATTGCTCAAAAATGCTGCTGCCTATGTTTCAGGATATTTGCTAAGCAAAGCTTTCAAAATCCACAGCTGTCTCCAATGAAAGAACAATTTGACTTCAAATAACATAAACAATGATGGTAATTTGCTTTGCTATTTCAAGGCATATAAAGAACTCAACTTTGGTGGGCTGACTGCTCCTTCATCGTGCTATTTAAATTACATTATGCAACTTGAAGACACCTTCGTGGATTGCTTCTCAGTCACAACAAAAATCTGAATGTTGGAAAGAGCATCTTGAAGAGTCTTAACAAGATACCAGTGCCATTCCGTACATGTTCACAGTTTCCACTGCAATATTTGGTCAAACTTTTTTTAAGAATGCGAATTTATTACAGCATCAAATTTGCAAATAGCGAGTTTTCCTCTTCTAATAAAAGATCGCGAAAGTACATTAAAGTCAAGCATTTGTAACATTCTACAAACTTACAACAAGGAAAATTCCATAGACAAAGTTGATGATCCTTTTCATTGTAACTCGCAATTCAAGCATAACCATGATTGAATGTTGGCAAGTTGGCAAAAGCTTTGAGGCAATTGTTTGCTTTCTCAGTAAAACAATGCCGAAAATGATTTCGAAAATTGGTATTAATTGTCATGGGGTCGTCGGTATGGTCGTCGGTCACAAACAATGATGACGTTTCTACCTTTGACTGATGGAAACATGCAAACTAGTCAATATTCAATATGGCGTTTGAACGATTGTGGTATGTTTCGCTGCCGTAAAATGGCATATACAACCACAAATACAACCATCCGACTGGTGCAGCTTAAAAAGAAATTTCAGGGCTTCCATTTACTACATGTTTCAAAGTTCATGTATGAGAACAATATTTCTTCGTGTATTCATACTTTTTAGGAGTTTGCAACATCAAAAGTTCGAAGCAAGGAAATCGATCAACAGGGCTCAGTCACTCAGTACTATGCTTAGTACTTTTTTAAATATCTATCGGAGTCTGGCTGGGAGAATGGTACTTAGACTAATTCTAGTACTGGTTTTTATAAATCGGGGTATTATTTTTTGGGTACACTTGCAAAATGTATCAATTCAGGAAGAAATTCAGACGCTCAAATGACTTCTTTTACAATAACGTGGAGAGGAAAGGAAACACACAAAAGATGATGCGGTAGGAATTTTAAAGTGTTCTTTTATTGTTTCTGGTTGCACAATTTCATATTAATTTATATTTATTACCACAGTTTTATTAACAAAAGTATGTGTACAAATTTATTTATGCCCACAATGTTGTGTAAGGAAAACCATTATTCTGAGCACATTTTCCATTTTCAAGTCTGGATTCTCTACATCCTTTAATCACAATGTCATATATGTTAATAGAATAACAGTGTGTCATATGAATCTCAATTTTTTGAACAAGAAAATGAATTTGGGATTTGGTAAGTTTACATATATTGTAAAACTATGTAGATATAAAAATACGCTATGTTTATGGTTTTTTTTCATTTATATGTAGAATGAACAAAGTGAAGATATTGCTGAAAATTATGACAAGCACCAAGAGTTAACCACCAAAACACAGGTTTTTAATGTACATATTGATATTGTTTCTCATGAAAAGTCCTTGGAAATGGCTATATGTAGGACTGCTTTCACTAGAAAAAACTAAAAAATTTTGAAGTAATTTAAAGAAGGCATGCATTATTTCAACACTTATTAAAAGTCTGTACACATTTTAAATTAAATAATGGTCTTTATTTGTAGGATTCTGAAGATATTTTTATCAAGCAATCTATCTCTATTATTACAGAGGAATCTAAACAACCATGTCAACATAGTCAAGTAGTTCTCACTTATACAGTTATACTTTATACTGTTTACCACTAGTCATGTTTTTAATGTGTTATAAATTGACAATATGCTTGTTGATTGCTTATGCATGAAACACTTGTAGCAAAACTTTATTAACATCTCATTAGAAATGTGCTCAACAAACATAAATATATTACAATAGATATTTTGAAACAGTGAACATTAATAATTACTGTATACTTTCTTTCAGAGTCATTTGTCACCCACTGGCCCACTGATATTGTTTGGACTTTGCATCTTATGTATCATCAGCAAATCAACTTGTTGTTCATGATTATAATGCAAACAAAGAACAATTGTGGTGATGTCATTTTATTTCCATAATTTCAATGTTGGGTATGCCTTAACTAAATAATACTCAATACTGCTATAATCTGCATATATTTTTTCTTCAGTTTTTCAGTCAATTTGTTTTAATTCATGATATCCCACCTATTGCAGGCTACGGTTGGATATTGTGCTGAACAATGTGATGCAAGTAGAAACAATTGTTGAAGCCCTACCTAATAATATACGTTAGATCCTCAAAATTGTAAAATGGTCGTATATGAAATTAAAAACAGGCCAAACAACATTTTGTACGCGTCAGATATACCGTATTGATTGCATACATATTAGCAATGAAAAATCTGGTTGTGTATGATAGAAAGTTTGGTATATTGACCAAAGATTTTATTGAAAAAAGTAAGTGTTAATATTACTCAGGATATAAAGGTGTCTGAACAGCTTCACCAAATTTTGACTTACACTTACATACTATTTGTTTGAAGACCCTTAAAGATGTGAGAACTTGTTACATATTAATCTAACATTGCATGAAATGAATGTCTCAAATTTGTATTTGGCTTATTTTCAATGTAAGTTCTTCATGTTGTATGGGAGGAAATGTCTTCATCAATAAATATCAGTTTATTGTACATTTTAAACCCGTGAAGTGTCTTCTGTGTTTTACAAGACCAATTGTTCGACATTGTTCATAACCTACATGTAGACGTTACCCATTGCAAACACAAGTAATGTTGTTAAAACTTGTGAATGATTATTTACACAACATATTTATCTCATCCCATTTCTTTTATGAATGCAGAATCACATCCATGATGCAGTCTGTTGATGATGTTTCACATGAGATGCACCTAACCTGAAGAAGTATATTTTGTAAATAACTTTTTGTTTGCAAATACATGTATAGTTTCTCAACCTTCTAATACCCCACATTTGTTACCGTACGCCTGTGCCTAAGTTCAGGAACTTCTATAAAGCTATTAGGGTG